>NC_091201.1:22693342-22755842 GCF_040958095.1 Procambarus clarkii
CATGAATGATGTTAGAGTAGTATAAACAATGAATCCGCACGCTCTAATTGGTCTAGAAATTATTATGTAATAAAATTATTGTTTCCTCGTAATGATAATCGCTAAAACTACATTTAATGTATTTGGAAAACATGGCATGATGTTGTGCTCTATCTCATTAAGGTCAATAATGGGTATGCAACACACTATATATATATATATATATATATATATATATATATATATATATATATATATATATATATATATATAACTCCTACTGAACTCCTACTTTACTCTATGGGTGAACTCCTACTTGATTTACAAATGATATTCAATTACGAATGTTGCAACTGTTTCCTGGCTATTAACTAGCAGTTATATGCTCGCATATCCGGGCATATATATTGTTATAAATTGTTTTTTGTCGAAAAAAATGTAAAACACCTTCCCACTCTCGTGTACATATATTATACAGATAAAGAACATTATTGAATGTTGTGATAAATGATGTGCATATGTCGCTCTGACACTTGTGCTTAACTGATATATTGATGTACTCACTGAAATACTTTGGTACTGCACCTTTCCTAAGACAGGCACACTGACACATGTAGAATACTGACATATTGATATATGTAGCGCGTGCACACAAAGCTCCGATAATTGTAACACACGTAGCTGGAAGACAAAAAGAGTTCTGGGAGACATGATCAACACATAAAAGATTCTCTACCCTGTCAATTCCCCTCATGAAGGCAAATTATTTGACAAGGATTGTACACGAACACAGATGGAAACTTTGTTCTGAAATAATCCACAGAGAATTACAAAGAGTTTTCTTCAGTGTCAGGGTGGTTAACAAATGGAATGAATTAGAAAGGGATGTAGTGAAGCCTAGCTCCATTCACAGTTGCAAATGTAGATATGATAGATCTCAGTAGGCTCAGAAATCCTTAAACCAATAGACAGATGATTGAGAGGTGGAACCAAAGAGCCGAAGCTCAACCACCGCAAGCACAACTAGGTGAGGACATTTATCACACATACTAACACATTCAGGTCAGGGATTGCTATTATGCGCCTTGGTTGTTCAGACAAACATTCTCTAATTAGAAAATTTATGGTGTGTTCTGATTGGTTTACACCAGACGCCAACAACTTAGTTTGAGTTATTGTTACACCCTCCAGTACAATCACTCCCTTGCCCATGTATTTACACAGTTCAAGTAGCTTGTAGGGGGAAGTATTTCGCGTTTTTCGTTAAATATCTTCAATTTACTGGTCACCAATGACAGCTAAGTGTAGCTATAAACTGTGAGAAGCAACGTGAATAGCGGAGAAGCAAAGGGGTATAGTGTAAAGTGCCGCATTGTGAGGTGTAGACTGTTGACTGGTTCGCACGGTATTTAAACGGGTTAAATGATTTAACGAGACCTGATACAAGAAATGGGAACAAAAATATTACCAATGGTAATATGATAATTAGGTGGCAATTGGCTGGTGAAAAAAAAGGAAATAGGAACGAGAGATCAAGAATGTAAAAATATTTTGTCAATAGTTGTATGCTAATGTGTAACCCAGAGGTCCAGTAGTTATACACCCCCAGCTTCCACCAGCGGGTGTAGACTAGTACACCTCCACCAGCAGGTGTAGAATACTATACCTCCACCTGTGGATATAGACTACTACACCTCCACCAGCGGGTGTAGACTACTCCACCCAACCGTATAACGACCTACGGTTCTCCTATCATAATAGAACTATAGCGAGAAACAATGCAAAAATATATGAGGGAATGGAAGGGGAGAGATAGCAAAGTGTGGAATACCTAAGAAGACTGCAGGAACCACTAGCTTCTCTCGAAAGGCATTTTCAGAAAACATCGGAGAGGGGAGAAAAAGTGAGGTTATTGAAGACCTAAACGTAAAACTTACCAGGAGTGAGAATCTCCGCTTTGCAATTTTGAAGCAAGATTTTTATTGCCTGAAACATAAAAAACTGGAGAAAGAAGAGGAAAGAAAGGCAATTAAGGAAGTGAGTAGGATAACAGCGGAGAGAATTAAGTAAGAAGTGAATGTAATTGAGATATGCGGACCAAGACCTGACAAAACTTTACTGAAGTAGGGAAAAATTCAAAAGGAAAGAATCTAAGTCAACAGTGTTAGACGCTGTAAAAACTTAACAGGTCATGAATTATACAAGACGAGTTGGAGAGGGAAAGATCTTTAGTAATGTCCAACTAACCAGAGCCAGAAGGGAAACGCGTGGCACTTGAGGAGAAAGACCAGAGAGAAATAAAATTCTACACAAAATTCAGGCCAGGGATGCAACAATGGAAGTGGAACATTACTCTAGGCAACGTTGGTTTCAGAATAGGAGAGACCGGCCAGGGAAAGTTATTTTTATAAACAACAATCCAGTTAAATATTTACTGGCAGAAAAGAGACGGTTGGAGGGAAAAGTGAAGTACCATGTAATATGCAGACGACGAGTCACAACGTGGGTGAAGATATGATGACCAAACCATATATCAGAAGATGGAGACACGACGACGTTTCAGTCCGTTCTAGACCATTATCTAGTCGTGTGTAAGCAAGAGAGAAAGGAACGAGCTAATGCAGGCGATGAGTCACAATAACGAGGCTAAAGTATGATGACCAGACCACACACTAGAATGTGAAGGGAAGACGACGTTTTGGTCCGTCCTGGAGCATTCTCAAGTCGAAACGTCGTCGTCCCTTCACATTCTAGTGTGTGGTCTGGTCATCAACGAGCTAATAAAAAGCAAGGTGGGGAGCAGGTAATAGAAGAATAGGTAATTTCTAGAAGGGCAAGGTGAATGGGAAGAATGTTACGAAGTTAAATATCATAGTTAAATATCATATTACGTTCTGTGCAGAAACACAGTGTACAAAATGTTAGAGACTTGATGTGCTACAGTATTATTTCAAAACCCTCAAAAATCCAAAGAATTTTGTTTAAAAGGGGTAAAATGAAATTGATTGCCCAACCGGCCCACATTGAGGTCCTGCAATGGACGGGCCGTTTTAATTATCATGCATCATGGATTGAGAACCGTGATAGATGATAATTGTAACGTTCTGGAAGCGAGGATTTCGTTTCTTGACTCCATTCCTTTGCTTAATGTATCTCCCTCCGGTACCGACAAGAAGAATGAGTGGGAAGAATGGCTCTTTACAGATTGTGTTTTTTCTGACATGATACGCGGAATTTTATTTTTGGTTTGCGACTTTAACTCTGTTACTTATGTGAGTGATTGTAGCAATCAGTCGAATACATTTGTATCTCCAGCTTCAGTTACGCTTCCAAAACGCATTGTTCTCTAGGATGCGAATAGCATTAATGATGTTATCCCTAAATACACCTTAATAGGCCTTTATAGGCCTTTATAGGCCTTTATAGGCCTTTATAGGGTTAGCTCTTGCAGTGTTGTTCCGGTCAGCTTTTCCAGCCATTTGCATTACGAAACATTCGACCAAAAACCATAATTGCCCAAATGGTGACATTGATTTCCATTTTTGGATTGCGACATGTAATACTGATAATGGGAGTAATTTCAAAATAGTCACATTTGATAAGCAAGAGGAAAGGTATTACTCATAATTTTTTTAGCCCATATCCAGAAGAGGGGTATCAGTTGCTCTAGAGGAAGCGACGGTCCTAGTCTAGATCCTTGCCTCAAAATGAGCCCTCGAGCCTGATCCTTGCCTCAAAATGGACCGCAGTTCAGGTTACGTTCTTTCCAGAAGAAAAGAACTGTGATTCAGTCCTACGTCTTTGTATTAAATATAAGTTAAACATTTAGTTTAAATGAAATATTAAATTAATGACTCCGGAAATAGACTTAAATTGCATATAATACAATTAATACAAAATTCATATGACGAATTAGTGAAAAATATAAAAAATTTAATACTTCTCTACAGTTTGAAGATTAGTATTCAAAATAGTTGTCTCCGAGCCCTGAACTCTTCATAGCACGGGAGCACAGTAGGAAATACGTGTTCCAGGGCAGAATTAGTGATGACATGTTGGGGATGGTTTTAATCAGTAGTGAACTTCTTATAGATAAATCATTTCTATGGAGGCACTCCAGATTCTGCTGTATATGATTATGATGACTTCATCAAGATGGCATACATCCATAATTGTATTATGTTTCTATGTCTGTTAACTTTGATTTAAAATTTAATGTAATATAGTTCATTTTAAAGGAAATTGTGTGTAATAAGTTTCACATACCATACACACTCTACACAACTCACGCAATCAAACACAGTTCAAACACGCACACATTCCCACCTCACAACATATATGCTGACCAAACACATACACACTCACACATACACACCTCACGTACAAATACTCATAAACACCACACACATTCAGACCAACACACGCTTCAAGTCCACAAAAAAACATACACTCGCATACAGTCCCCAACACTGACCAAACACATTCACTCCTCATATACACATACACACACTCATAAACACCACACACACTCACATGCATACCCATGCACACTTTGTTATATATGGGAACAAACTTATTTAATTTTTTTCAGTTTAATTCTCTTGTTTAATAAGTAGAACACCTATGCTAAAAAAATCCTGTTATTTTAATCAACTATTTTTTGGGTGGGCATTTTGTATCATCGAAAATAACCAAAAAGCGGAAATTGCTATACGAACAGGAATCTTTATATTTTTGCTTATGTATTTTGGAGTGATAACGTTCCTCACTTTTATATTTTCTCGTTAAAAATTATTACAATAAATTTTAATTACAAATTCAACAGAAAGAAAATTCAAACTAGGCCATGAGAGTGAATAAACAGCTTGTTCTCACAACTAATATTTCGGAATTTGTACGGTATTTTCTGCAATGTTAAAATTGAGGAGGTTTAGTGAAGTTAAAAGACTGCAATACTGACGTTCCCTCGGACTAATTAACATCGCCCTCGAGAGGTTAGGTGGATCGTCTATCTGTGTACGCTTCTGTGTCAACAAAGCTTTAAATTAGACACTTGTCAAATTGTCAAGGCCGGCTGGAGTTAGTGAAGAGCGCTGTGAGGCTGTGAGTAGCAGAGTGGGCGCGTGCGTTCGTGGCCCTCAAGGCGTACCTTGTTCTGGTTGTGGTGGACCGTTTAGTTAGGGAGGTGGGCTCAGCCCTCACTGTGGTGAGCCCACGGGTAGGGGAGGTGGGCTCAGCCCTCACTGTGGTGGGCCCTCGGGATGGGGAGGTGGGCTCAGCCCGCACTGTGGTGAGCCCTCGGGCTGGAAAGGTGGGCTCAGCCCTCAATATGGTGGGTCCTCGGGAAGGGGAGGTAGTCTCAGCCCTCAATATGGTGGGCCCTCGGGAAGGGGAGGTAGTCTCAGCCCTCAATATGGTGGGCCCTCGGGAAGGGGAGGTAGTCTCAGCCCTCACTGTGATGAGGGCTGAGACTAACAAAGATAATGGAAGGGTTTTAACATTTTCAGTGACATGGGCATATTAAAAACTTTGTTTATTTATTTATTACTTTCTGACTAACTGTTGAATACTGTGACAGAGAAGAGTAGAGTATCAAGTAGAAAACCCAAGATTGCAAAAGTAGCATTTAAAATTAAAAGTCGTCTGAGATCCTCTGCGACGTAGGTTCGAACCCACGTCACGGCCCTTGTGGATTTGTTCATTTGATGCATCACGCTATTGTGATTTCTGAGTGTAATTAAAACAAAATAAAGATATTCAGACTGACGGGTACATAAACACAGACCGACCGGAAGTCAAAGAGAAAGAGGGAACACAGTAATCCAAATATGAAGAATCACTAACACTCTGCTAACCTTTCAGAACTTAAGAAATTCGTCAAAGTAATTGTCTTTGATGGATGAAAACTCTGGCAAGATGACAGCCCCTCTTAATGGTCCACGAGAATCGTAAAAGCTGTCTGATGAATGTCTTCCCTTTATGGTTTTTGCAGACGTGGGCTGAAAAGGATAGGAAGGACGAGGGTGGGCAGAAGAAGGTGGGAATTATGAGGGGCTAAAGAGGATAGGTAGGGGGGGGACGATATCACACGTTATTTAGGGGAGAGTCTGGAGAAGGAAAGAAGGACAATACTGGGGCAAGGGGGATGAATTGACTCCATTCGTGTGAGAATATTATTATTTACCTACCTATATATACAGAATTTATACCTCCTCTTGTCTGCATAAATCAGAGCGCGAATGTGAATTTAATCTCATTTTAACCTACTTCGGAGCTGAATTCTACTGAAAATTAGGGGTGACTAGACCCGACAGGAGATACATGCAAAAAAATAAAAACCCAAAAAATCTGCAAATATAGAGGCTATGCAATGCAGAATATAGCTGGATCATCACTAAACTGAACCACTGTGTCACCACGCAAATCCCGTCCTGATAATATTTTCTGTAGGATTATAGCAGACGAGTAATGGATATCCGGTGGCGTCAGCGGCTTACAGCGATGTGACCTCCATAACCATGAACAGAATTAATGAATGCTGCCCCAAAAGAATATTTTCAGGTAAAACGAATTTACAATCATTTCTGTAAACGTTATTTTATCTCGATTTTGTTCGTTTTCAATATTTTTTTTAATTTGGACTCGGATGTTATAGAGTTTCTAAACTTCGGGAAACGTAATAGACGTGGGATAGATGGTTTGTTTCAAGCGTAGGTTAGAATACGTTAGTCAAGTTAGTAGATTATATATGATTGAATTTGAGTGGATGTAAATTGAAGCTGACATGTATGGGTCGATAGGCATTCTGCACTTTACATAATGTTTATCTTCTTTTATATTTGATTCAACAGGAATGTTCATCTACTTGAACTGGGCCGTAGAGCAACGGATATATATTTAACATAATCGAAACTCGATTCCCGATGGCCCAAGTGGTTGTTCATCGGTCGTTTTTCTAGTTTTCATACTCTGGAAAAAACAGAGTATATTACGTACCTAATATACTCTAGCTATTAGGCAGTCTAGGAGAGCATACATACTTAAGATAGGGGAAGCAAATTTTTCTTCAATGTAAGGTTTTACAACCTCTGCTCTCAAGAAGGTATGAGAAGGTTAGTAGGGCTGTAAGATTCTTGTTTATATGCTTGCAAGCAACAAGAATCTGAGCCTATGGCTGTTCATAGTCATTGAAGAACGAACTATTTATATATGAAGTTGAAATTAATCAATTTCTTTGGTAACTTAAAACCTTAAAAAAAGACAAATGACTTTTATTTTGCAATAATTGCTAATTTATAGGTGGAAAGTATATATATATATATATATATATATATATATATATATATATATATATATATATATATATGTCGTACCTAGTAGCCAGAACGCACTTCTCAGCCTACTATGCAAGGCCCAATTTGCCTAATAAGCCAAGTTTCCGTGAATTAATTGTTTTTCGACTACCTAACCTACCTAACCTAACCTAACCTAACTTTTTCGGCTACCTAACCTAACCTAACCTATAAATATAGGTTAGGTTAGGTTAGGTAGGGTTGGTTGGGTTCGGTCATATATCTACGTTAATTTTAACTCCAATAAAAAAAAATTGACCTCATACATAATGAAATGGGTAGCTTTATCATTTCATAGGACAAAAATTAGAGAAAATAATAATTTCAGGAAAACTTAGCTTATTAGGCAAATAGGGCCTTGCATAGTAGGCCTAGAAGTGAGTTGTGGCTACTAGGTACGACATATATATATATATATATCGGGTATAGTTTGTCAAAAGTTCATACAACTGTTTCTCGTGCTTACAAAATTATATTTGCTCTGGAAGTGTTTAATTATAATCTCACCAAATGGGTAGTTCCACAGTTATCACCCGTTTCTACGAATGTCCCTCTCAGTAACTCGTGGGAATTACATGAAATAACTTGCATTCCCAGAAACGTAATGTAATTATATGCAATAGCCCACTTTCATTGTAACTTAAGAGAATTGCATTTAACTACTTACTCTTTTTCGAACGATGTTTATAATCAGATAGATAAAGATTTTGAATAAAACCTTTTCTCTATTGCTCTCTTTTTTTTATTTTATTATTGCGTGCTTCAGTAACAGAGTGCATGTTTGCTTAAGAGTTCATCAGTACTTGGCATAATGAACATCAAACATTTATGTCTCATTGAAAGTCTGTGTTGGTATTTTCAGAATAATTATGTTCTTTTTACCGTCAGCTCGACTGTTAGAGCCTCATGTTAAGTGCTCGTAATATGGTAATTGCCGGCAGTAATGGTCAGTTTATAGCCAGCTGTGTACCAGTTATACAGGCTTCAGTAATTATGGAGGAGTTTACCGTTGTGCGATATTGTTAATTTATGGAACTTTGTTTATTTTATTATTTTAATATTCGTTTACTTAAATAGAGGTCTCTCTCATTTTCTCTTTCTCTCTCTCTTTCACTTTTCGTATTGACAAATGGAACTAAATTTTCTATATATAAAATTATGATGAGAGTAGTGAATTGCATGATACTGTGTTGCATAATTTAAACCCTGACCTTTACTACATAGTGATCAGGTCATTGTGCCTCACCGTCCTTTACTGGAGGTGCTAGTGAAGCACACGAGCATCACCACTCTTCTGTTCTGTTGAGTTTTCAGTGCTCTTGACTGTTGACTGTTGGTTACTGTTGACTTATCATTGGTGTTGATTTTTTTATGCTGTTGACAGCTCAGTGTTGTTTTACTGCTCAGTGTTGTTGACAGTGCAGGTCGGTTGACAGAATAATTCAGTAGTGTGTGTGTGTGTGTAGAGCTCGAGGGACAAAAGTGGCTCATCTGACTTGCGTTCGACCTGGATATATAATCCAGACCACACCGGCAGCGTCAATTCATGGCGGCGCCCCAGAGGAAAATCACCTCATCACACAGGTTTATGGCTATTCGAAAATGTAATTACGCGAAATTCCTTCGATCTGCCTTTGGCGCTCTCGTTGAGCTATTGCCTAAGTCAGGTTCACTGATGCGACCCGCGTCTGACGCTCCGAGGCGAGAGAATTGGAAATTACAAAGACAAGAAGCTATTTTCTCTCACTTGTCAGAGTTCGGAACTGAGTGGCAGATATCAAACGATTTGTTTGGAGGTGAATAAAAACGGATTAAAGGAAAAGTTTCCTTTTCATCCCGACTGTTATTCATATCTCATTTTGTCTTTTTGTCCTTTTTTATTTCCTGTCCCTCCCCCTCTTACTGTCCCTCTCCGTGCATGTCTGTCAACATCAATTCACGTCCTTATCTATCATATTTTTTTGAATAGTTTTATCTGTTTCTTCGGTCATATTATAGATAAATAAATGCCCACACATAGCCTTAACCATATTGACATTGTCAGCATCATAATTGATAAAAAATGATTATATGTCGCATTATATATTGGAAAATAAAGAAATGGCAATGTTTATATCCTGAACACTATTAAAACTTTTTTTTTTCTTTATGACGAAGATGATCAAAAGTCTATAAAAATTCTCCAACCTCTTCAATTCTTTTAATTATACTCAATATCTATCTGCGTTGTACCATTGTCTCAGCTCTGCCTGAGTAAGTGTGTGAGTTTAACCACTGTCTCAGCTATACCTGAGGAAGTGTAAGTTTAATAATTGTCTCAGCTATACTTGAAGATCCGAGAGAGTTTTTCCATTAACTCAGCTGTTCCTTTCCGAAGAGGTAAGTTTTGACTATTACTCAGGTATTCCTTAGAGCGTGCGAAGTCAAATCATAGTCTCGGGTGGTCTTGAGAAAGTGAGTAAGATTAATCAATAGTACACCTGAGTGGGTCCCTGAGTGAGACATTCTTGACTGTGTATAACGAACCATACATAGGTTTTTGGACCATCTTGCACTGTTTCTTATTTTACTTTCTTAATAAATATTGGAGCTAGGATATTGTTAAACTAAAAGTATACTTCAAAATATATTTTTTCCATGGATTCTAGTTAACGATGAATTATATATATTATATATATATATATATATATATATATATATATATATATATATATATATATATATATATAATATATATATAAATATATATTATATATATATATATATATATATATATATATATATATATATATATATATAATATATAATATATATAAATATATATTATATATATTATATATATATATATATATATATATATATATATATATATATATATATATATATATATATATATATATATATATAATAACCAAGGGGTTACCCGTTGCGTCATCCCTAATTTTAGCTACCTCTGTGGCGTGCATTTCCAGCCATCCCTAATTTTAAATGAGTGACGTCATCAGCAGGTCTAACTCAATAAATCCATTTTCATTGATTGCATATTTATTCCTGATTTCAAAAGACTGGTTATTTCTTCCAAATAACCAATTAATGATTGCTTATTGAAAATGAAAATGAATGAAGGCCAATTCAGTATAACCAAATTATTTCCACCCATGTTGAGCCAATCATTAGCTACCACTAAGAAATGAAATAAACCGAAAAAGACCTATACATAACAAACAAAGAAATTAGCACAATGTGCACACCCTTTTATCTGTCCGTGTTCCTACAAACTTATCAATTGATTATTTATTTAACAATATATATATCACATTATACTCATTCATTCACTTGTACATTTCACTCTTCGCGTAACTATAGAATGGCTTAGTTGTTCCAATTCCTTCTATTAAAAACTAATTAAATTGCGAGAAAGATTGCTGGCGTCCAGCCAAATATCGCATATATTTGTACCTAATATTTTCTTTGTGTATAGCCAGAGATGGCTTATTGAGCATAAGAATGAATGAAATCGCCTATATCGTATTCACATAAATCAAAGCTGATAACACAGTTTGGCCCGACAGGAGTATTACTCATTTGGTGTTAACATCACCAAGCCAGTAAGATCATGACACAATCCCGCGTTGAAGTCTCCAGCGACCAGCATTCATACATATTTTAAACATTTTCAGTTCTCTATAACAACCCGTTTTATAACACCACTTTTGCACTCACATGTTTAACTTAATCCACAGATTCTTGTAACCCACATGTGTTGGGCTGGTCCCAAAACATCCCAACACTGCATATGTGCATCAATTATATTGTTAATTCATAAAAAAAATAATTTAATATTTCAATGGAATTTATCATGCCCATATATTTTTATGGCTAGGTGTGTTAGGTTAGGTAAGCTTAATGATTTGAATATAATATTTAAGTAACCTATTGTGTGATACAAGTTGTGCTATTAGACCTCATTTGGCCGCCTCTGACATCACACTGACATCACATTCTACTGAGATTTAACACCTTTGTGCTAATAACTAGTCAGCAATCGAAGCTTGTATATGGCAAACTTATATATAGTTTCTCTCCTTTAAAGAACTGAAGAGTATATATCTTGTTTTGCATAAATGAATACAAATATATGGTTATGATATATATAACTAAAAGATTTAAACAAAATTTTAAATAATTCGTGCTCATATGCAGTATGGGGATATTTTGGCGTAATTAATAAGGTGTGTGACTACCAGAATGTTTGGATAAAGTGAAATGTTTGCGTGCTTACACCTAAGCAGTGTTAGAGGACGCGTTATTGTGAACGGCATATTTTTAAGATATAAATCTCTGCTGATAGCTTGGAGATTTCAACGCGGCATTGGGTCATGATCTTGCTGACTTAGAGATGTTAATGCCAACGAGTAAGATACTTGTCGGGGCAGACTGTGTGATCTGTGCTTCAATGATTAAGGGGGATATGAATAAGAGATAGGCGGTTTCGTTCATTATTACGCTCAGTAAGGGATCTTTGCCTGAACACCTAAAATATTAGGTAACAAATAGGCAGTCTTTGGCTTGAACACCAAACAATATTTCATATAATTTAAGTAGTTACTAAAATTGGATCAAATATACCAACATTAACTACATTCTATTGAAACGTGAAGAGTAATGTTTTACAGTTTCATATGCAATGTCATTCCCTATTATTCCTACATGACTTAGCACAGAGTAAATAATTATCCGACGTTCTTGACGTTCAAGTGTTTGTAGTAATGCTATGACATTTGTGGTCAAATGAATTTTATCACGTAAGTGTTCTTGTTCCAAGGTTTCATTGGCAGTTCTCGAGTCTGTATGTTGCCGGTGTTCAGCAAGAACATGTTCCAAGTCATTTAAATGGCGAGCATCTCTATAAAGTTGAACACTCGTTTGAGAGTCTCCAACTAACTGCAAAATTTCCTGTCTTTCAGCTACAGCAAATCCAGTACAATTTTTTGTCAAGAAATTAAATAACGTTTTCTTGTTCATGCATTAAAACAAAAAACGTTCTAACCACACAACTTCAGATAAATTTTAAGTGTCAAAACAATTCTGATACTTTGATCAAACTTAAATCAAGGGGGGGAAATTTTTCATGTCTATTAATTAAGTTTTCTAGTAGTCACATGGATTGTTACTATTGTATTGCAAAGATTGTGTGTGTTATTTATACAATAGAGGATTCTATACGATATGAAGGATTGTATAAATATAGAAGGCCAACATAAGTTAAACAAACTGAACTAAATAACTAACGTAATATGATAAATAATAAACTAATAGAATTAAACTATTGAAAGAAATCAAGCGATGATATAAAATGGAATAAAACTGCTCATGAAAAGCATCGTAACAGTGAGAAATAGACTTCAGTGACTTAATTAGATTTTTGAATGGGAATTGCATAAATGTAATTTTTAGAGTACTAGTTAATAAGTCAAAATATTAAATAAATAAATATAATTTCTTAGTGGCCAGAATTGCGCAAATACTAAACTGCAGAAATTTATATATAGAATCATGGTAAAAAAGAAAATATTATTACAAAAGACATTACAAGAGAATATGACATATAATTACATCATTATTGTGTGTTATTTTTATGGGCTCATTTCTTGTTGTTTATATTAATCAATGTATTAATGTTTTTTTATTGCAGTACTGCTGTTAATAATGAATTAAAATATGAGTTTAGTATCTTATTGTAGGTAAAACATTACTAGTTACATCACATTCCGGATGGAAGCAAGTCAAGAAATTAAATTTGTTGTGGTACCCTGTTCACTCGTGGTTTAAAAAGGTCTGAAGGTTTACTGACCTTGACCGTATATAAGCCGATGACCCCACCAGGGCCGCCGAGCGCGAGCTTGCACCATACATGACTAGGTCCAAGTATATACCTGGAGAGTCATTACTGCACTGGTGGGAAGGGTTGCCAGCAGTCGTGACGAGAGGGGGAAACCTAGGGGAGCTGCTGAATCTTCTTTAATAATGTCCATGGGACATGTCCACACTCTCTCCCCCACTCTTGCTTACTCTCTCCTCTCCGGCTCCTTCTGTCTCAATCTCTGGCTTACTTTAGTCCAGTCTCTGGCTCTCTCTAGTTCTGTCTCTCAAGTGTCCGGCTTCTGCTATTTGGCATCTGTCTCCATATAGCCCAGTTTCGCGAGTCTCTGACTCACTCCTGTACAGTTTCTGACCCCTCAAAATTCAGCACTTGGCTCCGTATAACCGTCTCGGCAAATGCTGGGTCTCTTTATCTCAGTCTCTTCAGTCTTTTGCTCCTTCTAACTCAGTCTTTAGCTCTCTCCCCATCTTGCTTAGTCTCTGGATATCTCTATTGCTCAATCTCTGGCTTCATCTCTTGCTCAGTCTCTGATCTACTCTCTTTGCTCAATCTCTAGGTCTTTCTGGTTCCATCTCTTGCTCAATCTCCAGCCCCCCCTCTTGCACCGCCTCATTAGTTACTATCAAATTATTTCTCTCCCTCTTTAATTATGGCTCTCTCTATTTTCTGTCGCCTCTCTGACGTCGTATATGGGCAATATTAGGTACTGAACGGTTTTCTTATGCTCAGTTTCGTAAACGTAGTTCTTATGTTGAGAAACAATGCACATGAAGCTGACAGCATTCGTGTAATGTAAGCTTCTGGGGAAAGTTTCGGTGTGATATCAACACCAAAGTTTTCCAAGTTCTTTGTCTTCTTCCAGGAAAGATTTCTTTCATATATGGTATCTTGTATCTGGCCTCTTCCTTCCAACACTCAGTTTTATTACTTGCATATGATTGAAGAAGAAAACTTTAGAAGTCATTTGCTGGACTATTCTTGAAATATATTTAGTCATCCAGTAGTTTCTTGCCATAAACCATTATATTCTCAAAATATTTACAACAGCAGCAAAACATAAAAGGAACGCGTGCTTCTCCTCGAGTAAGGCATTCACGAAAATTAGGAATAAGATTGTTCCAAGTATTGATACCTGTTGGTCGTCGCAGTTGTATTCCAGTGAAGGTAAGTAGAATACAACTTACTATGTGCTAGCCACCATAGTAAGTGGCTAGCACAAAGATTATGCTCTCACAAACGCAAACACGTCCAGCTTCAGACACCGACTTTTTAATTTATATCTGGTTATCACAACATATTCCCGTGCTGCTTGGATTAGCACATCCACCCTCGCTTCATAAACGTTCTTTTGATCGTTTGTGAAGATCAGTTATTATCTCATGGCTCCTCTCACTCTTCCCTAGCAATCTCAATTAATGAATTCTTTCTAATTCTCAGTTTCGTCACCTGTTATTTTACTGTCATATTTCTTCTGGTGTGGTTGTAAATATTTTTCGTGGGTTCGACTTAATTTGCAATATCGTTTTTAATTGTTTTCTGTCATTTCTTTGACCCTACAATCTCCCATTTTATCACTTTTTCGTTGCAAGTAAATTTTCGTTTTTGTTGGAAGAATATTATTCTTTGTTGCAAGTACATTTGTTTGCTGCGAGTAGACGAGGGAGCAAGTAAACATTTAGATGAGTGTGTTTACACGCAAGACTACAGTTTACCGCACAGTACTCCTGTATATGGATAGGACATAACTACACTGCCATCTGAACTGTAATATAGAGCATTATTTGCAGAATATCAGCGAAGATCGCTGATTGCAGGATACGAGAGAAGAGCGTTTACTACGGTACACCACTGTAAGGTCCTCGTTAGTACACCTCGTTCCATAAAGGACGGAGTAATTTCCAAATATTTCTTATCTCTGCAAGTGACCATTATTGTTATAGTATTTTGCTACGAATTGTAAGAAGGTTTCAGCGTAATTGCATTCCCGAGGACTTGGCAAGAGGTGCGCCGCCAGGAATACTGATTAGCAGAGCTGTTGGTGCAAGCACGGAACTTCAGTCACATTCCTTGGCCTCTCGGCAGGAAACAGGAGCACAATTTCACGATCTCGCTACTCACCATTTCAATTGTTATTCCTCAAATAAGTTCACCAATGATTATGCTTATTTGAATACTTTTTTCCATATGAAAACTGAGTGTTGTGCAGTATGATAGAAGCCTGTGTAGCTAGTGCTGTGCTTTTGTTGTTGTTTAGGAGAGGGAAGTATTAAATGAGTGGGTCGCTGCCTCCCTTGTCAGGACCAATTTACCCCTCCCCACCCCCACCCCCCCCCCTTACCTCTATCCTTACCTCCAACCTTTCCCCTCACCCCCCTCCCCCCGCCCTCTTTTACCCTCTTCACTCTCTCCCATCTTCTCTCTTCCCCTCTGTCTATGCCTCCCTGTCTCTGTTGCCTGTAACACATTGAAGAATATGTGACAGCGTTTTTTAATATTATGTACTGTGTCTCTGGTGGCTTGTGTACTGTGTCTCAGGTGGGATGTGTACTGTGTCTCAGGTGGGATGTGTACTGTGTCTCAGGTGGGATGTGTACTGTGTCTCGGGGTGGCAGGTGTACTGCCAGGAACATAACTCTGGCACTCATACACGGAAAAAAACACATCTAAGAGAATATAAAAATGAACACGCGTTCCTCATTTTTCAGAGGTATTTTTTCCCCTTCGTGAGCGAGGTACATAAAGTGTAATGAGTGATGAGGGAGGAGGAGTAAAGTGGCGGGGAGCATATGAGAGGTGTGCGGGAGGCGAAGAGTCTGTTGTGAGGTGAGAGAGATGGGAGCAGAATTGTGAGGAGCATGTCTAGGGTCTGAGATAAGGAAGCAGAATATGTGAGGTGTGAGGGAGGGGATATGTGAGGTGTGCACAACAATGAGAGCATGTGTGGGACTTAATGGAGGTGAAGCAGACGTTGAAGATGATGAGGTGTGAGGGAGGGAAGCAGAGTGGTGAGGAGCGTGTGAGAGATGTGAGAGAGGGGGTGAAGAGTGTGGGGTTATGTGTATAAACTAATTTTCATTAAATTATTTTGCCTTTAATAGATTGTTTCATATGTTTGTTTAAATTATTTACACAGGTCCACAGTAGGGATTTACATTATTGTAGGAATATTGGATTTGTAATTAGTTGGCTCAGTGCTTCAATACATAATTAGAACTTAAACATTTGGTCAATTAAATTAACCAAAATTAATTCTTAAATTACTTAACTCGAAGGACCAGCCAAATTGCGTTTACGGTACTTGTTTATGATTGTCAATGAATGTACTAATTGTTATCGTAAATTACTAATTACTCTTAAAATAATTGAAATTAATAATTAGTCAATTTAAGGCATTATTGCACAGCTGTGAAGGTATAACGTCACGCGGTAGACTGCCTACATATTTAATATGGCTACGTTAGGCTGGCGTCATACTCTGGGACGAAATAAACCCCAGCCAGCACCAGCTGGTAAATTGGTTATTAACATCAAATCTTTATGCAGGCGATGAATCACAATAACGTGGCTGACGTATGTTGACCAGACCACACAATCGACTTGAAGAATGGTCCAGGACGGACTGAAACGTCGTCGTCCCTTCACCTTCTAGTGTGTGGTCTGGTCGACATCAAATCTTTAGTTGATGAATACACATTTTATTCGCTAATCAATCCTTAGACTCGAGGCGTGAACACTCACATGCTTGTTAAAGTAGTTCCTACTCATAACCAGCCCTTGCACCTCCTATCACTCCTTCATCTAATTCAAACAAACATGATCTACTTCTCTTTTTCTTACTTTATTTCTTACTCTAACCTCTTTCTCCTCGTCTCGCCCTCTTACCTTATTTATCTGCCTGTCTCTTCCATCACACGACTTGATAATGATTTATAACGGACCGAAACGTCGTCGTTTCTTCAGTTTCGGTCGTGTGGTTTGATCATATCTTCAGCCATATAATTGTGACTCATCGCTGGCTAATTAAAATAATCGTTCTGAGGCTGTAATGGTTATCTGTGAAAGTGTACCTAAAGTGGCACTCTGTGTGACAAGAGGTGACGCATGTGGGGAATTAGACATCCATAATTCACAATAGAAGAGCAGCCGCGACACCCTAACTATTCAACAGTTCAGGAGCTTCTGCTCTAAATATTTTAGGCGACAGAGTATTGGCAGTGGGGTCGATAAGTAGTGGCGAGCTGTGTGGGCAGTGCGGCCATTACCACTACCAACCCTCGCCCACCACAGCCAGGCAGCGCGCGAAGGCATTGACTTTTGCTATAAATATTAATTACTGGGAGGACTAAAATGTGTCGAGGGGTGTGGAATACGTCTGTGATCAGTCTATGCTGTGTTCTGACCCATATTTATACAACTTTAGTATATAATATAGCGATTCATATAATTATATGATTACTATAGTGGGTATTTACGACTGCCTTTCCCATCCTCCCCCCCCCCTAATCTCCCTTTCTCTTTTACCCACTCTCTTCCCCTCTCACCCCCTTCTTCTCTCTTCTGTTCATTCTTTTCTCCCCACTCTTCAAATTTCTCCCATTACTCACCTCTCCCTTCCCCATCTTTCTCGCCCACCATCTCCCACTTCTACTCTAAATCTCTCCCAGTATCAACCCCTCTCCTTCCCTCTATCCCGCTCTCCATCATTATCCCTTCCACCTCTCTCTTATTTCTCTCTGCCACTAATCCCAGCCCACTTCCGACCCCTCGCTCTCCAAATTCCTTCTCTCCCCCCCTCCCTCCTCTCCCTCAATCTCTCTCTCCTCTCTCTCTCTCTCTCTCTCTCTCTCTCTCTCTCTCTCTCTCTCTCTCTCTCTCTCTCTCTCTCTCTCTCTCTCTCTCTCACTCACTCTCTCCGTCTCTTCCTCTCTCCCTCCCATTCTCTCTAGCTTTATCTCCCTCCCTCCTTGCTCATTTTTCGTAAAGTTGGCATAATCAAAATTCTGTTAATCAACGCCATTGGCGCTGAATCAACTTTATTAACGTGAAATCAACAATCAACATTGATTTAATATTGACGACAGCTGTAAAATGTTTAGCACTCTACGGTCATCATCAAAACCCACATTTCACTTAATGTCAAACGGATATTCAGACTAAGAGAAGATCCATCTTTAAAAAGGACAACAGGGGTCGATCCCAACCACTCTGTATGCCGATGTGTAAGAGCGAGTGGCAGAGTTCTAGTGACGTCCAGACATTTGCTCCAGTTGGGACCTCCACACCTTCCCCGGTGAATTCAGTTAAGTTCAAGGCTCAATAATTTTGACCTATTGTGGCCAAGTTGGCAATTCAGGAAACCTTGACTTGCTTTTAGTGACACCTCAGAACCCATAGAGAATTCAGATGACTACGAGGTTGCAGTACTTTTGAGCATATTGTTCTTAAGTGGTTTAAGGCAGATCCTTAGGAGTACCCAGTGTGCAGGTTCGAATCCTGAAGGCTGCTCGTGATTTTCCCATTCATAAATCCCATCAATATGTCATTTCATTGTGCATTTGAAGAAAAGCATTTCAGGTAGAAGTCCTATATCACAGCCATATTGTATGTGGGCAATAGGCGAAACCCTGACTTGGCTTCAGTGGAAGCATCAGCACCCCATTAGGATTCAGTTAAATATCATGTTGTATTACTTTTGGACATGTCGTGGTTCAGTGGGTTAAGGTGTGTGGTTTAGAGTACCAAGTGTTCAGGTTTGAATCCTACTCAAGGCTCCTACTGATTTTCTCATTGATACATCACGTTAATGTGATTATTTTGTACATTATTCTTATAATTACTATTATTAATATTATGATTAATATTAGAATATTTTATTGCGTTCTTTATTATTTTCAATGTTTTCACATCACTAGTTTCCTGCACAGTTACAAACCCATTAAGATTTTCAACTTAGATTCAACAGAGCAGAAGAAGTTGGTAAACACATATGGCAAAATCTTACTGAAGCGACCATACGAGTCCTAAATACTCATACTCCGCCCAAGTAAAACAGAAACAAGCAACACTTAGTGGGCCAGCCAGAGGCTTAGGGCCCGCGCAGGAATATCCCTGCAAAAATAACTAGTTTTCTTTAAAGTTTGTGGGAATTCTTTTTTTTATTGAAGGCTATTGTGTGTCATTAGTCATTCAATTACAAGAATATTTATTTGTTGATGTGGTAGAATGTTTTGGTGACCAGCCTGTTAACACAAAGGGTTCTGAATTCAATATGCTCTGAATTAAACGTGCTGTGCTCAAAAAATCATTTGAAAAATATTTGAATATAATGTAATCTGAATAAAATGTTCTTTGAGCTTAGAATGGCGTGGAAGGAAACACGATGTAAACAAACCGTGCTCTGAAGGAAACCTGCTGTGGACGAAGTACACATAATATACATAACATTCCGTGAACAAACTGCTGTGTACATAATACTTATTAATGAGTCACTTATCGCACCTTAAGCTTTTTCTGACCCATTTAGTATGACGCATTTATGTCTTGGGCGGTGGATGAGTGATTAAGACACGTATATTGACTTTGGTATGATTATTTCCAACGTATTTAACAAAGTTTCTGCGTTGTTAAATATCAGTTAACATTTGATTTAGTTTATAATTCTGCCTTGTGTTAAATAATGTTCCAATGGTCCGTTTGGCATTTCTCAACAATGTTGAAACTTCCTCTCTTCTTCTGGAACGTGTAAGCCTATTTCCTATGCACATGGGAATCCAAGCCTCATGCATTGTAAGTGCACTACTGAATTTCTATTGCTCCTTTGAATCGAAATCAATGGGTCAGAGTCAGTTGAATTTCTGTTCCAACATGCTGATCCTGATGTTGCAGGTGCTTCAGTTATGGTTATAGAATATCTTCTGCATTGTTCTATCACTATTTCCTTAATATGTGCTAGATTGAATGTGTATGTAAATGGGTAAAGTCCTCCTCTTAATTGCAACTTTTTCAGCTTTATCTGCACTGTCATTTCTTGTATTCCTTCATTACGTGGCTCCCGGTTGATCAGTTTTCAACTGGACTGACGTCTCAGTGTTTGCATTAATGCAATGTCATTTATGGTTAGATGTCATGGCCTAGTTGTCTGTGTTTGGAAGGTAGAAATAGTCTAAGGTACTCTGTCCCTTTGAGATGTATTTTATTGTCTCAATAAACGTACTTGAACTTTGGGCGTGTGCCTGGAAATATTCAGTGCATTAGTTCGAACCCTCATTAAGGCTCCTACGGATTTTCTCATTGATGCGTCACATTAGTGTGATTGCTCTCTGTGAATATCTTCCATCATATTACAAGGAACAAGATAATGTGGAGATATAATGAAGTCTTAACAAATAAATTCGTAGGACCACACAACCACAAATTGTGTGGTCGCTGCAGGCAAGTGCACACCAGTTAACAGTTCTAACACGACTGTGGTTGTGCCAGGAAAGAAATGTTGAGTGGTCCCCCAAAATCTCTTGGTCCTTCTGAAACCGATTATAGGCCACGAACAAATGTCCACAACAACCACCTACTTTTAAACAATTATTATTGAAAGACTATTACGTTTCTCAAAAAACAAATGCTAAAAATCATCCATGCACGGTCCCTATATAACAACACAATTCTAAGCTTAATTTAGCTTTCAACTTGGAGGGTCACGTGGACTATTCACAAACCCCCATCTATTGACACTAAAGGAAATTGAAAGCTTAATCTCATCAGATAGTAGACTAAAAGATGCAATGGTTGAATGACTTGTATATCCAATAGCAGTAAATCAAAGTTCACCTCCACCCCGACAACTGTCAGACCAAAGCTCACCTTCACGTACTCTCTGTTCCAGCGGGCGTCGGAATAATGTATTGTGCTTTCCTGTTAATCTTCTGATGTGTCTATCACGGTCGGCTCTATATGAAGGAGTATTTACTCATGTTATGACCCTCAGTGATGATCGTGTTGTTAGTGCTGTCGTAATTATTGTGGATATGTTGTCAGATTACTATAATTCTACTCATCATTTGCTTGTATTATTATTATTATTATTATTATTATTATTATTATTATTATTATTATTATTATTATTATTTATTATTATATTATAAAAAACCCACACTTGTGTATTTGTGTAAATTCCTATCATAAATTTCACATAGACTTTCGCACTCTCCTGAAGGCTTTGTCAAGGTCTGAGTGTGTGATTAGGACGAGACTTATATCTAAAAGTCTAATGAATTGGCGAAAGACTTGGTTTTAATTCCTTACATAAATTCACAAATTCCCCAAGTGTGGATTTTTATCCTGTTATTATGTCTGTTAGAAGACATTACCATTACTAAATATTATTATAATTATTTACGATTGGTTATTGCTTTCATTTTCCCAGACATCTTCATCTGGTATTGTTTAGGTAAGGCTTTGGGGAAAATAAGGTATGGGAGGGTTATTTAGTCAAAAAAACAAAGTTTACCAAACAACGAGCAAATATAATTTAGTCTTGAACACGGACCTGTACAAACAGTTAAATTTTTGTGTAATATAGTGTCTATATGTACACTTAGAAGCAGGTTATACCTAACGGTCCGTATTAATGAAACCGCAACGGTTGCAACTGTTGCAATCACATTTTAGTTTCATTGTTTATTCAGCATATATATATATATATATATATATATATATATATATATATATATATATATATATATATATATATATATATATATATATATATATATATATATGTGTGTGTGTGTGTGTGTGTGTGTGTATAAATCACGAAAATAAACACGTGATTAAAAATGTGACCGTGCCACACCACGGAGGAAAATTGAAACAGGAACTAAACTAAACCAGTGTTTCAGGCTTCACATGAGTCACAGAGTCAAAACAGCTGATCCTTCTTAAAGGAGAGCACGAGGGGTCGGGCCTTGTCTCCCATGACACTATCATTCTATCACAAATCGCTATGCAAAGTTGCGTGAGGCTCGTCTAAAGTGTCTGGCCTCCATCATCTGAAAGAAAAAGTTATTATAGATTATCCATATTGACGACTGCATCAAATAGTATAGTTTGGTGTTGGGCTTAAGTCCTATTTTCTGTGAAAGGATTATGATGTTCACAATAATAACTAAGTGATCACCCAACAAATATACTATAAGTTTAAAAATAGTTTGATTAAATTTAACACTGTGCATATCCACCGAGACGCAGGTTACACCTCACGTGCATATAATGTTTTTTGCTTCAACTGACATCTAGCTTCATTATGCATGTAGACGATGAGTCACAATAACGTGGCTGAAGATATGATGACCAAATCACACATCACAAAGCAAAGAAACGACGACGATTCGGTCTGCTTTGGACCATTATCAAGTCGTGTACCATAAGAGAGAAATATAATACCTTCGATAACCCCCACAATACCCCTACGATAGCACAATACCCACAATACTCATCAGGCGCCTCAGTTGATTACAGCTATTTATAACAAAGCAAATGTTTCACTGTGGAACAATCAAAGGCGTATCACCGTAAATGATGATGCCGAACGGTTCCAGACTGAGCATTCGATTTGCTGCCGTCCGGTCAATTGTTTTCCGATAATGAGGAACTTGCTGCTAATGAAGGAATGTGCGCTTGAGTAAAAGTAATATATTTTTTTATAACGGCTGAGAAGAGGCGCTGCTGTTGTTTTGAAGGAACTTTTGTCGAAGAGACTTTTGTTCGGCATTTTTCTGACACTGACTGGTAGTCGAAGTTTTGTGAACGTATTTGTTATTTGAGAGAGAGAGAGAGACTGGTAGGGAGAAATAGAGAGAGGGATGGAAAGATACATCGATTCACAGAGAGGGAGGGAGATTTAAAATAGGCAGGGAGAAAGAGAAAAAGAGGGAGATTAGAATAGGGAGGTACAAAAAGAGGAAGAGAATCGAAACTAGAGAGAAGGTGAAGGAGGAAACAAGCGGAGAGGGAGTTAAAAAATAGGGTGGTGGAAGAGGGAGTGGCTGTGAAGAGGAAGGATGGTGAAAAGGTAAAAAAAGTGGGAAGAGACTGTGAGAGGGAGAGAAAAAGTTGGAGGGAGAAGAGAGGGATAACGAAGAATGGTGGGAGAGCGAAGAGTGGGATAATGAATGTAGGAGTAGGGAAGATTGGTTGGTGGAGAAGATGGAGGAAAGAGAGAAATGGGTAAATACTGGTACAGATGAAAGAACTGTGACAGGAAAAAAGAGTGGGGCGGTTATGAAAGGGAAAGAGCATGATTACGCAGCAGAATAGCGGAAGGGGAACAGGAATGGAGAGGATGAGAGTGAGTGGGAGTATTCCTATACATACACATACTATGCTATGCACTTCTAAGTTGACTAAGAGAAGTACACAGGTGTCCAACCTATGTTAGAGCTAATACAATCGGGTAAGTACTAGAAGGCACCACATACAAAACTGATGTTGGAAATAGATGCTGGTCATTTGATCTATATTTACAGGAAGATCTGAACAGGTAATGTTCAGGCAAATAATTGCGAGAGTTCTTTTGGAAATATATCTATATAATTTAGTTCTTGAGAATCGAGACCAGACAAAAAGCATCAGTTGGAAGGGAGACATTTCTAGGTATTAGACATTGAAAAGGGCTTTAGAGAACATTTCAAACCAAACCTTTTTCTAAATTCACAAAAATAGTTTGATATCATCTGCTGTGAGAGTAAACTAGATACGGTTTTTGCATTACCATCGAGAACATGATTAATGAGACCAATCCTTGAGATGTAAGCATAAGCAAAGAGTGCACATCCAACCGGATTTCAAAGACAAGTGACACAAGGAAAGATATGAATCTATTGGTAAAGCCTGCAGGACATAATGGGCTATGTACATTAACAATTTAATGGGGATATGGATAAGGTCGACAGAGTTAGATTTAAAACAAAACAGTGATTGTCAGTTGAGAGGCGGGCCCAAAGAGCCAAAGCTCAACCCCCGCAAGCACAAATAGATGAATACACACACACGCAGTTGATTCCCTGCACACAGCTCTATGAAAGAAACGCAACGTAGCTCTCACAAACGTAGACAGGTGGGCCGACTGAGGCAGACATATATACAGTAATGCAGTGAGACAGGTATATCTAGGGAGGCAGACAGCAAGACGGGAAGATAGAGCAACACCGAGGAAGGCTCTATAGCAGAGTGGCTCGACTGACAGCAGGGCAAATAAGACCAAAAGCATCTCCCTTGCACCAACCATCATGAATAATGCGACAAATGTATTGCAGTAAAGCATGAAATGTATAGTTTACTCTCCAGGGGTTTACAAAAAATCATCACTTGTCTTAACAATAGATATTATCACTGTTATCAATCATTGATGTTATCAGTGAGGGATGTTATAATTGATCACGTTACAGTGCTTGGGTTATCTGCAAATCCCATGCATAGCAGTGGCCAGAATGACGTCCTGCCAACAGTGACGTTTACCTCATTAACAATTTAGCGCCAATGACTCTTATATCAGACTGATCCTGTGATATGTAATTTGACTTCACCTCCAGCAGGTTGCGACGTTAATTGTTAATTATGTTACGCGGAGTGAGTTAATTACCGAAAATATGTTCATAGGACAAAATGTTGTGGATGAGCCATATAATTCAACGAGCAATTGCATTAAGCCATTAATAATGCATAGTGACTGATTACCGGTCAGAATAAACAGTAAGGCGAGCCTATCATTGTGTTTTATTACCCTATTCATACATGAGCTGAGTATATGTATTAATATATTCTGGAATTCTACAAGAATTTTATGTGGTTATTCTATTTTATTTTTATCTTCCGAGATAATTTTTATAAATTTTGTAAACGCTCTGACAAGTCACAGTTTATTAATGAGAATTTTTTGGGGTTTGGAGTTTGTATTAAATTTGTATTAACTCATTAGTTAAAACAAATTAAGAGAAGGGGGTATCAGTGTCACATATTTATCAGTGTCTCACGTATTTGTCTGTCACATATAAATGTGTGTGTCACATATTTATTAGTATCTCTCACGTATTTATCAGTGTAATCTCACGTATTTATTTATATTATTCACGTATTTATCAGTGTGATTCAGAATATTTAACACAAATAAATTTCGGTTAAATACAGATTGTTTCAATACACAGGTGATAAATGCACAATGTGATACAGGTACACACTGAGTAACCGAATATGCCACAGGAACATTTGAAAGAACTTTTTCTTGTCAGAGTAGTTAATAAATGAAATGCACTAGGCAGTGATGTGGTGAAGGCAGAATCCATAAACAGTTACCAATATATATATATAAATAAATAAAATATATATATATATATATATATGTATATATACATATATATATATAATATATATATATATATATATATATATATATAATATATATGATAGAGCCCAACAGGCTTAGGAATCTGTACACCAGTTGATTGACAGTTGAAAGGCAGGACCAAAAAATGGAAACTCAACTCAAAAAAATGGAAACAGCAAGCACAGTTAGGTGAGTACAATTATTAAAAAAACACACACACACCCATACTCACAGGCTAGGTTGGTACAACAAGGACAAAGATCGACTGATAAAAATAGTATTCACAAACAAGCAACTGGACGTGACATAAAGAAACCTCCTAAGCCAACACATCAAGGGTCAGTTGTGGTGGTGATGGTGCTCTTGTCAGCTGTGGTGATGGTGGTGGTGCTGTCAGCTGAGGTGATGGTGATGGTGCTACTGTCGGCTGTGGTGATGGTGGTGGTGCTACTGTCAGCTGAGGTGATGGTGATGGTGCTACTGTCAGCTGTGTGATGGTGGTGGTGCTGTCAGCTGAGGTGATGGTGATGGTGCTACTGTCAGCTGTGGTGATGGTGGTGGTGCTACTGTCAGCTGAGGTGATGGTGATGGTGCTACTGTCAGCTGTGGTGATGGTGGTGGTGGCTACTGTCAGCTGAGGTGATGGTGATGGTGCTACTGTCAGCTGTGGTGATGGTGGTGGTGCTGTCAGTTGTGGTGAGAATGGTGTATACCGGCAGCTGAGGTGAGAATGGTGGTGGTCCAGGTAGGAGTAGAGCCCGTATCAAACGTTATTATTGAGGTCACCGAGCCATCGTAACGTCTCGGTTATCAATGTCGATATCAACCTTAGGATCACATAACGGGCTCAGAAGTATGGAACACTGGTTACAGCAAGTATCTTAACAATAGTGGAGGTGCCACACAAGTGTCTCAACAATAGTGGAGGTGCCACACAAGTGTCTCGACAATAGTGGAGGTGCCACACAAGTGTCTCAACAATAGTGGAGGTGCCACACAAGTGTCTCGACAATAGTGGAGGTGCCACACAAGTGTCTCAACAATAGTGGAGGTGCCACACAAGTGTCTCGACAATAGTGGAGGTGCCACACAAGTGTCTCAACAATAGTGGTGGAGATCTCAACAATAGTGGTGATCTCACACGAGATCTCAACAATAGTGGTGGAGATCTCAACAATAGTGGTGATCTCACACAAAATCTTAACAATCGAACGTCTCATGAATAGTGGCTATCTAATATAAGGGTCTCAACAATGGCGCTTTTCCCACACCAGGCGTTGCCTACACATATACATATCTGGTGGCCACACACTGAGGCTGCGTGTGCTCCATTATCTCTGTCTACTATTTTCCAACCTGTAGGTTAAATCTTGAAATGTGTCTCGTTCTTAACTGAACCCTTTCTTCCAGTTTTTTTTTTATGTTGCTCTCTTTCTTCTTGCTTTTCAGATGCTATCTTTCTTCTGACATCTTTATTGTTAGCTCTAGTCTGTTATCTATCTTTGTTATCTATCTAGTGTTCATTTCGATTATATCTTTTATGTTGTGTCTCTCTTGTCTGTTAATATTTGTCTTATTATAATATTTCTTTTGCTATATGCATTCAGTAATCTTACAACCTATGTTTTGAACAAATGTAATTTCTACATTTTAATGTCCTTCGTTAGCTGTTTTCAGTTATTTAACTAATATAATATTCTATTATCTTTAAAGATTCATTTATACTTTAATACTAATGTCGACCTTTTTTTCTACTTTTCATTATTATCACTTCTTATGCATTTGCATTGATTTATTTTTCCTAGGTATACGAAAAATGTATTTTGTAACTCGAACATGGTAAAAATTGTGATAACAAATAATTCATCGTTAATTCCTCTCATTCTGACTCAGTTATAATCAACAGTTAAGAGAACTCTGACGAGATTTCAAAGGAAATTATGAATGAATTGTATATATATATATATATATGGTTGTAATGATGTGTACCACTTGTTGAAAAGTAGTGATATAAATAATAGTTCTTGAAACATTGTAAAGAGTCTTTACAGAAAATATATATACATAACAATCATTGTTGGAATTGTTTATATATTTAATCTTAATCTTTTAACTTTTATTGTTCGACGTTTGGTCAGCAATGTGACATCTTAAGGAGTATATTCTGTTCAACAGACACAGCTATACTGAGCTTACAAGATTGATTGATTGATGATGATTAAGACACCCAATAGGTGACACGGGCATGAATAGCCCATAAAGCTTGCAAGGAGAAATCAAGACATATATGTGTCGGTAAACCTCACTCTACGATTCACCTGAACCCCTTAATCGGAGGGGAACGCCGAAGGGAAAGGTGAGGTTATTGTTGCCTGACTCCGGCTTCTAGCTGTCCGCCAGGGTCTTCCATCTTCCTTCTGGATCAATGGAAGCAAAGTACGACATTCGTACAAAGTTGCTCCCTCAGGAGCAAAGTACGACATTTCGACCTGGCGGACGGCTAGAAACCGTAGTCAGGCAACGATTACCTCACTGTATTGTACTCGATTTTAGTTTTGTAAATTATGTGCTCATAAATCAAGCTATTCAACATACATACTGTAGTAAATACATGAAAGAAGTGATAAGGTTCAATGAAACATCCGAAGTGAACACTGGAGTCGTACTTGACATAAGACAGTGTCAACCAAGACATTATCGGGTGTCCAGCTCCTCACACCACCACCACCAGGACTCCTTTCACATCTCTCTCTCACTCTCCACCCTCCCTCCACACCTCTCCCTTCCCTCTTTCTCCTCCCTCTTTCCTTCCTCTCTCTCTCTCTCTCTCTCTCTCTCTCCTCTCTCTCTCTCTCTCTCTCTCGCTCTCGCTCGCTCTCTCCTCTCCCTCTCTCCTCCTCTCTCTCTCTCTCTCTCCGTCTCTCTCTCTCTCTCTCTCTCTCTCTCTCTCTCTCTCCGTCTCTCTCTCTCTCTCTCTCTCTCGCTCTCTCTCGCTCTCTCTCTCTCTCTCTCTCTCTCCTCTCTCTCTCTCTCTCTCTCTCTCCTCTCTCCTCCCTCTCGCTCTCCGTCCCTCCTCCCCCCCCAATGGGTATTGAAATGGAAGTGATTGTAGAAAGCCTATTGGTCCATATTTCTTGATGCTTCTATATTGGAGCGGAGTCTTGAGGTGGGTTAGAATATAGTTGTGCATTAATTGCTGTTGATTGCTGGTGTTGACTTCTAATGTGCAGTGCCTCGCAAACGTCAAGCCGTCTGCTATCGCTGTATCTATTGATGATTTCTGTGTTGTTTACTAGGATTTCTCTGGCGATGCTTTGGTTGTGGGAAGAGATTATATGTTCCTTAATGGAGACCTGTTGCTTATGCATCGTTAAACGCCTAGAAAGAGATGTTGTTGTCTTGCCTATATACTGGTTTTTTGGAGCTTACAGTCCCCAAGTGGGCATTTGAAGGCATAGACGACGTTGGTCTCTTTTAAAGCGTTCTGCTTTGTGTTTGGAGAGTTTCTCATGAGTAGGCTGGCCGTTTTTCTGGTGTTATAGTAAATCGTCAGTTGTATCCTCTGATTTTTGTCTGTAGGGATAACGTTTCTATTAACAATATCTTTCAGGACCCTTTCCTCCGTTTATGAGCTGTGGAAAAGAAGTTCCTGTAAAATAGTCTAATAGGGGGGTATAGGTGTTGTGTTAGTTGTCTCTTCAGAGGTTGCATGGCGTTTCACTTTCCCTTCTTATGATGTCTTCGACGAAACCATTGGAGAAGCCGTTGTTGACTAGGACCTGCCTTACCCTACAGAGTTCTTCGTCGACTTGCTTCCATTCTGAGCTGTGGCTGAACTTGAAACCGGCCATATACTGCAGGTATGTTGACGACATTTTACACAGGTACCTGATGTCAGACATCTGCAGGAGCTGAAGGAGGCGTTTGAGCAGAGTTCCGTGCTGCGGTTCACTTACGAGATGGAAAAGGATGGGAAGCTGCCCTTTCTAGATGTAACAGTCATGGAAAAGAGCGGAGGTTTCCACACTGCAGTCTACACTAAGGAAACGAGCATAGGAATGTGCCTAAATGCCAACAGCGACTGCCCAGACAGGTACAAGAGGAGTGTTGTTAACGCATATGTCGACCGTGCTCTCAGCCACAGCTCAGAATGGAAGCAAGTCGACGAAGAACTCTGTAGGGTAAGGCAGGTCCTAGTCAACAACGGCTTCTCCAATGGTTTCGTCGAAGACATCATAAGAAGGAAAGTGAAACGCCATGCAACCTCTGAAGAGACAACTAACACAACACCTATACCCCCTATTAGACTATTTTACAGGAACTTCTTTTCCACAGCTCATAAAACGGAGGAAAGGGTCCTGAAAGATATTGTTAATAGAAACGTTATCCCTACAGACAAAAATCAGAGGATACAACTGACGATTACTATAAAACCAGAAAAACGGCCAGCCTACTCATGAGAAACTCTCCAGACACAAAGCAGAACGCTTTAAAAGAGGACCAACGTCGTCTATGCCTTCAAATGCCCACTTGGGGACGGTAAGCTCCAAAAAACCCAGTATATAGGCAAGACAACAACATCTCTTTCTAGGCGTTTTAACGATGCATAAGCAACAGGTCTCCATTAAGGAACATATAATCTCTTCCCACAACCAAAGCATCGCCAGAGAAATCCTAGTAAACAACACAGAAATCAATAGATACAGCGATAGCAGACGGCTTGACGTTTGCGAGGCACTGCACATTAAGAAGTCAACACCAGCAATCAACAGCCAATTAATGCACAACTATATTCTACCCACCTCAAGACTCCGCTCCAATATAGAAGCATCAAGAAATATGGACCAATAGGCTTTCTACAATCACTTCCATTTCAATACCCATTGGTTCGTGTTCTGTCTTGTGTTGATGAAATTAATACCCTATTAAATACCACCTCACCCCTTCCACCTCACTCAAATGTAGATATAAACAAATCGGAGATATGTATGTTCTATTCAGTTGTGTATGTGTAAAGTCTTTGAAAATGTAATAAGTTTTATGAAACCGCGCTCAAGTGTCGCGTCAGACTAGAAATAAAAATGAATTTTGGAGAATTGATTTTTGAATTACCTCCAACAGTGAAAAGAAATGTACGAAAGATTGAGAAAATTCGTGTTAGAATTATTAATCTTACTTTTTCGGTCATATTTAATAATATATATATATATATATATATATATATATATATATATATAATATATATATATATGCGAACAAGCCTGAATGGTCCCCAGGACTATATGCGAATGAAAACTCACACCCCAGAAGTGACTCGAACCCATACTCCCAGAAGCAACGCAACTGGTAACTACAGGGCGCCTTAATCCGCTTGACCATCACGGCCGTCAAAAGGAAGTGATAGCCGAGGCTATTTGAGCCACTTCCCCGACGGCAACTCGGATGGTAATCTTGGGCATAGCATTTCACCAAATCACCTCATTCTTTGGGGCACACGTGAGGAACACAAATGCGAACAAGCCTGAATGGTCCCCAGGACTATATGCGAATGAAAACTCACACCCCAGAAGTGACTCGAACCCATACTCCCAGAAGCAACGCAACTGGTAACTACAGGGCGCCTTAATCCGCTTGACCATCACGGCCGTCAAAAGGAAGTGATAGCCGAGGCTATTTGAGCCACTTCCCCGACGGCAACCAGTTGCGTTGCTTCTGGGAGTATGGGTTCGAGTCACTTCTGGGGTGTGAGTTTTCATTCGCATATAGTCCTGGGGACCATTCAGGCTTGTTCGCATTTGTGTTCCTCACGTGTGCCCCAAAGAATGAGGTGATTTGGTGAAATGCTATGCCCAAGATTACCATCCGAGTTGCCGTCGGGAAGTGGGCTCAAATAGCCTCGGCTATCACTTCCTTTTGACGGCCGTGATGGTCAAGCGGATTAAGGCGCCCTGTAGTTACCAGTTGCGTTGCTTCTGGGAGTATGGGTTCGAGTCACTTCTGGGGTGTGAGTTTTCATTCATATATATATATATATATATATATATATATATATATATATATATATATAATATATAATGTCGTACCTAGTAGCCAAGAACGCACTTCTCTGCCTACTATGCAAGGCCCGATTTGCCTAATAAGCCAAGTTTTCATGAATTAATTGTTTTTCGACTACCTAACTTACCTAACCTAACTTTTTCGGTTACCTAACCTAACCTAAATAGATAGGTTAGGTTAGGTAGGGTTAGTTAGGTTCGGTCATATATCTATGTTAATTTTAACTCCAATAAAAAAACTGACCTCATACATAATGAAATGGGTAGCTTTATCATTTCATAAGAAAAAAATTAGAGAAAATATATTAATTCAGGAAAACTTGGCTTATTAGGCAAATTGGGCCTTGCATAGTAGGCCGACCAGCATGGAATATGGCCGCCCTGTCTTCTCTCCCATACGAAGGTGATCAGCTTCCCTGACCATCCACCGTGACCTCACAGATGACGACCCCGACCTTGTATGGTGTTGTGATCTGATAAGTTAATTATGTCCTCACTCCAGAGGTGGGCACTATGATGACCTGACCTTCCTGGGTACTCTTCTCACCAGTACGTATATATTTTGATGCATTTCCAGAACAACCAGAGTTCCTTGATGCTCTTCTTTGGCCTCTAGTATCATTATTATTATTATATTAGTATACTTTGTTGAGATGCGTCTAGTATAATTCTGGGCACTGATTACCCAACATTGCCTTTGACTAAACAAGTTATTATGAGTCCTGTTTAACCCAGATCAATTTTAGCACACTGGTTTGGATTAATGCAAGCTATAATGCTTATATACTTCAAATTAACCAGACGTGCTGCTCATCTCAGCAAAATATTAATTAATCCATATTGTATTTCTCTGATATAAGTTGCTATTTAGATGTGTGACATAGCCAGGTTTGGCCTTCACGTCTCCTGATGCTTGCAGGCGAGGGTATTGAGACACTGATTCGAGAACTTCACGAGAGGAACGTCAGCGCTGGCAACCCCTGGACCATGTTCTCAGCGCCACAGGGTCAACCCGGCACCATCCAGGCCCTGGCCGCCTCGCTACGCCTCTCCGGTCTCTATGTCTTCTAGGGCCTGCAGGACCAAGTCGCAAGATGATCAAACATTTGGTTCCTGTTAAAATATCTATGAGACAGAAGGCTCTTATATATAATCTATATATAATCATAGACTTGTTAACATTTACCATTGTTGCTATCTGTTTAGTGCAGTTGTGCTTAGGTATTTCTGATGCTGTATATTGTGAAAAATGTATTGAATAATTAGTTATAAACTCAGCATTACTTCCCAAAATCAAGAACTGGCCAACGAAGTTAATCTTTTCCTACATGAAACTAAGCTCTCTTCAGTTCAAAGTTTAAAACCTGAATTCCATTGAAAACACTAGAAAATAGGAGAGGGAAAAAATAAGGGAAAAGCGCCAAGCCCTTACAAACTACATAGCACTGGATTTGGGATGGGACGGGGGAGGGGGGAAGGAATGTTGCCCAACCTCTTGGACGGTCGGGGATTGAACGCCGACCTGCATGAAGCGAGACTGTCGCTCTACCGTCCAGCCCAAGTGGTTGGTTAAAAAAAATATGAAGGAGATAATATTTGTCAGCTTTTAAAACCCACTTAATAGCTTGTTATTGCAACAAACTGTATCCCAAGATGAATCAGACCAATAAAAACTCCTAGCTGTTGTCATTATTTCCTCACGAAATTTCCCCTTGAAACCAACTGAGCGGACCGTGTCAACTCGTGGTTAAGGAACTACGGGAGCAGCTGAATTACAAACTTCAAGCAAGCAGGTGAAAACAAAGCAGCACACAGAAGAGGTACCAAAGTATCTACTGAAAACATTAGGAAAATTCGTGTCCAATTACATAGTTGTTCGTGAAGATTAGACCTTATCAGAGCTTTTGGGTCTGGAAAACCCACTGTTTTCGTGAAAAACTGATTTACCAGGAATAGGCAGAATCTTTCCTTTCAACTGCGACAAGTTTGTAAGAATTCCAATATGTTAATCAAAGATTGTTTTGTCAGAGGTGGTAAAATACCAGTGAGGAAGACCGACACTGGAAAAAAACTATAAAATAGCCAATGCAGCCCATCCACTGTAGATAATGCAAGTACTTGCCTGTAAAGTAATGCAAGTACTTGCTTGTAAATATTTAAAAATTGTGTAACTAGATTCAGAAGAGTTTTACTTGCTTAGCTAAATGAACAATGGGGTTCAGTTCGTGAACCCACTATCTGCCTCTGTAACCCCACTGTGGGTTATCAGTTTTGAATCAATTATATTTTGAATGTGGATTCAAAATATAGCCCCATTTAAAAGCAAAGCCAAGGAATGAAGTATACCATATAAATTGAATAGATCGAATACTAATGATCCAAAGTGGATAATAAAGGATCTGAAGAACCTTATAGGTAAAAAGAGAGCTTGGTACAAAAGGATTAAGAATGGGGAAGTCAGTTTAGAACAGGAATTCGTACAACTAGTTAGAAATACTTAAAAAGAGATAAGGAAAGCAAAAGAAACTAAAGTTCGCATAGCAGAGCAAGCGAAGACAAATCCTAAAGGGTTTTTCCAGTTATACCTTACAAAGATTAGGGAAAGGATAGGTCCATTAAAAACCGAGACAGGTCAAATAACAGATAGTGATGAAGAAATGAGTAGTATTTTTAATAAATATATTATATCTGTATTTACGAAAGAGGAACTTAACAATATGCCTTCAGCCGAACAAGTCTATGACTTGTTCGGCTGAAGACTTCGACTTCTTCAGATCCTTTGAAGACGACGACTTCTTCAGATCCTTTGTTATCCACTTTGGATCATTAGTATTCGATCTATTCAATTTATATGGTATACTACATTCCTGGGCTTTGGTTAGAATATTTTTAAATAGGTTATATTTTGATTCCACAACGAAAACCCCTTTTACGTCACCTATCGCTGGTTAACGTCTAGCTCCAATACCGGCCCACAACCCATAACCTAGACTTTCCAATCTATTTGACCCATGGGACCCATTCTGGGACCATAATGAATAAAATATCAATTGGTCTCATTATAAGATATTAGTTACTAATTTGAAGTTGTGAAATTTGCTGTTTTTTCTTTTTTTTCTTTCCATTGTATAATGTTGATCCATAAGGAAAAGTTGGAGCATTTACCATGAAGATGCACAACACAAACTGAGCGTGTTTGAGAACGTTTTGGTGCACGTGCACCCGGCCCCCTTAGAGGTATTTAATTTGTTAATTTCATTGTCTATTTAATATATTGTCAAATATTTAATTGTCTATTACATTTTTTAATATATACGTTTTTGTTCGTGTTTTCTTTGTTCACTACTTTTATTGTCCATTACTTTTGTTGTCCATTACTTTATTGTCCATTACTTTTATTGTCCATTACTTTTGTTGTCCATTACTTTATTGCCCATTTTTTTATTGTCCTTTACTTTTATTGTCCATTACTTTTGTTGTCCATTACTTTTGTTGTCCATTACTTTTATTGCCCATTACTTTTGTTGTCCATTACTTTTGTTGTCCATTACTTTTGTTGTCCATTACTTTTGTTGTCCATTACTTTTGTTGTCCATTACTTTTGTTGTCCATTACTTTTGTTGTCCATTACTTTTATTGCCCATTACTTTTGTTGTCCATTACTTTTGTTGTCCATTACTTTTGTTGTCCATTACTTTTGTTGTCCATTACTTTTGTTGTCCATTACTTTTTGTTGTCCATTACTTTTATTGCCCATTACTTTTGTTGTCCATTACTTTTGTTGTCCATTACTTTTGTTGTCCATTACTTTTATTGCCCATTACTTTTGTTGTCCATTACTTTTGTTGTCCATTACTTTTATTGCCCATTACTTTTGTTGTCCATTACTTTTGTTGTCCATTACTTTTGTTGTCCATTACTTTTGTTGTCCATTACTTTTGTTGTCCATTACTTTTGTTGCCCATTACTTTTATTGCCCATTACTTTTGTTGTCCATTACTTTTGTTGTCCATTACTTTTGTTGTCCATTACTTTTGTTGTCCATTACTTTTGTTGTCCATTACTTTTATTGTCCATTACATTTTTGTTCATTATTTTTATTATCCTGCGGGATATTTATCATATAAATATCTTAGTCAACAACGATATTTATTATATAAATATCCTAGGCAGGCCCTAGTCAACAACGGCTTCTTAAGTGGTTTTGTTAAAGACGAATGGCTCCAGCGGTGTGGAGCCATTCACACCTCATGGCTCCTACTGATTTTACCAAAAGAAGGTAGTTATTCAATTGTATATATTTCTGGTGTGCCCCCACTTGGATTATTGAATCCAAGCACAGAGACCTCATCTTCTAATAAACTGAGCTTCTTTGGAGAAAGTTCAACACTGGGCAACAAAATCATTCCAGAGCAAAATGAACTCACACCCCAGGGACGGTTGAGGGCCACACAGTTAAACACTGCAAACCAGATATGACAGGGCGGATCTCGTCAAAACTTTTAATTAACATACTGAACAATTTGGAGGATGTTGATCCAGCAATCCGTCCTCAGGAACCAAAATACCTATAGTCACATTATTTAGCGTACCAATGCTGCATATATTCAAAGTTTACCTGAGGGCCACTGACACTAGTGGCCTCGTTTTTGCCAACATTTGCCTTGATAATCTTCTCCAGTTGGATTTGAAATTCAACAATCTTGGCATTTACGGCTTCAGCAGGTAGGCTGTTCCATAGGTTTATACCCCTGTTCAAAGAATTTCTGAAAATGGAGGGTTTCAGTGTTAGGTATTGTGCATCTGCCAGTTCCTTTATGACTGGATTGAATTCCATCCACACCTGGGGCTTTCGAGCCCTTTTTGTTTGTCAATGCTCCTCCTGATTGTGTCTCACGTCTGGAGTAAATCCGTTAATTCGCTCTCTTCACCTCTTTCAAACATTTGTGTGGGTGATGGGATGTCATCTAACCTCTCTAGTGTAAACAATAATGTAAAATATTCATTCAGAGAGTTTGTTGCCCATTAATTGGAATTGAAATTGAAATTTAAATAAGTTTATTGATGTAAAATACACACAAAGGGATGAGAAAGCTCAAGCTATTCTCACCCCGTTCAGTACATCGTGTTAATACATACATAGACACACATCATAAACAATAAACATATTACCAAACATTGAGAGATAAACATATACATTTCCTCCTTCACAAGTAGTATGGTATCAGACGTACACACAAATACTTTTATGACCTAGGTATACTGTATAGACAATTTGCAAGAGACATGCAGATAATTCAACAAAAAATTACAGTCGTGGTGCAAAGTCCTTATATCTCTCCAGAATATCATCAACCTTTCCGTTGTGACACATCCAGGCTATTTGTTCCCGAACAGTCCTTATCTCAGTGTTTCTATATACATTAATCAACGGACAATCAAGAACATAATGGGCAAGGGTGTGAGACCTTAAAATGCCACATAGATGACACTTCGTGTCATTATCATGAACACCTATCCCATATTCCCAGTAATATTTGTACCCAAGCCTGAGCCGCATGTGTACAGTCACTCCAAGCATTTCTCCTTTTACCATAAGTGAAATGTTGGTGTTTTGACTCACATACATGTAGTGTTGCATGGTTTGACTTCTCTCATACATTATATCTCTCCTCGCCACTTCTGTCTGTGCCTGAATATTTCTGATTTTGCTTCTTTTTTGTCTCATTGTGAGTTCACATTCAATGTCAACTTGTGGTTTTGATGTGGCACGTTTAGCCAAGTCATCCGCCACCTCGTTGAGCACTATTCCAACATGAGATGGAATCCACATGAATTTCACACTATGACCTTTCAGCTGTATCTCAGTTATTCTTTTCTTACAATCCTCAACTATGGACATGAAGACTGGGTTTCGACTGTTTAAGGACTCAAGTGCTCCTCGGCTATCGACAAATACAAAAACATTTTTGTCGTCATGACGTACTTCCTCCAAACACGCCAGAATGGCCTGCAGTTCAGCTTGTGTGGATGATATATAATTACTAAGTCGGAGTTCAATTATCCTGTCCACAGTCCCAAACTCCGTATATTCTCTTATTAGGACACCACACCCTGCCCTGCCATCCTCCGCCACCGACCCGTCGCAATATACATGTAAACTGTTGCCTCTTGGTAACCGAGATATCATGCTTCCATACAAACACCGTAATTGTCCCGGTTCATGATGAATCTTTTTCACCTTGAGGGGTACAATTTCGACGTCTATTTTCTGTACTTTCCAGGGAGCAGACCTATTACACTGTCGAGAGGGTTTACAGCAGTCAAGTACATCGTATTCCCTGAGGTCATGAGCTAATCTCCTCGTGTAGCGTGTCTCCCTCAGTTTCCTGGAAGTGTGTACGTCACTCAAGCAGGTCTGAACGCTCTCAAACAGCTTATCCCCTCCTTTTCTCCGCATGAAACGAATAGATACTCTAGTGTTAATGTCACGGACTCTATCATACACACTCTGAAAATTTAATTCCATTCTCATTATTTCAATCATTGCATTTATTTGACATCCAAGAATAATGCTCATAGCCCTCGTTCTGTATCAGCTCTATTTTTTTTTATTCTGCCTTGGCCTGTGTAAGACAAAACGGGTGCTGCGTAGTCTATCAGGGACCGAACAGTGCTTATGTATAACATCCGTAAGATAGGTACCCCAACACCTTTACCAGAAAAAGCCAGTGCTTTTAGAGGATGCAGACGGGCTTTACATAAGGTGCTGATATGATTTATTTCAGCATTTTTTACTCTCACATGTGTATCCAACATACATGCCCAGATACTAGTACTTCTAAACCCGGCTCAGTTCCACACCATTTAGAGTAAGTGTTATATTTCTTCGTTTCCTACACTCATATTTGGTTTTATCTGCATTTATAACTAAGCCTAACTTGTGACAGGTTGTACCAAGTATGTTAAGAGCAGTTTGAACTTTGTTCCCAGAAGTGCCTTGTATAAGAATGTCATCAGCATATATGATCGTCGTGACCCCTGGAGGATACATCTCTGATGCTAATCTGTTCATTAATACATTGAATAAGGTGGGACTTAAAACTCCCCCTTGTGGGGTACCTAACTGAAACATTCATTCCTCAGACATGTATCCCTGGTAATATACCTGACCTTTTCTGCCTTGTAGATAATCCCTTATCCAGTATAGCAATCTCCCTGTTATTCCCAGATTGGCTAATTCGTATAAGATTACTTCCCCATTGGCTTTATCAAATGCTCCTTGTAGATCAACAAAAACTCTACAATTGTCATCCATATTAGACAAACACTTTAAGAGACAATCCGCAGTACTTTTGCCTTTGATAAAACCAAAGAGATTACTGGACATGTTATCACCTACAAGGTAGAGTAGCCTATTTAACAAAATCCTTTCCATCATTTTACAAAAGCAGGTTGTTAAGGAGACAGGCCTGTAGCGTCCGTTTGACTTAGGGATAGGAATGATGACAGCCTCTTTCCATCTTCTTGGTAACTTTCCCTCTCTATAACTCATATTAAACAAATCAAGTAAGGACTAGGTTTCATACCGGCTAAATAATTAAGAATGTCATACATTACTCCATCTTTCCCCGGAGCAGTAGAGCTGCCACTTTTTATAGCATCCAGTAGCTCATCATGAGTTATCTCAGTGCATGTTACAGATCTTGTACTTAAGGCACATAAAGTTACTCCATTTCTAATATTTTCCCATGACTCAATGGTGACTCTCGTGTCTGCTGGTAAGGACTCCATACCAGCAGCACTTGCTCATTTATCTACTAACTCATTAGCAACCTTTCCTGGATCTGAGTGAGCAATGAATTTGGGCTTACAACCCCTGATTTTATTTACTGCTCTCCATATGTCTTTAAGGTTCTTAGTATTACCAATGGACTGAGCAAAGTCTTGCCAGTATCTGTCCCGCGCCTCCTTCCTCACCTGACTGCATTCCCTAGCCACTTCCAACATTGTATTTTTCTCTTCATCCCTCATTCCATTTTTTAACCATTCTTTATGTGCACTCCGTAGCATTCTCTCCCACCCCTTGACTTGCTGATCATTGGAATATTTAAATTTCTTAGGTCCATGCGTCTTGCTTCCCCTGCCCCCGTTATTTTCCCTCTGTACTAATTTCTCTATGTTCTCGACCATGTCCTCGTAAAAACTATCAACGCAGAGCGGCGTGTATTGTTGATACCAATCTCCCATAGTTTGAATAAAATAATTTTTCATATCTTTATTAATATTTAGCCTTTTCCTTTGAAAGTGAACTTGTTTTTTCCCCAGTGGTAATTCAACGTTCAAGGCAAAGTGGTCACTAAGTAGTTCCCGAACAACCCGAGCCTCCCCCATAATCCCCTGAGAGTTTAAAATGCAGGCATAGTCAAGTCGTCCTCCCCTGATGTGAGTTGGTTCATTGTTTCCCAATAGACAGGTATCTGGATGATCTTGTAGAAACTGTAACCACTTGACCCCATTAGCATTAATACTACCCACTGTCCCAAGGCTTGTGTGCCGAGCATTAAGGTCCCCAATGACCAGTGAAGGATTAGTATAAATGCAGTCAGGTAAATAGTTAGCGTCGAAGCAGTTCCTGGATACATACAAATTAACTACAATAAATTCCCCTTCCCTTAATGATAATTTAACACAGACACTCTCTATACCTTGCGTTTTTGACGGCGGTTCTACTAACTCTGCTGGTATGGAGTTCTTAACATAAATCGACGTGCCTCTGACGTTATTTGCAGCGAAGAGGTTAAACCCTTTATAACCATTTAATTTCAATAAGCCTTCATTCCTATCCCCTGTCTCCTGGAGAGCTACAACATCAATATCATTTCCCATCACATAACAATGAACATCTGTAACCCTGTTTCTTAAACCATTAACATTCCATGATGCCCATTAATCGTCCGTTATAATGGGCATCACGGAATGTTAATGCCCATTATAATCGTCCATTATAACTTTGTTAGTCTCATCTTTAAGGGTCCTTTCGAGTCCTTTGTTTTACTTCTTATATAAGCATATAACAACTTTGGATCTTCCTTTTTGCTCAAGTTTTCTTTCGTAGTTTCTTTTGGCTGATCTGATTTCCTGAGTGGCTGAGTTTAGTGGCCTTTTATATATGACATAACTGGTGACAGGGGCGGCCAGTCTACTTACTGTAAGAGCCACAAATGATGAAGCTCAGGTGTTTGTGAGCCTCAGCACAGGGACAAATTTTACACTGGCGATTTTATCGTTACACATTTTGTTAAAAAAATTACAAGAATTATAAAAATTATTTAAAAAGAATTATATGCAGTTTTAAACTGGTAATTTGTATTAGTTTCCGTAACTACAAAGACACAAATATGTGAAAGAAGTAAACCAAAAAAATTTGAGATATTTAAAGACTAACTGAAAACAGAATGTAATGAAGTGGCAGGAATCAGCTCAGATCACCACCTTTGCAGACTTACTGTTGCCTCAGTATTTCGTTCATTTCTTCGTTGTCATCTGTGAAAGTTCCATCTCACTTTCGCAGGGGTCTAATACAAGATGTAGTTTTTTGTTCTAAATTTTGCATAGAAGAAAAAGTATTTTGGATTTATCTCTGATGGCCTTCTGCTATCTCTGCCTCTCCTGGATTTTATATGATTCTTGTAGATTTAGTTCAATCGTTTATATTTCCCTACACAGCCTTCTTTGTCGTTCTTGAGATAGGGTGGGGCGTTCAAGTTGTTCTGCGATTCGTTTTCTTGCACTATAGAGGGAACGTTCCAGTCAGCATCTCTTCCACTTTTTTCGAAAAGATATGCGGCTTGAGAATATTTCTAGTGACACCGAGAACTTTATTCCACTGAATAAATTCGTCAGTGTTGCAACAGATTCTTGATGAATATGGAGTTGAATATGGTGAATACCTGCAATGGCGGGGAAAATGTAGGATTAGTTGAACTTATGAAAAGTGATCCCAGCTTTCCAGTTCCTCTTTGTTCATCGTGAACACCTAACAGCCAGATACTTCAGGTATGAAGATGTTATGAAAGCTGTCCTTGAAATTATCAATTTCATACGCGCAAATGGGAAGACCCCATCGACTGTTCAGAAAGTTTTTGAAGAATTGGAGCTTGTGATAAACCTAGTGACGTCTCTTCTATTCCAGTGTGAGGTGGCTGTCAACCAGCAATGCTTGAGTAGGTTTGTGGATCTGTTGGCGCCTATTATTATTTAATAATTGGAAATTATCCTGCCCTCAGCTGGAAAATGATGAATGGATACAAGATCTGATGTTCCTTCCCGATATAATGAATCATCTACAAACTCTCAACTTGGCACTCCAGGGGAAAGATAAGATTATTTCTGACCTTATTCACACAATTCTCAGCTTTCAGAGTAAAATAAGAATTTTTCAAGGAGATATATTGTCAAGCAACTTGATTCACTGCCGCTATCTCAGTACGAGAGTAAATACATTTCCTAATTGTTACAGTTTTCCCCCGGCATAGCAATGGATTTTGTCTGTTCCTTCTGCCTTCTATAAGAGTATGCTTCAACACCAAGAATCAACATCAAGCAAACGCCAACAATACGTGCCAAAAAGAATTGTCTAGTCACTCCTTCCTCCCCGTCCCTTCACCCTACCATCCACGAGAGATGCGCACCTGCAACTCGCCGGCTCCTCGTTTACCACCAGCAAAACACCACTTACGGGGCCGGTTCGGTTCATCGTCTACAGCCCCTGCTTCGCGCCACTGTGACGTCACCAGCCTGTATATAAGGACCTGCCCATGACCCAGTCAGCAGATTATCATTCTAGTGCTCAGAACTCTCGCATCTTGCCCTAACCTTGACGTTCTTACTACAAGTGACGGTAGACGCTTAGAGCATTTTGCATAAGAGTGTTGTGCACCTTTTTTGTTAACATAAAATTCACTTATCCATGTTTTTCTTTTAATTGTGTTTAAGCCAAAGGGTTAATGTTTTTTTTTTTTGTATTTACTTATTCAGTATTATTTTTGTAATATTAAAGTAAATGTTTGTTAAGTTTTGTTATATTAAATATTTTAAAGTGTTTATTCTGCTGTTCTTTACCGACAGTTTGCACACCGTAAAAGTTCCAGCAGATTTATTTTAATTTGTTTTCTCTCTTTTTTGTTTTTTGTTTTACTGGGCGTTTGGCACAAGAGCTGCCAGGACAGTTACTGCGCTCTCACAGAACACGTCCCAATGGTACTGAAATATAAGACAATAAACTGGAAGAATACAAAGATAAATTACAAGGAATGCTTGATAATGTGCCAGCCAGGCTTGATGACTTGCAGAAGCTGAAGCTCGACTTTGCCTTTCTTGTCACTCCATCCATGGTTAATGTGGTCAATGGTGACTGTCCAGTTCCCGAACCTCTAGTTCCGGAATCATCTGCTGTGGAAATGGAACTAATGGAATTCCAGGAGGACCCGGATCTGAACATGATCCATAAGTTCAAGTCTACAATTGAGTTCTGGAAACAAGTTCCAGAAATACAATATCCTGAACTAAAGAAAACTAGTGTGTGGTTCTTCACAATTTTCAGCACAACACACTGTTATGAATCACTGAACTCTGTAATGAAGTTTGTGAAGCGGAAGTCTCGTGTGATCCTTACACACACACCAACACCTGACGGAGTAGTTCGTACAGTTCTCACAACATATCAGCCAGACTGTAAACGACTTACAGCCAAGCTGGAGACCCGCAAGACCACTACTAGCAGTAAATAGCGTCTTTAACAGCCTGACATTTGTAGCCTTGCAATTGTGTCATAAAAATATAATTATAATACGACTGATTTTGTAAAGTAGAAATTCTTATTAAACATCTTGAAGATTGATAACCCAAACGAATTCTTCAAGAATGTGATACGAACATCAAATCATATATCAGATGTCACCTTAACTTCACTTGATTTTGAAGAAGCTATAGACTATGCACTCTGCACCAGACCCTGATTCCTAGAATTCCATATTTATCAAGAACTGTAAAAAAATTACTACCACAGGACCTAAAAAAATTTTGGAGACGGAACTTATATACTGGCGATATCTCTCACATACTAAAAATTGCAGAATTAGCACCACTCCATAAAGAAAGGAATAAAGCAAAGGCAAAAAATTATAGACCGATAGCACTAACATCACATATAAAAATGTTTGAAAGAGTGATAAGAAGTAATATCACAAAATACATGGATTCATAGCGTCTACATAACCCTGGACAACATGGTTTCAGATCAGGGCGCTCTTGCCTATCACAATTGCTGGACCACAATGACATGAACCATAGTGGTTCACTATTCACTGGACCACTATATTAAAAAAAATATGAAAACTGAAAGTACGTACAAAACTCAGTCAAATCATACCATAGAACGTAACAGCAATGTAAAAGATTTGTGTGTAATCTTGGAAGACTTTATTTTTAAAGAACACAATAGAGTAGCCGTCACAACTGCAATAAAAATGACAGGTTGGATAACAAGACCCTTTCACACTAGAGGTGCCGTACCAATGATGATACTCTTCAATACGCTGGTGATCTCTGGAGTGGAATACTGTTGCACAATGACAGCCCGTTTCAAAGCTGGAGAAATTGCTGACCTGGAGAGAGTGCAAAAACCTTTACTGGTAGAATATACTCAATAAACCATCTAAATTACTGCGACTGACTAAAAGGCCTAAATCTGTATTCTTTAGAGCGCGGGCGGGAGAAATACATAATAAATCTACACATGGAAAATATTAGATTGTCTGGTCCCAAATCTGCACACAGAAATAGCATCACAGGAGACCAGGAGGCATGGTAGGATGTGAAGAACACCTTTGTTGATAAAACAGAGGTGCTATAGGTACTCTCTGGAGAACTCTATCAACATCAGAGGCCAGAGACTGTTCAACACGCTTCCACTAGTTGCATAATTGGCCGACCCTTCGCAGTGATCAAGAGAGAACTCGATAAACACCTCGAAATCAACCAAGCTGTGATTCATACGTCAGGCTGCAAGCAGCCGCGTCCAACAGCCTTGTTGACCAGGCCATCAACCAGGAGGCCTGGTCATAGACCGGGCCGCGGGGATCATGACCCCGGAAACATTGCAAGGTAACCGCAAGTAACCGCGAGGCAAGGTGGAACATCAACATTTCTTAAGGTTCTGTCAAACACATTTCTAATGTCTACACCGCGAGTTGTTTCCTGTAATGCCACTAAGTCCAACATCTCGTCTGTCACATTTACACCAGAGGAAACATAACGAACAAATATTACCAGTTGTGGGTTGTCTTGTGTGTCTGTTGATGAGTCAAGAGCTAAGCTGAAGGCATCATAACTTGTGTATTCATTTTGCATTTAGCCTGCAACATGAACACTGACCTGAGAGATGCGCCTCTCTTTAGTGTACTCACCTAGTTATGCTTGCGGGGGTTGAGCTCTGGCACTTTGGTCTCCCCCCCCCCCCCTTCGCAGCCGTCAATCAACTGGTGTACAGATTCCTGAACCTATTGGGCTCTATTAAATCTACATTTGAAACTGTGTATGGAGTCTGCCTCCACCACATCACTACTTAATGCATTCCATTTATTAACTACTCTGATACTGAAAAAAATTCTTTCTAGCGTCTCTGTGGCTCATTTGGGTACTAACTTTCCACCTGTGTCCCTTTGTTCGTGTTCCACCCGTGCTAAAGAATTTGTCTTTGTCCACCCTGTCAATTCCCCTTGAGAATTTTGAAGGTGGTTATCATGTTTCCCCTTACTCTTCTGTTTTCGAGGGACGTAAGGTTCAGCTCCCTTAGCCTTTCCTCGTAGCTCATACCTCTCAGTTCCGGGAAGAGTTTGGTGGCATATCGCTGAATCTTCTCTAACTTTGTCTAGTGTTTAACTAGGTATGGACTTCAGGTTGGAGCTGCATATTCCAGGATTAGTCTGACATAAGTGGTATACTGAGCCCTGGACGATTCCTTACACAAGTTTCTGAAGGCAGTTCTTATGTTTGCCAACCTAGCATATGCCGCTGATGATGTCCTTTTGATGTGGGCCTCTAGGGACAGGTTCGCTGTGATTTCAACCCCCAGATCTTTCTCTCTCTATGACTCTTGCAGGATATTACCTCCCAGATGGTACCTTGTGTTCAGCCTCCTGCTCCCTTCACCTTATTCCATTCCATTACATTTTCCGGAGTTGAACTTTAGTAGCCATTCTCTAGACCATTCCTCCATTTGTTCAGGTCGTTATTTATAACGACCTGGAAATGATAAATTATACTAGTTTATACCCTACATTATACCTGTATAATGATAAATTATACATGAGATAAAATTATACATTATATATTATCACATATATTTGTGATTAGTGTCACATGTTTATATAAGGCTGAGCTTTATTGCCACGTGTGACAGACCTCTTGTGTTAGTAACACTTGTAACCCGTATTGGCCGTGATAGTATGGTGACGGAATTGTTCATTGTCATGGTGGGAGACACGCACACTGTGGGAGCCCTGGTCATGGTGGGAGACACGCACACTGTGGGAGCCCTGGTCATGGTGGGAGACACGCACACTGTGGGAGCCCTGGTCATGGTGGGAGACACGCACACTGTGGGAGCGCCCAGCGTGGGAGCCCTGGTCATGGTGGGAGACACGCACACTGTGGGAGCGCCCAGCGTGGGAGCCCTGGTCATGGTGGGAGACATACACACTGTGGGAGCGCCCAGCGTGGGAGCCCTGGTCATGGTGGGAGACATACACACTGTGGGAGCGCCCAGCGTGGGAGCCCTGGTCATGGTGGGAGACATACACACTGTGGGAGCCCTGGTCATGGTGGGAGACATACACACTGTGGGAGCCCTGGTCATGGTGGGAGACATACACACTGTGGGAGCGCCCAGCGTGGGAGCCCTGGTCATGGTGGGAGACACGCACACTGTGGGAGCGCCCAGCGTGGGAGCCCTGGTCATGGTGGGAGACATACACACTGTGGGAGCCCTGGTCATGGTGGGAGACACGCACACTGTGGGAGCGCCCAGCGTGGGAGCCCTGGTCATGGTGGGAGACATACACACTGTGGGAGCGCCCAGCGTGGGAGCCCTGGTCATGGTGGGAGACATACACACTGTGGGAGCGCCCAGCGTGGGAGCCCTGGTCATGGTGGGAGACACGCACACTGAGGGAGCCCCCAGCGTGGGAGCCCTGGTCATGGTGGGAGACATACACACTGTGGGAGCGCCCAGCGTGGGAGCCCTGGTCATGGTGGGAGACACGCACACTGTGAGAGCGCCCAGCGTGGGAGCCCTGGTCATGGTGGGAGACATACACACTGTGGGAGCCCTGGTCATGGTGGGAGACATACACACTGTGGGAGCCCTGGTCATAGTGGGAGACATACACACTGTGGGAGCGCCCAGCGTGGGAGCCCTGGTCATGGTGGGAGACATACACACTGTGGGAGCGCCCAGCGTGGGAGCCCTGGTCATGGTGGGAGACATACACACTGTGGGAGCGCCCAGCGTGGGAGCCCTGGTCATGGTGGGAGACATACACACTGTGGGAGCGCCCAGCGTGGGCGCCCTGGTCATAGTGGGAGACATACACACTGTGGGAGCGCCCAGCGTGGGTGCCCTGATCATGGTGGGAGACATACACACTGTGGGAGCGCCCAGGGTGGGAGCCCTGGTCATAGTGGGAGACATACACACTGTGGGAGCGCCCAGCGTAGGAGCCCTGGTCATGGTGGGAGACATACACACTGTGGGAGCGCCAGCGTGGGAGCCCTGGTCATAGTGGGAGACATACACACTGTGGGAGCGCCCAGCGTGGGTGCCCTGATCATGGTGGGAGACATACACACTGTGGGAGCGCCCAGGGTGGGAGCCCTGGTCATAGTGGGAGACACGCACACTTGAGATTCTTGAGATGATTTAGTGTCCCCGCGGCCCGGTCCTCGACCAAGCCTCCACCCGCAGGAAGCAGCCCGTGACAGCTGACTAACACCCAGGTACCAATTTTACTGCTAGGTAACAGGGGCATAGGGTGAAAGAAACTTTGCCGATTGTTTCTCGCCAGCACCTGGGATCGAACCCAGGACCACAGGATCACAAGTCCAGTGTCGGACTTGTGACACAGTCCGCTCGGCCGACCGGCTCCAGGACACTGTGGGAGTCCTGGTCAAAGTGGGAGACACGCACACTGTGGGAGCCCTGGTCATAGTGGGAGACATACACACGGTGGGAGCGCCCAGCGTGGGAGCCCTGGTCATAGTGGGAGACATGCACACTGTGGGAGCGCCCAGCGTGGGAGCCCAGGTCATGGTGGGAGACACGCACACTGTGAGAGCGCCCAGCGTGGGAGCCCTGGTCATGGTGGGAGACATACACACTGTGGGAGCCCTGGTCATGGTGGGAGACATACACACTGTGGGAGCACCCAGCGTGGGAGCCCTGGTCATGGTGGGAGACATACACACTGTGGGAGCGCCCAGCGTGGGGGCCCTGGTCATGGTGGGAGACATGCACACTGTGGGAGCGCCCAGCGTGGGAGCCCTGGTCATGGTGGGAGACATACACACTGTGGGAGTCCTGGTCATGGTGGAAGACATACACACTGTGGGAGCGCCCAGCGTGGGAGCCCTGGTCATTGGGGGGAGACATACACACTGTGGGAGCGCCCAGCGTGGGAGCCCTGGTCATGGGGGGAGACATACACACTGTGGGAGCGCCCAGCGAGGGAGCCCTGGTCATGTTGGGAGACATACACACTGTGGGAGCCCTGGTCATGGTGGGAGACATACACACTGTGGGAGCGCCCTGCGTGGGAGCCCTGGTTATGGTGGGAGACATACACACTGTGGGAGCGCCCAGCGTGGGAGCCCTGGTCATGTTGGGAGACATAAACACTGTGGGAGCCCTGGTCATGGTGGGAGACATACACACTGTGGGAGCGCCCAGCGTGGGAGCCCTGGTCATGGTGGGAGACATACACACTGTGGGAGCGCCCAGCGTGGGAGCCCTGGTCATGGTGAGAGACATACACACTGTGGGAGCCCCCAGCGTGGGAGCCCTGGTCATGGTGGGAGACATAAACACTGTGGGAGCCCTGGTCATGGTGGGAGACATACACACTGTGGGAGCGCCCAGCGTGGGAGCCCTGGTCATGGCGGGACATATACACACTGTGGGAGCGCCCAGCGTGGGAGCCCTGGTCATGGTGGGAGACATACACACTGTGGGAGCCCTGGTCATGGTGGGAGACATACACACTGTGGGAGCCCTGGTCATGGTGGGAGACATACACACTGTGGGAGCCCTGGTCATGGTGGGAGACATACACACTGTGGGAGCCCTGGTCATGGTGGGAGACATACACACTGTGGGAGCCCTGGTCATGGTGGGAGACATACACACTGTGGGAGCCCTGGTCATGGTGGGAGACATACACACTGTGGGAGCGCCCAGCGTGGGAGCCCTGGTCATGGTGGGAGACATACACACTGTGGGAGCGCCCAGCGTGGGAGCCCTGGTCATGGTGAGAGACATACACACTGTGGGAGCGCCCAGCGTGGGAGCCCTGGTCATGGTGGGAGACATACACATTGTGGGAGCGCCCAGCGTGGGAGCCCTGGTCATAGTGGGAGACATACACACTGTGGGAGCGCCCAGCGTGGGAGCCCTGATCATGGTGGGAGACATACACACTGTGGGAGCGCCCAGGGTGGGAGCCCTGGTCATAGTGGGAGACACGCACACTGTGGGAGTCCTGGTCATAGTGGGAGACACGCACACTGTGGGAGCCCTGGTCATAGTGGGAGACATACACACGGTGGGAGCGCCCAGCGTGGGAGCCCTGGTCATAGTGGGAGACATGCACACTGTGGGAGCGCCCAGCGTGGGAGCCTTGGTCATAGTGGGAGACATGCACACTGTGGGAGCGCCCAGCGTGGGAGCCCTGGTCATAGTGGGAGACATGCACACTGTGGGAGCGCCCAGCGTGGGAGCCCTGGTCATGGTGGGAGATACGCACACTGTGGGAGCGCCCAGCGTGGGAGCCCTGGTCATGGTGGGAGACATTCACACTGTGGGAGCCCTGGTCATGGTGGGAGACATACACACTGTGGGAGCGCCCAGCGTGGGAGCCCTGGTCATGGTGGGAGACATACACACTGTGGGAGCGCCCAGCGTGGGGGCCCTGGTCATGGTGGGAGACATGCACACTGTGGGAGCGCCCAGCGTGGGAGCCCTGGTCATGGTGGGAGACATACACACTGTGGGAGTCCTGGTCATGGTGGGAGACATACACACTGTGGGAGCGCCCAGCGTGGGAGCCCTGGTCATGGGGGGAGACATACACACTGTGGGAGCGCCCAGCGTGGGAGCCCTGGTCATGGGGGGAGACATACACACTGTGGGAGCCCTGGTCATGGTGGGAGACATACACACTGTGGGAGCCCTGGTCATGGTGGGAGACATACACACTGTGGGAGCCCTGGTCATGGTGGGAGACATACACACTGTGGGAGCGCCCAGCGTGGGAGCCCTGGTCATGGTGGGAGACATAAACACTGTGGGAGCCCTGGTCATGGTGGGAGACATACACACTGTGGGAGCGCCCAGCGTGGGAGCCCTGGTCATGGCGGGACACATACACACTGTGGGAGCGCCCAGCGTGGGAGCCCTGGTCATGATGGGAGACATACACACTGTGGGAGCCCTGGTCATGGGGGGAGACATACACACTGTGGGAGCGCTGGTCATGGTGGGAGACCTACACACTGTGGGAGCGCCCAGCGTGGGAGCCCTGGTCATGGTGGGAGACATACACACTGTGGGAGCGCCCAGCGTGGGAGCCCTGGTCATGGTGGGAGACATACACACTGTGGGAGCGCCCAGCGTGGGAGCCCTGGTCATGGTGGGAGACATACACACTGTGGGAGCGCCCAGCGTGGGAGCCCTGGTCATGGGGGGAGACATACACACTGTGGGAGCGCCCAGCGTGGGAGACCTGGTCATGGGGGGAGACATACACACTGTGGGAGCGCCCAGCATGGGAACCCTGGTCATGGTGGGAGACATACACACTGTGGGAGCGCCCAGCGTGGGAGCCGTGGTCATGGTGGGAGATATACACACTGTGGGAGCGCCCAGCGTGGGAGCCCTGGTCATGGTGGGAGACATACACACTGTGGGAGCGCCCAGCGTGGGAGCCCTGGTCATGGTGGGAGACATATACACTGTGGGAGCGCCCAGCGTGGGAGCCCTGGTCATGGTGGGAGACATACACACTGTGGGAGCGCCCAGCGTGGGAGCCCTGGTCATGGTGGGAGACAGATAAGATAAACACCAACACGACTGATAAGACACATACCTACACACGTCCTCACCATAAGGAACGTGTAAGCTACTGACGTTTACTGATATCATTTAAAACTTTGTATATTTTTAACTTTAAATATTTCCCATATAATATAATACATAATAACGTCATAACTCCACAACACGTGATGTTGCACTTGTGGGTAATATGCAGCCAGCATTATCAGCCATTATCGCTATCACTGTTATCAGTCTCTGGCGAATGTGTTCATATCTGTGTGTGTGGTGAACTTCCACACTTCCCAGTTGTTATTGATGGTTCCTCAGTGTGTTGTGGAACCTGAAGCTGGCCACTGTGTAGTGAACTACCAGGTTGTTGTGTTGAGGAACCTGAAGCTGGCCACTGTGTAGTGAACTACCAGGTTGTTGTGTTGTGTTGAGGAACCTGAAGCTGGCCACTGTGTAGTGAACTACCAGGTTGTTGTGTTGAGGAACCTGAAGCTGGCCACTGTGTAGTGAACTACCAGGTTGTTGTGTTGAGGAACCTGAAGCTGGCCACTGTGTAGTGAACTACCAGGTTGTTGTGTTGTGTTGAGGAACCTGAAGCTGGCCACTGTGTAGTGAACTACCAGGTTGTTGTGTTGAGGAACCTGAAGCTGGCCACTGTGTAGTGAACTACCAGGTTGTTGTGTTGAGGAACCTGAAGCTGGCCACTGTGTAGTGAACTACCAGGTTGTTGTGTTGAGGAACCTGAAGCTGGCCACTGTGTAGTGAACTACCAGGTTGTTGTGTTGAGGAACCTGAAGCTGGCCACTGTGTAGTGAACTACCAGGTTGTTGTGTTGAGGAACCTGAAGCTGGCCACTGTGTAGTGAACTACCAGGTTGTTGTGTTGAGGAACCTGAAGCTGGCCACTGTGTAGTGAACTACCAGGTTGTTGTGTTGAGGAACCTGAAGCTGGCCACTGTGTAGTGAACTACCAGGTTGTTGTGTTGTGTTGAGGAACCTGAAGCTGGCCACTGTGTAGTGAACTACCAGGTTGTTGTGTTGAGGAACCTGAAGCTGGCCACTGTGTAGTGAACTACCTGGTTGTTGTGTTGTGTTGAGGAACCTGAAGCTGGCCACTGTGTAGTGAACTACCAGGTTGTTGTGTTGTGTTGAGGAACCTGAAGCTGGTCACTGTGTAGTGAACTACCAGGTTGTTGTGTTGAGGAACCTGAAGCTGGCCACTGTGTAGTGAACTACCAGGTTGTTGTGTTGAGGAACCTGAAGCTGGCCACTGTGTAGTGAACTACCAGGTTGTTGTGTTGAGGAACCTGAAGCTGGTCACTGTGTAGTGAACTACCAGGTTGTTGTGTTGTGTTGAGGAACCTGAAGCTGGCCACTGTGTAGTGAACTACCAGGTTGTTGTGTTGAGGAACCTGAAGCTGGCCACTGTGTAGTGAACTACCAGGTTGTTGTGTTGAGGAACCTGAAGCTGGCCACTGTGTAGTGAACTACCAGGTTGTTGTGTTGAGGAACCTGAAGCTGGCCACTGTGTAGTGAACTACCAGGTTGTTGTGTTGAGGAACCTGAAGCTGGCCACTGTGTAGTGAACTACCAGGTTGTTGTGTTGAGGAACCTGAAGCTGGCCACTGTGTAGTGAACTACCAGGTTGTTGTGTTGAGGAACCTGAAGCTGGCCACTGTGTAGTGAACTACCAGGTTGTTGTGTTGAGGAACCTGAAGCTGGCCACTGTGTAGTGAACTACCAGGTTGTTGTGTTGTGTTGAGGAACCTGAAGCTGGCCACTGTGTAGTGAACTACCAGGTTGTTGTGTTGAGGAACCTGAAGCTGGCCACTGTGTAGTGAACTACCTGGTTGTTGTGTTGTGTTGAGGAACCTGAAGCTGGCCACTGTGTAGTGAACTACCAGGTTGTTGTGTTGTGTTGAGGAACCTGAAGCTGGTCACTGTGTAGTGAACTACCAGGTTGTTGTGTTGAGGAACCTGAAGCTGGCCACTGTGTAGTGAACTACCAGGTTGTTGTGTTGAGGAACCTGAAGCTGGCCACTGTGTAGTGAACTACCAGGTTGTTGTGTTGAGGAACCTGAAGCTGGTCACTGTGTAGTGAACTACCAGGTTGTTGTGTTGTGTTGAGGAACCTGAAGCTGGCCACTGTGTAGTGAACTACCAGGTTGTTGTGTTGAGGAACCTGAAGCTGGCCACTGTGTAGTGAACTACCAGGTTGTTGTGTTGAGGAACCTGAAGCTGGCCACTGTGTAGTGAACTACCAGGTTGTTGTGTTGAGGAACCTGAAGCTGGCCACTGTGTAGTGAACTTCCAGGTTGTTGTGTTGAGGAACCTGAAGCTGGCCACTGTGTAGTGAACTACCAGGTTGTTGTGTTGAGGAACCTGAAGCTGGCCACTGTGTAGTGACTACCAGGTTGTTGTGTTGAGGAACCTGAAGCTGGCCACTGTGTAGTGAACTACCAGGTTGTTGTGTTGAGGAACCTGAAGCTGGCCACTGTGTAGTGAACTACCAGGTTGTTGTGTTGAGGAACCTGAAGCTGGCCACTGTGTAGTGAACTACCAGGTTGTTGTGTTGAGGAACCTGAAGCTGGCCACTGTGTAGTGAACTACCAGGTTGTTGTGTTGTGTTGAGGAACCTGAAGCTGGCCACTGTGTAGTGAACTACCAGGTTGTTGTGTTGAGGAACCTGAAGCTGGCCACTGTGTAGTGAACTACCTGGTTGTTGTGTTGTGTTGAGGAACCTGAAGCTGGCCACTGTGTAGTGAACTACCAGGTTGTTGTGTTGTGTTGAGGAACCTGAAGCTGGTCACTGTGTAGTGAACTACCAGGTTGTTGTGTTGAGGAACCTGAAGCTGGCCACTGTGTAGTGAACTACCAGGTTGTTGTGTTGAGGAACCTGAAGCTGGCCACTGTGTAGTGAACTACCAGGTTGTTGTGTTGAGGAACCTGAAGCTGGTCACTGTGTAGTGAACTACCAGGTTGTTGTGTTGTGTTGAGGAACCTGAAGCTGGCCACTGTGTAGTGAACTACCAGGTTGTTGTGTTGAGGAACCTGAAGCTGGCCACTGTGTAGTGAACTACCAGGTTGTTGTGTTGAGGAACCTGAAGCTGGCCACTGTGTAGTGAACTACCAGGTTGTTGTGTTGAGGAACCTGAAGCTGGCCACTGTGTAGTGAACTACCAGGTTGTTGTGTTGAGGAACCTGAAGCTGGCCACTGTGTAGTGAACTACCAGGTTGTTGTGTTGAGGAACCTGAAGCTGGCCACTGTGTAGTGAACTACCAGGTTGTTGTGTTGAGGAACCTGAAGCTGGTCCACTGTGTAGTGAACTACCAGGTTGTTGTGTTGAGGAACCTGAAGCTGGCCACTGTGTAGTGAACTACCAGGTTGTTGTGTTGAGGAACCTGAAGCTGGTCACTGTGTAGTGAACTACCAGGTTGTTGTGTTGTGTTGAGGAACCTGAAGCTGGCCACTGTGTAGTGAACTACCAGGTTGTTGTGTTGAGGAACCTGAAGCTGGCCACTGTGTAGTGAACTACCAGGTTGTTGTGTTGAGGAACCTGAAGCTGGCCACTGTGTAGTGAACTACCAGGTTGTTGTGTTGTGTTGAGGAACCTGAAGCTGGCCACTGTGTAGTGAACTACCAGGTTGTTGTGTTGTGTTGAGGAACCTGAAGCTGGTCACTGTGTAGTGAACTACCAGGTTGTTGTGTTGTGTTGAGGAACCTGAAGCTGGTCACTGTGTAGTGAACTACCAGGTTGTTGTGTTGTGGAACCTGAAGCTGGTCACTGTGTAGTGAACTACCAGGTTGTTGTGTTGAGGAACCTGAAGCTGGCCACTGTGTAGTGAACTACCAGGTTGTTGTGTTGAGGAACCTGAAGCTGGCCACTGTGTAGTGAACTACCAGGTTGTTGTGTTGAGGAACCTGAAGCTGACCACTGTGTAGTGAACTACCAGGTTGTTGTGTTGTGTTGAGGAACCTGAAGCTGGTCACTGTGTAGTGAACTACTAGGTTGTTGTGTTGAGGAACCTGAAGCTGGCCACTGTGTAGTGAACTACCAGGTTGTTGTGTTGAGGAACCTGAAGCTGGTCACTGTGTAGTGAACTACCAGGTTGTTGTGTTGAGGAACCTGAAGCTGGTCACTGTGTAGTGAACTACCAGGTTGTTGTGTTGAGGAACCTGAAGCTGGCCACTGTGTAGTGAACTACCAGGTTGTTGTGTTGAGGAACCTGAAGCTGGCCACTGTGTAGTGAACTACCAGGTTGTTGTGTTGTGTTGAGGAACCTGAAGCTGGCCACTGTGTAGTGAACTACCAGGTTGTTGTGTTGAGGAACCTGAAGCTGGCCACTGTGTAGTGAACTACCAGGTTGTTGTGTTGAGGAACCTGAAGCTGGCCACTGTGTAGTGAACTACCAGGTTGTTGTGTTGTGTTGAGGAACCTGAAGCTGGCCACTGTGTAGTGAACTACCGGGTTGTTGTGTTGTGGAACCTGAAGCTGGTCACTGTGTAGTGAACTACCAGGTTGTTGTGTTGTGTTGAGGAACCTGAAGCTGGTCACTGTGTAGTGAACTACCAGGTTGTTGTGTTGAGGAACCTGAAGCTGGCCACTGTGTAGTGAACTACCAGGTTGTTGTGTTGAGGAACCTGAAGCTGGTCACTGTGTAGTGAACTACCAGGTTGTTGTGTTGTGTTGAGGAACCTGAAGCTGGCCACTGTGTAGTGAACTACCAGGTTGTTGTGTTGAGGAACCTGAAGCTGGCCACTGTGTAGTGAACTACCAGGTTGTTGTGTTGAGGAACCTGAAGCTGGCCACTGTGTAGTGAACTACCAGGTTGTTTGTGTTGAGGAACCTGAAGCTGGCCACTGTGTAGTGAACTACCAGGTTGTTGTGTTGAGGAACCTGAAGCTGGCCACTGTGTAGTGAACTACCAGGTTGTTGTGTTGAGGAACCTGAAGCTGGCCACTGTGTAGTGAACTACCAGGTTGTTGTGTTGTGTTGAGGAACCTGAAGCTGGCCACTGTGTAGTGAACTACCAGGTTGTTGTGTTGAGGAACCTGAAGCTGGCCACTGTGTAGTGAACTACCTGGTTGTTGTGTTGTGTTGAGGAACCTGAAGCTGGCCACTGTGTAGTGAACTACCAGGTTGTTGTGTTGTGTTGAGGAACCTGAAGCTGGTCACTGTGTAGTGAACTACCAGGTTGTTGTGTTGAGGAACCTGAAGCTGGCCACTGTGTAGTGAACTACCAGGTTGTTGTGTTGAGGAACCTGAAGCTGGCCACTGTGTAGTGAACTACCAGGTTGTTGTGTTGAGGAACCTGAAGCTGGCCACTGTGTAGTGAACTACCAGGTTGTTGTGTTGTGTTGAGGAACCTGAAGCTGGCCACTGTGTAGTGAACTACCAGGTTGTTGTGTTGAGGAACCTGAAGCTGGCCACTGTGTAGTGAACTACCTGGTTGTTGTGTTGTGTTGAGGAACCTGAAGCTGGCCACTGTGTAGTGAACTACCAGGTTGTTGTGTTGTGTTGAGGAACCTGAAGCTGGTCACTGTGTAGTGAACTACCAGGTTGTTGTGTTGAGGAACCTGAAGCTGGCCACTGTGTAGTGAACTACCAGGTTGTTGTGTTGAGGAACCTGAAGCTGGTCACTGTGTAGTGAACTACCAGGTTGTTGTGTTGAGGAACCTGAAGCTGGCCACTGTGTAGTGAACTACCAGGTTGTTGTGTTGTGTTGAGGAACCTGAAGCTGGTCACTGTGTAGTGAACTACCAGGTTGTTGTGTTGAGGAACCTGAAGCTGGTCACTGTGTAGTGAACTACCAGGTTGTTGTGTTGAGGAACCTGAAGCTGGCCACTGTGTAGTGAACTACCAGGTTGTTGTGTTGTGTTGAGGAACCTGAAGCTGGTCACTGTGTAGTGAACTACCAGGTTGTTGTGTTGAGGAACCTGAAGCTGGTCACTGTGTAGTGAACTACCAGGTTGTTGTGTTGTGTTGAGGAACCTGAAGCTGGCCACTGTGTAGTGAACTACCAGGTTGTTGTGTTGAGGAACCTGAAGCTGGCCACTGTGTAGTGAACTACCAGGTTGTTGTGTTGAGGAACCTGAAGGTGGTCACTGTGTAGTGAACTACCAGGTTTGTTGTGTTGTGTTGAGGAACCTGAAGCTGGTCACTGTGTAGTGAACTACCAGGTTGTTGTGTTGAGGAACCTGAAGCTGGCCACTGTGTAGTGAACTACCAGGTTGTTGTGTTGAGGAACCTGAAGCTGGCCACTGTGTAGTGAACTACCAGGTTGTTGTGTTGAGGAACCTGAAGCTGGCCACTGTGTAGTGAACTACCAGGTTGTTGTGTTGTGTTGAGGAACCTGAAGCTGGTCACTGTGTAGTGAACTACCAGGTTGTTGTGTTGAGGAACCTGAAGCTGGCACTGTGTAGTGAACTACCAGGTTGTTGTTGTGTTGAGGAACCTGAAGCTGGCCACTGTGTAGTGAACTACCAGGTTGTTGTGTTGTGTTGAGGAACCTGAAGCTGGCCACTGTGTAGTGAACTACCAGGTTTGTTGTGTTGAGGAACCTGAAGCTGGCCACTGTGTAGTGAACTACCAGGTTGTTGTGTTGAGGAACCTGAAGCTGGTCACTGTGTAGTGAACTACCAGGTTGTTGTGTTGAGGAACCTGAAGCTGGCCACTGTGTAGTGAACTACCAGGTTGTTGTGTTGTGTTGAGGAACCTGAAGCTGGTCACTGTGTAGTGAACTACCAGGTTGTTGTGTTGTGTTGAGGAACCTGAAGCTGGCCACTGTGTAGTGAACTACCAGGTTGTGTTGTGTTGAGGAACCTGAAGCTGGCCACTGTGTAGTGAACTACCAGGTTGTTGTGTTGAGGAACCTGAAGCTGGTCCACTGTGTAGTGAACTACCAGGTTGTTGTGTTGAGGAACCTGAAGCTGGTCACTGTGTAGTGAACTACCAGGTTGTTGTGTTGAGGAACCTGAAGCTGGTCACTGTGTAGTGAACTACCAGGTTGTTGTGTTGAGGAACCTGAAGCTGGTCACTGTGTAGTGAACTACCAGGTTGTTGTGTTGTGTTGAGGAACCTGAAGCTGGTCACTGTGTAGTGAACTACCAGGTTGTTGTGTTGTGTTGAGGAACCTGAAGCTGGTCACTGTGTAGTGAACTACCAGGTTGTTGTGTTGAGGAACCTGAAGCTGGTCACTGTGTAGTGAACTACCAGGTTGTTGTGTTGAGGAACCTGAAGCTGGTCACTGTGTAGTGAACTACCAGGTTGTTGTGTTGAGGAACCTGAAGCTGGCCACTGTGTAGTGAACTACCAGGTTGTTGTGTTGAGGAACCTGAAGCTGGTCACTGTGTAGTGAAACTACCAGGTTGTTGTGTTGAGGAACCTGAAGCTGGTCACTGTGTAGTGAACTACCAGGTTGTTGTGTTGAGGAACCTGAAGCTGGTCACTGTGTAGTGAACTACCAGGTTGTTGTGTTGAGGAACCTGAAGCTGGTCACTGTGTAGTGAACTACCTGGTTGTTGTGTTGTGTTGAGGAACCTGAAGCTGGTCACTGTGTAGTGAACTACCAGGTTGTTGTGTTGTTGAGGAACCTGAAGCTGGTCACTGTGTAGTGAACTACCAGGTTGTTGTGTTGAGGAACCTGAAGCTGGTCACTGTGTAGTGAACTACCAGGTTGTTGTGTTGAGGAACCTGAAGCTGGTCACTGTGTAGAGAACTACCAGGTTGTTGTGTTGAGGAACCTGAAGCTGGCCACTGTGTAGTGAACTACCAGGTTGTTGTGTTGTGTTGAGGAACCTGAAGCTGGCCACTGTGTAGTGAACTACCAGGTTGTTGTGTTGTGTTGAGGAACCTGAAGCTGGCCACTGTGTAGTGAACTACCAGGTTGTTGTGTTGAGGAACCTGAAGCTGGCCACTGTGTAGTGAACTACCAGGTTGTTGTGTTGAGGAACCTGAAGCTGGCCACTGTGTAGTGAACTACCAGGTTGTTGTGTTGAGGAACCTGAAGCTGGCCACTGTGTAGTGAACTACCAGGTTGTTGTGTTGAGGAACCTGAAGCTGGCCACTGTGTAGTGAACTACCAGGTTGTTGTGTTGAGGAACCTGAAGCTGGCCACTGTGTAGTGAACTACCAGGTTGTTGTGTTGTGTTGAGGAACCTGAAGCTGGCCACTGTGTAGTGAACTACCAGGTTGTTCGTAAGTGGTGAGGAAGCCTGAAGCTGGCCACGTGTAGTGAACTACCAGGTTGTTGTGTTGAGGAACCTGAAGCTGGTCACTGTGTAGTGAACTACCAGGTTGTTGTGTTGTGGAACCTGAAGCTGGCGCACTGTGTAGTGAACTACCAGGTTGTTGTGTTGAGGAACCTGAAGCTGGCCACTGTGTAGTGAACTACCAGGTTGTTGTGTTGAGGAACCTGAAGCTGGCCACTGTGTAGTGAACTACCAGGTTGTTGTGTTGAGGAACCTGAAGCTGGCCACTGTGTAGTGAACTACCAGGTTGTTGTGTTGAGGAACCTGAAGCTGGCCACTGTGTAGTGAACTACCAGGTTGTTGTGTTGAGGAACCTGAAGCTGGCCACTGTGTAGTGAACTACCAGGTTGTTGTGTTGAGGAACCTGAAGCTGGCCACTGTGTAGTGAACTACCAGGTTGTTGTGTTGAGGAACCTGAAGCTGGCCACTGTGTAGTGAACTACCAGGTTGTTGTGTTGAGGAACCTGAAGCTGGCCACTGTGTAGTGAACTACCAGGTTGTTGTGTTGAGGAACCTGAAGCTGGCCACTGTGTAGTGAACTACCAGGTTGTTGTGTTGTGTAGGAACCTGAAGCTGGCCACTGTGTAGTGAACTACCAGGTTGTTGTGTTGAGGAACCTGAAGCTGGCCACTGTGTAGTGAACTACCAGGTTGTTGTGTTGAGGAACCTGAAGCTGGCCACTGTGTAGTGAACTACCAGGTTGTTGTGTTGAGGAACCTGAAGCTGGCCACTGTGTAGTGAACTACCAGGTTGTTGTGTTGAGGAACCTGAAGCTGGCCACTGTGTAGTGAACTACCAGGTTGTTGTGTTGAGGAACCTGAAGCTGGCCACTGTGTAGTGAACTACCAGGTTGTTGTGTTGAGGAACCTGAAGCTGGCCACTGTGTAGTGAACTACCAGGTTGTTGTGTTGAGGAACCTGAAGCTGGCCACTGTGTAGTGAACTACCAGGTTGTGTTGTGTTGAGGACCTGAAGCTGGCCACTGTGTAGTGAACTACCAGGTTGTTTGTGTTGAGGAACCTGAAGCTGGCCACTGTGTAGTGAACTACCAGGTTGTTGTGTTGAGGAACCTGAAGCTGGCCACTGTGTAGTGAACTACCAGGTTGTTGTGTTGAGGAACCTGAAGCTGGCCACTGTGTAGTGAACTACCAGGTTGTTGTGTTGAGGAACCTGAAGCTGGCCACTGTGTAGTGAACTACCAGGTTGTTGTGTTGAGGAACCTGAAGCTGGCCACTGTGTAGTGAACTACCAGGTTGTTGTGTTGAGGAACCTGAAGCTGGCCACTGTGTAGTGAACTACCAGGTTGTTGTGTTGAGGAACCTGAAGCTGGCCACTGTGTAGTGAACTACCAGGTTGTTGTGTTGAGGAACCTGAAGCTGGCCACTGTGTAGTGAACTACCAGGTTGTTGTGTTGAGGAACCTGAAGCTGGCCACTGTGTAGTGAACTACCAGGTTGTTGTGTTGAGGAACCTGAAGCTGGCCACTGTGTAGTGAACTACCAGGTTGTTGTGTTGAGGAACCTGAAGCTGGCCACTGTGTAGTGAACTACCAGGTTGTTGTGTTGAGGAACCTGAAGCTGGCCACTGTGTAGTGAACTACCAGGTTGTGTGTTGTGTTGAGGAACCTGAAGCTGGCCACTGTGTAGTGAACTACCAGGTTGTTGTGTTGAGGAACCTGAAGCTGGCCACTGTGTAGTGAACTACCAGGTTGTTGTGTTGAGGAACCTGAAGCTGGCCACTGTGTAGTGAACTACCAGGTTGTTGTGTTGAGGAACCTGAAGCTGGCCACTGTGTAGTGAACTACCAGGTTGTTGTGTTGAGGAACCTGAAGCTGGCCACTGTGTAGTGAACTACCAGGTTGTTGTGTTGAGGAACCTGAAGCTGGCCACTGTGTAGTGAACTACCAGGTTGTTGTGTTGTGTGAGGAACCTGAAGCTGGCCACTGTGTAGTGAACTACCAGGTTGTTGTGTTGAGGAACCTGAAGCTGGCCACTGTGTAGTGAACTACCAGGTTGTTGTGTTGAGGAACCTGAAGCTGGCCACTGTGTAGTGAACTACCAGGTTGTTGTGTTGAGGAACCTGAAGCTGGCCACTGTGTAGTGAACTACCAGGTTGTTGTGTTGAGGAACCTGAAGCTGGCCACTGTGTAGTGAACTACCAGGTTGTTGTGTGTGAGGAACCTGAAGCTGGCCACTGTGTAGTGAACTACCAGGTTGTTGTTGTGTTGAGGAACCTGAAGCTGGCCACTGTGTAGTGAACTACCAGGTTGTTGTGTTGAGGAACCTGAAGCTGGCCACTGTGTAGTGAACTACCAGGTTGTTGTGTTGAGGAACCTGAAGCTGGCCACTGTGTAGTGAACTACCAGGTTGTTGTGTTGAGGAACCTGAAGCTGGCCACTGTGTAGTGAACTACCAGGTTGTTGTGTTGAGGAACCTGAAGCTGGCCACTGTGTAGTGAACTACCAGGTTGTTGTGTTGAGGAACCTGAAGCTGGCCACTGTGTAGTGAACTACCAGGTTGTTGTGTTGAGGAACCTGAAGCTGGCCACTGTGTAGTGAACTACCAGGTTGTTGTGTTGAGGAACCTGAAGCTGGCCACTGTGTAGTGAACTACCAGGTTGTTGTGTTGAGGAACCTGAAGCTGGCCACTGTGTAGTGAACTACCAGGTTGTTGTGTTGAGGAACCTGAAGCTGGCCACTGTGTAGTGAACTACCAGGTGTTGTGTGTTGAGGAACCTGAAGCTGGCCACTGTGTAGTGAACTACCAGGTTGTTGTGTTGAGGAACCTGAAGCTGGCCACTGTGTAGTGAACTACCAGGTTGTTGTGTTGAGGAACCTGAAGCTGGCCACTGTGTAGTGAACTACCAGGTTGTTGTGTTGAGGAACCTGAAGCTGGCCACTGTGTAGTGAACTACCAGGTTGTTGTGTGTTGAGGAACCTGAAGCTGGCCACTGTGTAGTGAACTACCAGGTTGTTGTGTTGAGGAACCTGAAGCTGGCCACTGTGTAGTGAACTACCAGGTTGTTGTGTTGAGGAACCTGAAGCTGGCCACTGTGTAGTGAACTACCAGGTTGTTGTGTTGAGGAACCTGAAGCTGGCCACTGTGTAGTGAACTACCAGGTTGTTGTGTTGAGGAACCTGAAGCTGGCCACTGTGTAGTGAACTACCAGGTTGTTGTGTTGAGGAACCTGAAGCTGGTCCACTGTGTAGTGACCTACCAGGTTGTTGT
>NC_091201.1:22760842-22796268 GCF_040958095.1 Procambarus clarkii
CGGCCCTTTATGTACCTCTAGCTGCCTTTTATATGACTCTAGGCGGCCCCATTATGTACCACTAGGCGCCTCTTTATATACCTCTAGGTGGCTCTTTATGTACCTCTAGGCGGCCCATTTATGTACCTCTGGGCGGAACTTTATGTGTCTCTAGGCGGCCATTTATGTACCTCTAGGAGGCTCTTTATGTGCCTCTAGGAGGCTCTTTATGTGCCTCTAGGCGGCCCTTTATGTACCTCTAGGCAACTCTGTATATGCCTCTAGGCGGCCCTTTATGTACTTCTAGGCGGCTCTTTATGTACCTCTAGGCGGCCCTTTATGTACCTCTAGTCGACCCTTTATGTACCTCTAGGTGGCCCTTTATGTGCCTCAAGGCGGCCCTTTATGTGCCTCTAGGCGGCCTTTTATGTACCTCTAGGTGGCCCTTTATGTACCTCTAGGCGGCCCTTTATGTGCCTCTACGCGGCCCTTTATGTGCCTCTACGCGGCCCTTTATGTGCCTCTAGGCGGCCCTTTATGTACCTCTAGGCGGCCCTTTATGTGCCTCTACGCGGCCCTTTATGTGCCTCTACGCGGCCCTTTATGTGCCTCTAGTCGACCCTTTATGTGCCTCTACGCGGCCCTTTATGTGCCTCTACGCGGCCCTTTATGTACCTCTAGGCGGCCCTTTATGTACCTCTAGGCGGCCCTTTAATGTGCCTCTAGGCGGCCTCTTTATGTGCCTCTAGGCGGCCCCTTTATGTGTTCTAGGCGGCCCTTTATATGACTCTTGGCGGCTCTCTATGTGCCTCTTGTCGGCCCTTTATGTGCCTCTAGGCAGCCATTTATGTACCTCTAGGCGGCCCTTTAATGTGCCTCTAGGCGGCCTCTTTATGTGCCTCTAGGCGGCCCCTTTATGTGTTCTAGGCGGCCCCTTTATGTACCTCTAGGCGGCCGCCTTTATGTGCCTCTAGGCGGCCCTTTATGTGCCTCTAGGCGGCTCCTTTATATGCTTCTAGGCGGCCCCTTTATGTACCTCTAGGCGGCCCTTTATGTGCCTCTAGGCGGCCCCTTTTTGTACCTCTAGGCGGCCCCTTTATGTACCTCTAGGCGGCCCTTTATGTGCCTCTAGGCGGCCCCTTTTTGTACCTCTAGGCGGCCCCTTTATATGCTTCTAGGCGGCCCCTTTATGTACCTCTAGGCGGCCCTTTATGTGCCTCTAGGCGGCCCCTTTTTGTACCTATAGGCGGCCCCTTTTTGTACCTCTAGGCGGCCCCTTTATATGCTTCTAGGCGGCCCCTTTATGTACCTCTAGGCGGCCTTTTATGTGCTTCTAGGCGGCCACCTTATGTGCCTCAAGGCGGCCCCTTTATGTGCTTCTAGGCGGCCCCTTTATGTGCCTCTAGGCGGCCCTCTTTATGTGCCTCTAGGCGGCCCCTTTTTGTACCTCTAGGCGGCCCCTTTTTGTACCTATAGGCGGCCCCTTTTTGTACCTCTAGGCGGCCCCTTTATATGCTTCTAGGCGGCCCCTTTATGTACCTCTAGGCGGCCTTTTATGTGCTTCTAGGCGGCCACCTTATGTGCCTCAAGGCGGCCCCTTTATGTGCTTCTAGGCGGCCCCTTTATGTGCCTCTAGGCGGCCCTCTTTATGTGCCTCTAGGCGGCCCCTTTATGTGCCTCTAGGCGGCCCTTTATGTACCTCTAGGCGGCCCTTTATGTGCCTCCAGGTGTTTTTTTATGTGCCTCTAGGCGGCCCCTTTATGTGTCTCTAGGCGGCCCTCTTTATGTGCCTCTAGGCGGCCCCTTTATGTGCCTCTAGGCGGCCCATTATGTACCTCTAGGCGGCCCTTTATGTGCCTCCAGGTTTTTTTTATGTGCTTCTAGGCGGCCTTTTATGTACCTCTAGGCGGCCTTTTATGTACCTCTAGGCGGCCCCTTAATGCACCTCTAGGCGGCCTTTTATGTGCCTCTAGGCGGCCCTTTATGTACCTCTAGGCGACCCCTTTATGTGCCTCTAGGCGGCCCCTTTGTGTACCTCTAGGCGGCCCCTTTATGTGCCTCTAGGCGGCCCCTTTATGCACTTCTAGGCGACCCTTTATGTGCCTCTAGGCGGCCTTTTATGTGCCTCTTGACGGCCCTTTTATGTACCTCTAGGCGGCCTTTTATGTGCCTCTAGGCGGCCCTTTATGTGCATCTAGGCGGCCATTTATGTGCCTCTAGGCGACCATTTTATGTGCCTCTAGGCGGCCCTTTATGTGCCTCTAGGCGGCCTTTTATGTGCTTCTAGGCGGCCCCTTTATGTACCTCTAGGAGGCTCTTTATGTGCCTCTAGGCGGCCCCTTTATGTACCTCTAGGCGGAACTTTATGTGTCTCTAGGCGGCCCTTTATGTGCCTCTTGGAGGCTCTTTATGTGCCTCTAGGCGGCCCTTTATGTACTTCTAGGCGGCTCTTTATGTACCTCTAGGCGGCTCTTTATGTGCCTCTAGGAGGCTCTTTATGTGCCTCTAGTCGGCCCTTTATGTGCCTCAAGGCGGCCCTTTATGTACCTCTAGGTGGCCCTTTATGTACCTCTAGGCGGCCCTTTATGTGCCTCTACGCGGCCCTTTATGTGCCTCTAGGCGGCCCTTTATGTGCCTCTAGGCGGCCCTTTATGTACCTCTAGGCGGCCCTTTATGTGCCTCTACGCGGCCCTTTATGTGCCTCTACGCGGCCCTTTATGTGCCTCTAGGCGGCCCTTTATGTACCTCTAGTCGACCCTTTATGTGCCTCTACGCGGTCCTTTATGTGCCTCTACGCGGCCCTTTATGTACCTCTAGGCGGCCCTTTATGTACCTCTAGGCGGCCCTTTAATGAGCCTCTAGGCGGCCTCTTTATGTGCCTCTAGGCGGCCCTTTATGTGACTCTTGGCGGCTCTCTATGTGCCTCTTGTCGGCCCTTTATGTGCCTCTAGGCGGCCATTTATGTACCTCTAGGCGGCCCTTTAATGTGCCTCTAGGCGGCCTCTTTATGTGCCTCTAGGCGGCCCCTTTATGTGTTCTAGGCGGCCCCTTTATGTACCTCTAGGCGGCCGCCTTTATGTGCCTCTAGGCGGCCCTTTATGTGCCTCTAGGCGGCCCCTTTATATGCTTCTAGGCGGCCCCTTTATGTACCTCTAGGCGGCCCTTTATGTGCCTCTAGGCGGCCCCTTTTTGTACCTCTAGGCGGCCCCTTTATGTACCTCTAGGAGGCCCCTTTATGTACCTCTAGGCGGCCCTTTATGTGCCTCTAGGCGGCCCCTTTTTGTACCTCTAGGCGGCCCCTTTTTGTACCTCTAGGCGGCCCCTTTTTGTACCTCTAGGCGGCCCCTTTTTATGCTTCTAGGCGGCCCCTTTATGTACCTCTAGGCGGCCTTTTATGTGCTTCTAGGCGGCCACCTTATGTGCCTCAAGGCGGCCCCTTTATGTGCTTCTAGGCGGCCCCTTTATGTGCCTCTAGGCGGCCCTCTTTATGTGCCTCTAGGCGGCCCCTTTATGTGCCTCTAGGCGGCCCTTTATGTACCTCTAGGCGGCCCTTTATGTGCCTCCAGGTTTTTTTTATGTGCTTCTAGGCGGCCTTTTATGTACCTCTAGGCGGCCTTTTATGTACCTCTAGGCGGCCCCTTAATGCACCTCTAGGCGGCCTTTTATGTGCCTCTAGGCGGCCCTTTATGTACCTCTAGGCGACCCCTTTATGTGCCTCTAGGCGGCCCCTTTATGTACCTCTAGGCGGCCCCTTTATGTGCCTCTAGGCGGCCCCTTTATGCACTTCTAGGCGGCCCTTTATGTGCCTCTAGGCGGCCTTTTATGTGCCTCTAGACGGCCCTTTTATGTACCTCTTGGCGGCCTTTTATGTGCCTCTAGGCGGCCCTTTATGTGCATCTAGGCGGTCATTTATGTGTCTCTAGACGGCCATTTTATGTGCCTCTAGGCGGCCCTTTATGTGCCTCTAGGCGGCCTTTTATGTGCTTCTAGGCGGCCCCTTTATGTACCTCTAGGCGGCCTTTTATGTGCCTCTAGGCGGCCACTTTATGTGCCTCTAGGCGGCCCCTTTTTGTGCCTCTAGGCGGCCCCTTTATGTGCCTCTAGGCGGCCCTTTATGTGCCTCTAGGCGGCCTTTTATGTGACTCTAGGCGGCCACTTTATGTGCCTCTAGGCGGCCCCTTTATGTGCCTCCAGGCGGCCCCTTTATGTGCCTCAAGGCAGCTCCTTTATGTGCCTCTAGGTGGCCATCTATGTGCCTCTAGGCGGCCCTTTGTGTGCCTCTAGGCGGCCCTTTATGTGCCTCTAGGCGGCCCTTTATGTGCCTCTAGGCGGCCCCTTTATGTGCATCTAGGTGGCCCTCTATGTGCCTCTAGGCGGCCCTTTGTGTGCCTCTAGGCGGCCCTTTATGTGCCTCTAGGCGGCCCTTTATGTGCCTCTAGGCGGCCCCTTTATGTGCATCTAGGCGGCCCTTTGTGTGCCTCTAGGCGGCCCTTTATGTGCCTCTAGGCGGCCCTTTATGTGCCTCTACGCGGCCCCTTTATGTGCATCTAGGTGGCCCTTTATGTGCCTCTAGGCGGCCCTTTATGTGCCTCTAGGCGGTCCCTTTATGTACCTCTAGGCGGCTCCTTTATGTGCCTCTAGGCGGCTCTTTATGTGCCTCTAGGCGGCCCTTTATATGCCTCTAGGCGGTCCCTTTATGTACCTCTAGGCGGCTCCTTTATGTGCCTCTAGGCGGCCCCGTTATGTGCATCTAGGCGGCCCTTTATGTGCCTCTAGGCGGCCCTTTATGTGCCTCTAGGTGGCCCTCTATGTGCCTCTAGGCGGCCCTTTGTGTGCCTCTAGGCGGCCCTTTATGTGCCTCTAGGCGCCCCTTAATGTGCCTGTAGGCGGCCCTTTATGTTCCTCTAGGCGGCCCTTTATGTGCCTCTAGGCGGCCCTTTATGTGCCTCTAGGCGGCTCTTTATGTACCTCTAGGCGACCCATTTATGTGCCTCTAGGTGGCCCTTTATGTACCTCTATGCGGCCCCTTTATGCACCTCTAGGCGGCCCTTTATGTTCCTCTAGGCGGCCCCTTTATGTGCATCTAGGCGGCCCTTTATGTGCCTCTAGGCGGCCCTTTATGTGCCTTAAGGCGGCCCCTTTATGTGCCTCTAGGCGGCCCTTTATGTGCCTCTAGGCGGCCCTTTATGTGCTTCTAGGCGGCCCTTTATGTGCCTCTAGGCGGCCCCTTTATGTTCCTATAGGCGGCCCCTTAATGTGCCTCTAGGCGGCTCTTTATGTGCCTCTAGGCGGCCCATTTATGTGCCTCTAGGCGGCCCCTTTATGCATCTCTAGGCGGCCCTTTATGTGCCTTTAGGCGGCCCCTTTATGTGCATCTAGGCGGCCCTTTATGCGCCTTTAGGCGGCCCTTTATGTGCCTCTAGGCGGCCCTTTATGTGCCTCTAGGCGGCCCATTTATGTACCTCTAGGCGGCCCTTTATGTACCTCTAGGCGGCCCTTTATGCGCCTCTAGGCGGCCCTTTATGTGCCTCTAGGCGGCCCTTTATGTGCCTCTAGGCGGCCCTTTATGTGCCTCTAGGCGGTCCCTTTATGCGCCTCTAGGCGGCCCTTTATGTGCCTCTAGGCGGTCCCTTTATGTATCTCTAGGCTGCCCTTTATGTGCCTCTAGGCGGCCCTTTATGTGCCTCTAGGCGGCCCTTTATGTGCCTCTAGGCGGCCCTTTATGTGCCTCAAGGCGGCCCTTTATGTGCCTCTAGGCGGCCCTTTATGCGCCTCTAGGCGGCCCTTTATGCGCCTCTAGGCGGCCCTTTATGTGCCTCTAGGCGGCCCTTTATGTGCCTCTAGGCGGCCCTTTATGTGCCTCTAGGAGGTCCCTTTATGTATCTCTAGGCGGCCCCTTTATGTGCCTCTAGGCGGTCCTTTATGAACCTCTAGGCGGCCCTTTATGTGCCTCTAGGCGGCCCTTTATGTGCCTCTAGGCGGTCCTTTATGTACCTCTAGGCGGCCCTTTATGTGCCTCTAGGCGGACCCTTAATGTGCCTCTAGGCGGCCCTTTATGTTCCTCTAGGCGCCCCTTTATGCACCTCTAAGCGGCCCATTTATGTACCTCTAGGAGGCCCTTTATGTGCCCCTAGGCGGCCTTTTATGTGCCTCTAGGCGGCCCCTTTATGTGCCTCTAGGCGGACCCTTTATGTGCCTCTAGGCGGCCTTTTATATGCCTCTAGGCGGCCCCTTTATGTGCCTCTAGGCGGCCCTTTATGTGCCTCTAGGCGGCCCTTTATGTGCCTCTAGGCGGCCCTTTATGTGCCTCTAGGCGGTCCTTTATGTGCCTCTAGGCGGTCCTTTTATGTACCTCTAGGCGGTCCCTTTATGTGCCTCTAGGCGGCCCTTTATGTACCTCTAGGCGGCCCTTTATGTGCCTCTAGGCGGCCCCTTTATGTGCCTCTAGGCGGCCCCTTTATGTGCCTCTAGGCGGCCCCTTTATGTGCCTGTAGGCGGCCCTTTATGTGCCTCTAGGCGGCCCCTTTATGTGCCTTTAGGTGGCCCTCTATGTGCCTCTAGGCGGCCCTTTATGTGCCTCTAGGCGGCCCTTTATGTGCCTCTAGGCGGCACTTTATGTGCCTCTAGGCGGCCCTTTATGTGCCTCTAGGTGGCTCCTTTATGCGCCTCTAGGGGGCCCTTTATGAGACTCTAGGCAGCCCTTTATGTGCCTCTAGGCGGCTCCTTTATGCGCCTTTAGGCGGCCCTTTATGAGGCTCTAGGCAGCCCTTTATGTGCCTCTAGGCGGCCCCTTTATGCGCCTCTAGGCGGCCCTTTATGAGCCTCTAGGCAACCCTTTATGTGCCTCTAGGCGGATCCTTTATGTGCCTCTAGGCGGCTCCTTTATGTACCTCTAGGCGGCTCCTTTATGTGCCTCTAGGCGGCCCTTTATGAACCTCTAGGCGGCTCTTTTATGTACCTCTAGGCGGCTCCTTTATGTGCCTCTAGGCGGCCCCTTTATGTGCATCTATGCGGCCCCTTTATGTGCCTCTAGGCGGCCCCTTTATGTGCCTCTAGACGGCCCCTTTATGTGCCTCTAGGCGGCTCTTTTATTTACCTCTAGGCGGCTCCTTTATGTGCCTCTAGGCGGCCCCTTTATGTGCCTCTAGGCGGCCCCTTTATGTGCCTCTAGGCGGCTCCTTTATGTGCCTCTAGGCGGCCTCTTTATGTGCCTCTAGACGGCTCCTTTATGTGTCTCTAGGCGGCTTTTTATGTACCTCTAGGCGGCCCCTTTATGTGCCTCTAGGCGGCCCTTTATGTGCCTCTTGGCGGCTCATTATGTACCTCTAGGCGGCCCATTATGTGCCACCAGGCGGCTCCTTTATGTGCCTCTAGGCGGCCCCTGTATGTGCCTCTAGGAGGCCCTTTATGTACCTCAAGGCGGCCCTTTATGTGCCCCTAGGCGGCCCCTTTATGTGCCTCTAGGCGGCTTTTTATGTACCTCTAGGCGGCCCTTTTATGTGCCTCTAGGCGTTTTTTTATGTACCTCTAGGCGGCCCTTTATGTGCCTCTAGGCGGCCCTTTATGTGCCTCAAGGCGGCCCCTTTTTGTGCATCTAGGCGGTTCCTTTATGTGCCTCTAGGCGGCCCTTTATGTGCCTCTAGGCGGCCACTTAATGTGCCTCTAAGCGGCCCATTATGTGCCTCCAAGCGGCCCTTTATGTGCCTCTAGGCGGCCCATTATGTGCCTCTAGGCGGCCACTTTATGTGCCTCTAGGCGGCCCTTTATTTGCCTCTAGGCGGCCCCTTTATATGCCTCTAGGCGGCCCCTTAATGTGCCTCTAGGCGGCCCTTTATGTTTCTCTAGGCGGCCCTTTATGTGCCTCTAGGCTGCCCTTTATGTGCCTCTAGGCACTCCTTTATGCGCCTCTAGGCAGCCCTTTATGTACCTTTAGGCGGTCCCTTTATGTACCTCTAGGCGGCTCCTTTATGTGCCTCTTGGCGGCTCCTTTATGTGCCTCTAGGCGGTCCCTTTATGTGCCTCTAGGCGGCCCCTTTATGTGCCTCTAGGCGGCTCCTTTATATGCCTCTAGGCGGCCCTTTATGTACCTACAGGCGGCCCTTTATGTGCCTCTAGGCGGTCCCTTTATGTACCTCTAGGCGGCTCCTTTATGAGCCTCAAGGCGACCCTTTATGTGCCTCTAGGCGGCCCCTTTATGTGCCGCTAGGCGGCCCCTTTATGTGCCTCTTGGCGGCTCCTTTATATGCTTCTAGGCGGCCCTTTATGTACCTACAGGCGGCCCTTTATGTGCCTCTAGGCGGCTCCTTTATATGCCTCTAGGCGGCCCCTTTATGTGCCTCTAGGTGGCCCCTTTATGCACCTCTAGGCGGCCCTTTATGTACCTACAGGCGGCCCTTTATGTGCCTCTAGGCGGCCCCTTTATGTGCCTCTAGGCGGCCCCTTTATGTGCCTCTAGGCGGCCCCTTTATGTACCTTTAGGTGGCCCCTTTAGGCACCTCTAGGCGGCTCTTTTATTCGCCTCTGGGCGGCCCCTTTATGTGCCTCTAGGCGGCCCTTAATGTGCGTCTAGGCGGCCCATTACGTCCCTCTAGGCGGCCCCTTTATGTGTTTCTAGGCGGCCCTTTATGCGCCTCTAGGCGGCCCCTTTATATGCTTCTAGGCGGCTCCTTTATGTGCCTCTAGGCGGCCGTTTATGTGCCTCTAGGCGGCTCCTTTATGTGCTTCTAGGCGGCCCTTTATGTGCCTCTAGGCGGCCCCTTTATGTGCCTCTAGCCGGCCCCTTTATGTGCCTCTTGGCGGCCCCTTTATGTGCCTCTTGGCGGCCCCTTTATGTGCCTCTAGGCGGCTCCTTTATATGCCTCTAGGCGGCCCTTTATGTACCTCTAGGCGGCCCCTTGATGCGCCTCTAGGCGGCTCCTTTATGTGCCTCTAGGCGGCCCTTTATGTACCTCTAGGCGGCCCCTTATGCGCCTCCAAGGGGCTCCTTTATGTGCCTCTAGGCGGCCCTTTATGTACCTCTAGCCGGCACTTTGATGCGCCTCTAGGCGGCTCCTTTATGTGCTTCTAGGCGGCCCTTTATGTGCCTCTAGGCAGGCCTTTATGTGCCTCTAGGCGGCTCCTTTATGTGCCTCTAGTCGGCCCTTTATGTGCCTCTAGGCGGCCCCTTTATGTGCCTCTAGGTGGCCCTTTATGTGCCTCTAGGCGGCCCCTTTATGCGCCTCTAGGGGGCTCCTTTATGTGCCTCTAGGCGGCCCTTTATGCGCCTCTAGGCGGCTCCTTTATGTGCCTCTATACGGGCCTTTATGTGCCTCTATACGGGCCTTTATGTGCCTGTAGGCGGGCCTTTATGAGCCTCTAGGCGACCCCTTTATATGCCTCTTGGCGGCCCTTTATGCGCCTCTAGGCGGCCCCTTTATGTGCCTCTAGGCGGCCCTTTATGCGCCTCTAAGCGGCACCTTTATGCGCCTCTAAGCGGCTCCTTTATGTGCCTCTAGGCGGCCCTTTATGCGCCTCTAGGCGGCTCCTTTATGTGCTTCTAGGCGGCTCCTTTATATGCCTCTAGGCGGCCCTTTTTGCGCCTCTAGGCGGCACCTTTATGCGCCTCGAAGCGGCTCCTTTATGTGCCTCTAGGCGGCCCTTTATGCGCCTCTAGGCGGCTCCTTTATGTGCCTCTAGGCGGCTCCTTTATGGGCCTCTAGGCGGCCCTTTATGCGCCTCTAAGCGGCTCCTTTATCTGCCTTTAGGCGGCCCTTTATGCGCCTCTAGGCGGCTCCTTTATGTGCCTCTAGGCGGCTCCTTTATATGCCTCAAGTCGGCCCTTTATGTGCCTCTAGGCGGCTCCATTATGTACCTCTAGGCGGCCCTTTATGAGCCTCTAGGCGGCCCTTTATGCGCCTCTAGGCGGCACCTTTATGCGCCTCTAAGCGGCCCTTTATGTGCCTCTTGGCGGCCTCTTTATGTACTTCTCGGCAGCCCCTTTATGCGCCTCTAAGCGGCCCTTTATGTACCTCTAGGCTTCCTCTTTATGTACTTCTCGGCGGCCCCTTTATGTGCCTCTTGGCGGCCCTTTATGTACCTCTAAGCGGCCCTTTATGTACCTCCAGGCGGCTCCTTTATGTGGCTCTAGGCGGCCCCTTTATGTGCCTCTAGGCGGCCCCTTTATGTACCTACAAGCGACCCATTATGTTCCTCTAGGCGGCTCTTTATGTGCCTCTTTCTGTCCCCTTTATGTGCCTCTAGGCGGCCCCTTTATGTGCCTCTAGGCGGCCCCCTTTATGCGCCTCTAGGCGGCCATATTATGTGCCTCTAGTCGGCCATTTTATATGCCTCTAGGCGGCCATTTTATGTGCCTTTAGGCGGCCATTTTATGTGCCTCTAGGTGGCCCTTTATGTGCCTCTAGGCGGCCTCTTTATGTGCCTCTAGGCGGCCCCTTTATTTGCCTCTAGGCGGCCATTTTATGTGCCTCTAGGTGGCCCTTTATGTGCCTCTAGGCGGCCATTTTATGTGCCTCTAGGCGGCCATTTTATGTGCCTCTAGGCGGCCATTTTATGTGCCTTTTGGCGGCCATTTTATGTGCCTCTAGGCGGCCATTTTATGTGCCTCTAGGTGGCCCTTTATGTGCCTCTAGGCGGCCCCTTTATGTGCCTCTAGGCGGCCCCTTTATGTTCCTCTAAGCGGCCCTTTATGTACCTCTAGGCGGCCATTTTATGTGCCTCTAGGTGGCCCTTTATGTGCCTCTAGGCGGCCATTTTATGTGCCTCTAGGCAGCCCCTTTATGTGCCTCTAGGCGGCCATTTTATGTGCTTCTAGGTGGCCCTTTATGTGCCTCTAGGCGGCCCCCTTCATGCGCCTCTAGGCGGCCATTTTATGTGCCTCTAGTCGGCCATTTTATATGCCTCTAGGCGGCCATTTTATGTGCCTCTAGGTGGCCCTTTATGTACCTCTAGGCGGCCATTTTATGTGCCTCTTGGTGGCCCTTTATGTGCCTCTAGGCGTCCATTTTATGTGCCTCTAGGCGGCCATTTTATGTGCCTCTAGGTGGCCCTTTATGTGCCTCTAGGCGGCCCCTTAATGTGCCTCTAGGCGGCCGTTTATGTTCCTCTAGGCGGCCCTTTATGCACCTTTAAGCGGCCCTTTATGTGCCTCTAGGCGGCCCTTTATGTGCCTCTAGGCGGCCCTTTATGTGCCTCTAGGCGGTCCCTTTATGTACCTCTAGGCGGTCCCTTTATGTGCCTCTAGGCGGCTCTTTATGTGCCTCTAGGCGGCCCTTTATGTACCTCTAGGCGGCCCTTTATGTGCATCTAGGAGGTCCCTTTATATGCCTCTAGGCGGCCCTTTATGTGCCTCTATGCGGCCCTTTATGTACCTCTAGGCGGTCCCTTTATGTGCCTTTAGGCGGCCCTTTATGTGCCTCTATGCGGCCCTTTATGTACCTCTAGGCGGCCCTTTATGTGCCTCTAGGCGGCCCTTTATGTGCCTCTAAGCGGCTCCTTTATGTGCCTCTAGGCGGCCCTTTATGTGCCTCTAGGCGGCTCCTTTATGTACCTCTAGGCCGCCCTTTATGTGCCTCTAGGCGGCCCTTTATGTGCCTCTAGGCGGCCCGTTATGCACCTCTAGGCGGCCCATTTATGTGCCTCTAGGCGGTTCCTTTATGTGCCTCTAGGCGGCTCCTTTATGTGCCTCTGTTCGGCCCTTTATGTGCCTCTAAGCGGCTCCTTTATGTACCTCTAGGCCGCCCTTTATGCACCTCTAGGAGGCTCCTTTTTGTGCCTCTAGGCGGCTCCTTTATGTGCCTCTAGGTGGCTCCTTTATGCGCCTCTAGGCGGCCCTTTAGGTACCTTTAGGCGGCCCTTTATGTGCCCCTAGGCGGCCCTTTATGTGCCTCTATTCGGCCCTTTATGTGCCTCTAGGCAGCCCTTTATGTGCCTCTAGGCGGCCCCTTTGTGCCTCTAGGCGGCTCCTTTATGCGCCTCTAGGCTGTCCTTTATGAGCCTCTAGGCAGCCCTTTATGTGCCTCTAGGCGGCTCCATTATGCGCCTCTAGGCGGCCCTTTATGAGCCTCTAGGCAGCCTTTTATGTGCCTCTAGGCGGCCCCTTTATGCGCCTCTAGGCGGCCCTTAATGAGCCTCTAGGCAGCCCTTTATGTGCCTCTAGGCGGCCCTTTATGTGCCTCTAGGCGGCTCCTTTATGTGCCTCTAGGCGGCCCTTAATGAGCCTCTAGGCAGCCCTTTATGTGCCTCTAGGCGGCTCTTTTATGTGCCTCTAGGCGGCTCTTTATGAACCTCTAGGCGGCCCTTTATGAACCTCTAGGCGGCTCTTTTATGTACCTCTAGGCGCCTCCTTTATGTGCCTCTAGGCGGCCCCTTTATGTGCCTCTAGGCGGCCCCTTTATGTGCCTCTAGGCGGCCCCTTTATGTGCCTCTAGGCGGCCCCCTTATGTTCCTCTAGGCGGCCCTTTTATGTGCCTCTAGGCGGCCCTTTATGTGCTTCTAGGCGGCAACTTTATGTGCCTCTAGGCGGCCCTTTATGTGCCTCTAGGCGGCCCTTTATGTGCCTCTAAGCGGCCCTTTATGTGCCTCTAGGCGGCCCTTTATGTGCCTCTAGGCGCCCCTTTATGTGCCTCTAGGCGGCCCTTTATGTGCCTTTAGGCGGCCCTTTATGTGCCTATAAGCGGCCCTTTATGTGCCTCTAGGCGGCCCTTTATGTGCCTCTAGGCGCCCCTTTATGTGCCTCTAGGCGGCCCTTTATGTGCCTCTAGGCGGCCCTTTATGTGCCTCTAAGCGGCCCTTTATGTGCCTCTAGGCGGCCCTTTATGTGCCTCTAGGCGGTCCCTTTATGTACCTCTAGGCGGCAATTTATGTGCCTCTAGGCGCCCCTTTATGTGCCTCTAGGCGGCCCTTTATGTGCCTCTAGGCGGCCCTTTATGTGCCTCTAAGCGGCCCTTTATGTGCCTCTAGGCGGCCCTTTATGTGCCTCTAGGCGCCCCTTTATGTGCCACTAGGTGGCCCCTTTATGTGCTTCCAGGCGGCCTTTTACGTGCCTCTAGGCGGCCCCTTTATGTACCTCTAGGCGGCCCCTTTATGCACCTCTAGGCGGCCCTTTATGTGCCTCTAAGCGGCCCTTTATGTGCCTCTCGGCGGCCCCTTTATGTACCTCTAGGCGGCCCCTTTATGTACCTCTAGGCGGCCCCTTTATGTACCTCTAGGCGGCCCCTTTATGCACCTCTAGGCGGCCCTTTCTGTGCCTCTAAGCGGCCCTTTATGTGCCTCTAGGCGGCCCCTTTATGTACCTCTAGGTGGCCCCTTTATGCACCCCTAGGCGGCCCTTTATGTGCCTCTAGGCGGCCCTTTATGTGCCTCTCGGCGGCCCTTTATGTGCCTCTCGGCGGCCCCTTTATGTACCTCTAGGCGGCCCCTTTATGTACCTCTAGGCGGCCCCTTTATGTACCTCTAGGCGGCCCCTTTATGCACCTCTAGGCGGCCCTTTCTGTGCCTCTAAGCGGCCCTTTATGTGCCTCTAGGCGGCCCCTTTACGTACCTCTAGGCGGCCCCTTTATGCACCTCTAGGCGGCCCTTTATATTCCTCTAGGCGACCCCTTAATGTGCCTCTATGTGGCCCTTTTATGCACCTCTAGCCGGCCCTTTATGTGCCTCTAGGCGGCCCTTTATGTGCCTCTAGGCGGCTCCTTTATGTGCATCTAGGCGGCCCTTTATGCGCCTCTAGGCGGCCCTTTATGTGCCTCTAGGCGGCCCTTTATGTACCTCTAGGCGGCCCCTTTATGTGCCTCTAGGCGGGCCTTTATGTGCCTCTAGGCGGCCCCTTTATGTACCTCTAGGCGGCCCTTTATGTGCCTCTAGGCGGCCCTTTATGTGCCTCAAAGCGGCCCTTTATGTGCCTCTAGGCGGCCCCTTTATGTGCCTCTAGGCGGCCCTTTATGTACCTCTAGGCGGCCCATTTATGTACCTCTAGGCGGCCCTTTAAGTGCCTCTAGGCGGCCCCTTAATGTGCCTCTAGGTGGTCCTTTTATGCACCTCTAGGCGGCCCTTTATGTGCCTCTAGGCGGCCCTTTATGTGCCTCTAGGCGGCCCTTTATGTGCCTCTAGGCGGCCCTTTATGTGCCTCTAGGCGGCCCTTTATGTGCCTCTAGGCGGCCCTTTATGTGCCTCTAGGCGGCCCTTTATGTGCCTCTAGGCGGCCCTTTATGTGCCTCTAGGCGGCCCTTTATGTGCCTCTAGGCGGCCCTTTATGTGCCTCTAGGCGGCCCTTTTATGCACCTCTAGGCGGCCCTTTATGTGCCTCTAGGCGGCCCTTTATGTACCTCTAGGCGGCCCTTTATGTGCCTCTAGGCGACCCCTTAATGTGCCTCTAGGCGGCCCTTTTATGCACCTCTAGGCGGCCCTTTATGTGCCTCTAGGCGGCCCTTTATGTACCTCTAGGCGGCCCTTTATGTGCCTCTGGGCGACCCCTTAATGTGCCTCTAGGCGGCCCTTTATGTGCCTCTAGGCGGCCCTTTATGTACCTCTAGGCGGCCCTTTATGTGCCTCAGGGCGACCCCTTAATGTGCCTCTAGGCGGCCCTTTATGTGCCTCTAGGCGGCCCTTGATGTACCTCTAGGCGGCCCTTTATGTGCCTCTAGGCGACCCCTTAATGTGCCTCTAGGCGGCCCTTTATGTGCCTCTAGGCGGCCCTTTATGTGCTTCTAGGCGGCCCTTTATGTGCTTCAAGGCGGCCCCTTTATGTGCCTCTAGGCGGCCCCTTTATGCACCTCTAGGCGGCCCTTTATGTGCCTCTAAGCGGCCCTTTATGTGCCTCTCGGCGGCCCCTTTATGTACCTCTAGGCGGCCCCTTTATGTGCCTCTAGGCGGCCGATTTATGCACCTCTAGGCGGCCCTTTATGTGCCTCTAAGCGGCCCTTTATGTGCATCTAGGCGGCCCCTTTATGTACCTCTAGGCGGCCCCTTTATGCACCTCTAGGCGGCCCTTTATGTGCCTCTAAGCGGCCATTTATGTACCTCTAGGCGGCCCCTTTATGTACCTCTAGGCGGCCCCTTTATGTACCTCTAGGTGGCCCCTTTATGCACCTCTAGGCGGCCCTTTATGTGCCTCTAAGCGGCCCTTTATGTGCATCTAGGCGGCCCCTTTATGTACCTCTAGGCGGCCCCTTTATGCACCTCTAGGCGGCCCTTTATGTACCTCTAGGCGACCCCTTAATGTGCCTCTAGGTGGCCCTTTTATGCACCTCTAGGCGGCCCTTTATGTGCCTCAAGGCGGCCCTTTATGTGCCTCTAGGCGGCTCCTTTATGTGCATCTAGGCGGCCCTTTTTGCGCCTCAAGGCGGCCCTTTATGTGCCTCTAGGCGGCCCTTTATGTACCTCTAGGCGGCCCCTTTATGTGCCACTAGGCGGGCCTTTATGTGCCTTTAGGCGGCCCCTTTATGTACCTCCAGGCGGCTCCTTTATGTGCCTCTAGGCGGCCCTTTATGTGCCTCTAGGCGGCCCTTTATGTGCCTCTAGGCGGCCCCTTTATGTGCCTCAAGGCGGCCCTTTATGTACCTCTAGACGGCCCATTTATGTACCTCTAGGCGGCCCTTTATGTGCCTCTAAGCGGCCCTTTATGTGCTTCTAGGCGGCCCCTTAATGTGCCTCTAGGTGGCCCTTTTATGCACCTCTAGGCGGCCCTTTATGTGCCTCTAGGCGGCCCTTTATGTGCCTCTAGGCGGCCCTTTATGTGCCTCTAGGCGGCCCTTTATGTACCTCTAGGCGGCCCTTTATGTGCCTCTAGGCGGCCCTTTATGTGCCTCTAGGCGGCCCTTTATGTGCCTCTAGGCGGCCCTTTATGTGCCTCTTGGCGGCCCTTTTATGCACCTCAAGGCGGCCCTTTATGTGCCTCTAAACGGCCCTTTATGTGCCTCTTGGCGGCCCTTTTATGCACCTCAAGGCGGCCCTTTATGTGCCTCTAGGCGGCCCTTTATGTGCCTCTTGGCGGCCCTTTTATGCACCTCAAGGCGGCCCTTTATGTGCCTCTAGGCGGCCCTTTATGTGCCTCTTGGCGGCCCTTTTATGCACCTCAAGGCGGCCCTTTATGTGCCTCTAAACGGCCCTTTATGTGCCTCTTGGCGGCCCTTTTATGCACCTCAAGGCGGCCCTTTATGTGCCTCTAGGCGGCCCTTTATGTGCCTCTTGGCGGCCCTTTTATGCACCTCAAGGCGGCCCTTTATGTGCCTCTAGGCGGCCCTTTTTGTGCCTCTTGGCGGCCCTTTTATGCACCTCAAGGCGGCCCTTTATGTGCCTCTAGGCGACCCCTTAATGTGCCTCTAGGTGGCCCTTTTATGCACCTCTAGGCGGCCCTTTATGTGCATCTAGGCGGCCCCTTTATGTGCTTCTAGGCGGGCCTTTATGTAGCTCTAGGCGGGCCTTTATGTGCCTCTAGGCGGCCCCTTTATGTACCTCTAGGCGGGCCTTTATGTACCTCTAGGCGGCCCTTTATGTGCCTCTAGGCGGCACCTTGATGCGCCTCTAGGGGGCTCCTTTATGTGCCTCTAGGCGGCCCTTTATGTGCCTCTAGGCGGCTCTTTTATGTGCCTCTAGACGGCCCTTTATGTGCCTCTTGGCTGCCCTTTATGTGCCTCTAGGCGGCCCTTTATGTTCCTCTAGGCGGCTCCTTTATGTGCCTCTAGGCGGCCCTTTATGTGCCTCATGGCGGCCCTTTATGTGCCCCTAGGCGGCCTTTTATGTACCTCTAAGCGGCCCTTTATGTGCCTCTAGGCGGCACCTTGATGAGCCTCTAGAGGGCTCCTTTATGTGCCTCTAGGCGGCCCTTTATGTGCCTCTAGGCGGCCCTTTATGTGCTTCTAGGCGGCTCTATTATGTGCCTCTAGGCGGCCCTTTATGTGCCTCTAGGCGGCCCTTTATGTGCCTCTAAGCGGCACCTTGATGCGCCTCTAGGGGGCTCCTTTATGTGCCTCTAGGCGGCCCTTTATGTGCCTCTAAGCGGCATCTTGATGCGCCTCTAGGCGGCTCCATTATGTGCCTCTAGGCGGCCCTATATGTGCCTCTAGGCGGCCCTTTATGTGCCTTTAGGCGGCTCCATTATGTGCCTCTAGGCGGCTCCATTATGTGCCTCTAGGCGGCCCCTTATGCGCCTCTAGGCGGCCCTTTATGTGCCTCTAGGCTGCTCCATTATGTGCCTCTAGGCGGCCCCTTATGCGCCTCTAGGCGGCCCTTTATGTGCCTCTTTCCGGCTCCATTATGTGCCTCTAGGCGGCCCCTTATGTGCCTCTAGGCGGCTCCATTATGTGCCTCTAGGCGGCTCCATTATGTGCCTCTAGGCGGCACCTTGATGCGCCTCTAGGCGGCCCTTTATGTGCCTCTAGGTGGCTCCATTATGTGCTTCTAGGCTGCCCCTTATGCGCCTCTAAGGGGCTCCTCTATGCGCCTCTAGGCGGCTCCATTATGTGCCTCTAGGCTGCTCCATTATGTGCTTCTAGGCGGCCCTTTATGCGCCTCTATTGGGCTCCTTTATGCGCCTCTAGGCGGCTCCATTATGTGCCTCTAGGCGGCTCCATTATGCGCCTCTAAGGGGGCTCCTTTATGCGCCTCTAGGCGGCTCCATTATGTGCCTCTAGGCGGCTTCATTATGTGCCTCTAGGCGGCCCCTTATGCGCCTCTAGGCGGCTCCTTTATGCGCCTCTAGGCGGCCCTTTATGTGCCTCTAGGGGGCTCCTTTATGTGCCTCTAGGCGGCTCCTTTAAGTGCCTTTAGGCGGACCTTTATGTGCCTCTAGGCGGCCCTTTATGCGCCTCTAGGCGGCCCTTTATGCGCCTCTAGGCGGCCCTTTATGTGCCTCTTGGCGGCCCTTTATGTACCTCTAGGCGGCCCTTTATGTGCCTCTAGGCGGCCCTTTATGTGCCTCTAGGCGGCACCTTGATGCGCCTCTAGGCGGCCCTTTATGTGCCTCTAGGCGGCACCTTTATGTGCCTCTAGGCGGCACCTTGATGCGCCTCTAGGCGGCCCTTTATGCGCCTCTTGGCGGCCCCTTTATGTGCCTCTAGGCGGCCCCTTTATGTGCCTCTAGGCGGCCCTTTATGCGCCTCTTGGCGGCCCCTTTATGTGCCTCTAGGCGGCCCTTTATGCGCCTCTAGGCGGCCCTATGTGCGCCTCTTGGCGGCCCCTTTATGTGCCTCTAGGCGGCACCTTTATGTGCCTCTAGGCGGCACCTTGATGCGCCTCTAGGCGGCCCTTTATGCGCCTCTTGGCGGCCCCTTTATGTGCCTCTAGGTGGCCCTTTATGCGCCTCTAGGCGGCCCCTTTATGTGCCTCTAGGCGGCCCTTTATGCGCCTCTAGGCGGCACCTTTATGCGCCTCTAGGCGGCTCCTTTATGTGCCTCTAGGCGGCCCTTTATGCGCCTCATGGTGGCACCTTTATGCGCCTCTAGGCGGCTCCTTTATGTCCCTCTAGGCGGCCCTTTATGCGCCTCAAGGTGGCACCTTTATGTACCTCTAGACGGCCCCTTTATGTGCTTCAAGGCGGCCCTTTATGCGCCTCTTGGCGGCCCCTTTATGTGCCTCTAGGCGGCCCTTTATGCGCCTCTAGGCGGCCCCTTTATGTGCCTCTAGGCGGCCGTTTATGCGCCTCTAGGCGGCACCTTTATGCGCCTCAAGGCGGCTCCTTTATGTGCCTCTAGGCGGCCCTTTATGTGCCTCTAGGCGGCTCCTTTATGTACCTCTTGGCGGCAGCTTTATGTACCTCTAGGCTGCCTCTTTATGTACTTCTCGGCGGCCCCTTTATGTGCCTCTAGGCGGCCCTTTATGTGCCTCTAGGCGGCTCTGTTATGCACCACAAGGCGGCCCCTTTATATACCTCTAGGCGGACCCTTTATATACCTCTAGGCGGCCTCTTTATGTACCTCTAGGAAGCCCCTTTATATACCTCTAGGCGGCCCCTTTATATACCTCTAGGCGGCCTCTTTATGTACCTCTAAGCGGCCCCTTTATATACCTCTAGGCGGCCTCTTTATGTACCTCTAGGCGGCCCATTTATGTGCCTCTAGGCGGCATCTTTACATGCCTCTAGGCGGCCCTTTATGCGCCTCAAGGTGGCACCTTTATGTACCGCTAGACGGCCCCTTTATGTGCCTCTAGGCGGCCCTTTATGCGCCTCTTGGCGGCCCCTTTATGTGCCTCTCGGCGGCCCTTTATGCGCCTCTAGGCGGCCCCTTTATGTGCCTCTAGGCGGCCCTTTATGCGCCTCTTGGCGGCCCCTTTATGTGCCTCTAGGCGGCCCTTTATGCGCCTCTAGGCGGCCCCTTTATGTGCCTCTAGGCGGCCCTTTATGCGCCTCTAGGCGGCACCTTTATGCGCCTCTAGGCGGCTCCTTTATGTGCCTCTAGGCGGCCCTTTATGTGCCTCTAGGCGGCTCCTTTATGTACCTCTTGGCGGCCGCTTTATGTACCTCTAAGCGGCCTCTTTATGTACTTCTCGGCGGCCCCTTTATGTGCCTCTTGGCGGCCCTTTATGTACCTCTAGGCGGCCCTTTATGTACCTCTAGGCGGCTCCTTTATGTGGCTCTAGGCGGCTCCTTTATGTGCCTCTAGGCGGCCCTTTATGAGCCTCTAGGCGGCTCTGTTATGTACCACAAGGCGGCCCCTTTATATACCTCTAGGCGGACCCTTTATATACCTCTAGGCGGCCTCTTTATGTACCTCTAGGAAGCCCCTTTATATACCTCTAGGCGGCCCCTTTATATACCTCTAGGCGGCCTCTTTATGTACCTCTAGGAAGCCCCTTTATATACCTCTAGGCGGCCCCTTTATATACCTCTAGGCGGCCTCTTTATGTACCTCTATGCGGCCCATTTATGTGCCTCTAGGCGGCTTCTTTACATGCCTCTAGGCGGCTTGTTTATGGGATCTTAGGGAGCTATTCTAGGAGCCTCTTGGCGGCCATTTTATTTGCGTCTTGGTGGCCATTTTATGTACTCTAAGGCGGCCGCTTTATAGGCCTCTTGGTGGCTATTTAGGGGCTTCTAGACGTCCATTTTATGTGAATGTAGGCGGCCGTTCCATGGACCTTAAGGTGGCAATTTTATGTGCCTCTAGGCGGCCCTTTATGTGCCTCTAGGCGGCCCTTTATGTGCCTCTAAGCGGCACCTTGATGCGCCTCTAGGGGGCTCCTTTATGTGCCTCTAGGCGGCCCTTTATGTGCCTCTAAGCGGCACCTTGATGCGCCTCTAGGCGGCTCCATTATGTGCCTCTAGGCGGCCCTATATGTGCCTCTAGGCGGCCCTTTATGTGCCTTTAGGCGGCTCCATTATGTGCCTCTAGGCGGCTCCATTATGTGCCTCTAGGCGGCCCCTTATGCGCCTCTAGGCGGCCCTTTATGTGCCTCTAGGCTGCTCCATTATGTGCCTCTAGGCGGCCCCTTATGCGCCTCTAGGCGGCCCTTTATGTGCCTCTTTCCGGCTCCATTATGTGCCTCTAGGCGGCCCCTTATGTGCCTCTAGGCGGCTCCATTATGTGCCTCTAGGCGGCTCCATTATGTGCCTCTAGGCGGCACCTTGATGCGCCTCTAGGCGGCCCTTTATGTGCCTCTAGGTGGCTCCATTATGTGCTTCTAGGCTGCCCCTTATGCGCCTCTAAGGGGCTCCTTTATGCGCCTCTAGGCGGCTCCATTATGTGCCTCTAGGCTGCTCCATTATGTGCTTCTAGGCGGCCCTTTATGCGCCTCTAGGGGGCTCCTTTATGCGCCTCTAGGCGGCTCCATTATGTGCCTCTAGGCGGCTCCATTATGTGCTTCTAGGCGGCTCCATTATGCGCCTCTAAGGGGGCTCCTTTATGCGCCTCTAGGCGGCTCCATTATGTGCCTATAGGCGGCTTCATTATGTGCCTCTAGGCGGCCCCTTATGCGCCTCTAAGCGGCTCCTTTATGCGCCTCTAGGCGGCCCTTTATGTGCCTCTAGGGGGCTCCTTTATGTGCCTCTAGGCGGCTCCTTTAAGTGCCTTTAGGCGGACCTTTATGTGCCTCTAGGCGGCCCTTTATGCGCCTCTAGGCGGCCCTTTATGCGCCTCTAGGCGGCCCTTTATGTGCCTCTTGGCGGCCCTTTATGTACCTCTAGGCGGCCCTTTATGTGCCTCTAGGCGGCACCTTGATGCGCCTCTAGGCGGCCCTTTATGTGCCTCTAGGCGGCACCTTTATGTGCCTCTAGGCGGCACCTTGATGCGCCTCTAGGCGGCCCTTTATGCGCCTCTTGGCGGCCCCTTTATGTGCCTCTAGGCGGCCCCTTTATGTGCCTCTAGGCGGCCCTTTATGCGCCTCTTGGCGGCCCCTTTATGTGCCTCTAGGCGGCCCTTTATGCGCCTCTAGGCGGCCCTATGTGCGCCTCTTGGCGGCCCCTTTATGTGCCTCTAGGCGGCCCTTTATGCGCCTCTAGGCGGCCCCTTTATGTGCCTCTAGGCGGCCCTTTATGCGCCTCTAGGCGGCACGTTTATGCGCCTCTAGGCGGCTCCTTTATGTGCCTCTAGGCGGCCCTTTATGCGCCTCATGGTGGCACCTTTATGCGCCTCTAGGCGGCTCCTTTATGTCCCTCTAGGCGGCCCTTTATGCGCCTCAAGGTGGCACCTTTATGTACCTCTAGACGGCCCCTTTATGTGCTTCAAGGCGGCCCTTTATGCGCCTCTTGGCGGCCCCTTTATGTGCCTCTAGGCGGCCCTTTATGCGCCTCTAGGCGGCCCCTTTATGTGCCTCTAGGCGGCCGTTTATGCGCCTCTAGGCGGCACCTTTATGCGCCTCAAGGCGGCTCCTTTATGTGCCTCTAGGCGGCCCTTTATGTGCCTCTAGGCGGCTCCTTTATGTACCTCTTGGCGGCAGCTTTATGTACCTCTAGGCTGCCTCTTTATGTACTTCTCGGCGGCCCCTTTATGTGCCTCTAGGCGGCCCTTTATGTGCCTCTAGGCGGCTCTGTTATGTACCACAAGGCGGCCCCTTTATATACCTCTAGGCGGACCCTTTATATACCTCTAGGCGGCCTCTTTATGTACCTCTAGGAAGCCCCTTTATATACCTCTAGGCGGCCCCTTTATATACCTCTAGGCGGCCTCTTTATGTACCTCTAAGCGGCCCCTTTATATACCTCTAGGCGGCCTCTTTATGTACCTCTAGGCGGCCCATTTATGTGCCTCTAGGCGGCATCTTTACATGCCTCTAGGCGGCCCTTTATGCGCCTCAAGGTGGCACCTTTATGTACCGCTAGACGGCCCCTTTATGTGCCTCTAGGCGGCCCTTTATGCGCCTCTTGGCGGCCCCTTTATGTGCCTCTAGGCGGCCCTTTATGCGCCTCTAGGCGGCCCCTTTATGTGCCTCTAGGCGGCCCTTTATGCGCCTCTAGGCGGCCCCTTTATGTGCCTCTAGGCGGCCCTTTATGCGCCTCTAGGCGGCCCCTTTATGTGCCTCTAGGCGGCCCTTTATGCGCCTCTAGGCGGCACCTTTATGCGCCTCTAGGCGGCTCCTTTATGTGCCTCTAGGCGGCCCTTTATGTGCCTCTAGGCGGCTCCTTTATGTACCTCTTGGCGGCCGCTTTATGTACCTCTAAGCGGCCTCTTTATGTACTTCTCGGCGGCCCCTTTATGTGCCTCTTGGCGGCCCTTTATGTACCTCTAGGCGGCCCTTTATGTACCTCTAGGCGGCTCCTTTATGTGGCTCTAGGCGGCTCCTTTATGTGCCTCTAGGCGGCCCTTTATGAGCCTCTAGGCGGCTCTGTTATGTACCACAAGGCGGCCCCTTTATATACCTCTAGGCGGACCCTTTATATACCTCTAGGCGGCCTCTTTATGTACCTCTAGGAAGCCCCTTTATATACCTCTAGGCGGCCCCTTTATATACCTCTAGGCGGCCTCTTTATGTACCTCTAGGAAGCCCCTTTATATACCTCTAGGCGGCCCCTTTATATACCTCTAGGCGGCCTCTTTATGTACCTCTATGCGGCCCATTTATGTGCCTCTAGGCGGCTTCTTTACATGCCTCTAGGCGGCTTGTTTATGGGATCTTAGGGAGCTATTCTAGGAGCCTCTTGGCGGCCATTTTATTTGCGTCTTGGTGGCCATTTTATGTACTCTAAGGCGGCCGCTTTATAGGCCTCTTGGTGGCTATTTAGGGGCTTCTAGACGTCCATTTTATGTGAATGTAAGCGGCCGTTCCATGGACCTTAAGGTGGCAATTTTATGTGCCTCTAGGCGGCCTCTTTATGTACCTCTAGGCGACCCATTATGTACCTCCAGGCGTCCCATTATGTACCTCTAGGCGGCCCCTTTATGTGCCTCTAGGCGGCCCCTTTATGTGCCTCTAGGCGGCCCCTTTATGTACCTACAAGCGACCCATTATGTTCCTCTAGGCGGCTCTTTATGTGCCTCTGTCTGTCCCGTTTATGTGCCTCTAGGCGGCCCCTTTATGTGCCTCTAGGCGGCCCCCTTTATGCGCCTCTAGGCGGCCATTTTTTGTGCCTCTAGGCGTCCATTTTATGTGCCTCTAGGCGGCCATTTTATGTGCCTCTAGGCGGCCATTTTATGTGCCTCTAGGTGGCCATTTTATGTGCCTCTAGGCGGCCATTTTATGTGCCTCTAGTCGGCCATTTTATGTGCCTCTAGGCGGCCATTTTATGCGCCTCTAGGCGGCACCTTTATGCGCCTCTAGGCGGCTCCTTTATGTGCCTCTAGGCGGCCCTTTATGCGCCTCAAGGTGGCACCTTTATGTACCTCTAGACGGCCCCTTTATGTGCCTCTAGGCGGCCCTTTATGCGCCTCTTGGCGGCCCCTTTATGTGCCTCTAGGCGGCCCTTTATGCGCCTCTAGGCGGCCCCTTTATGTGCCTTTAGGCGGCCCTTTATGCGCCTCTAGGCGGCACCTTTATGCGCCTCAAGCGGCTCCTTTATGTGCCTCTAGGCGGCCCTTTATGTGCCTCTAGGCGGCTCCTTTATGTACCTCTTGGCGGCCGCTTTATGTATCTCTTGGTCGGCCTCTTTATGTACTTCTCGGCGGCCGCTTTATGTGCCTCTTGGCGGCCCTTTATGTACCTCTAGGCGGCCCTTTATGTACCTCTAGGCGGCTCCTTTATGTGGCTCTAGGCGGCTCCTTTATGTGCCTCTAGGCGGCCCTTTATGTGCCTCTAGGCGGCTCTGTTATGTACCACAAGGCGGCCCCTTTATATACCTCTAGGCGGACCCTTTATATACCTGGTTGATACCTGGTTGATGGGGTTCTGGGAGTTCTTCTACTCCCCAAGCCCGGCCCGAGGCCAGGCTCGACTTGTGAGAGTTTGGTCCACCAGGCTGTTGCTTGGAGCGGCCCGCAGGCCCACATACCCACCACAGCCCGGTTGGTCCGGCACTCCTTGGAGGAATAAATCTAGTTTCCGCTTGAAAATGTCCACGGTTGTTCCGGCAATATTTCTTATGCTTGCTGGGAGGACGTTGAACAACCGCGGACCTCTGATGTTTATACAGTGTTCTCTGATTGTGCCTATGGCACCTCTGCTCTTCATTGGTTCTATTCTACATTTTCTTCCATGTCGTTCACTCCAGTACGTTGTTATTTTACTTGGCCCTCCAGTATCTTCCAGGTGTATATTATTTGATATCTCTCTCGTCTTCCCTCTCGATACCTCTAGGCGGCCTCTTTATGTACCTCTATGAAGCCCCTTTATATAACTCTAGGCGGCCCCTTTATATACCTCTAGGCGGCCTCTTTATGTACCTCTAAGCGGCCCCTTTATATACCTCTAGGCGGCCTCTTTATGTACCTCTAGGCGGCCCATTTATGTGCCTCTAGGCGGCATCTTTACATGCCTCTAGGCGGCTTGTTTATGGGATTTTAGGGGGCTATTCTAGGAGCCTCTTGGCGGCCATTTTATTTGCGTCTTGGTGGCCATTTTATGTACTTTAAGGCGGCCGCTTAATAGGCCTCTTGGTGGCTATTTAGGGGCTTCTAGACGTCCATTTTATGTGAATGTAGGCGGCCGTTCCATGGACCTTAAGGTGGCAATTTTATGTGCCTCTAGGCGGCCTCTTTATGTACCTCTAGGCGACCCATTATGTACCTCCAGGCGTCCCATTATGTACCTCTAGGCGGCCCCTTTATGTGCCTCTAGGCGGCCCCTTTATGTGCCTCTAGGCGGCCCCTTTATGTACCTACAAGCGACCCATTATGTTCCTCTAGGCGGCTCTTTATGTGCCTCTGTCTGTCCCCTTTATGTGCCTCTAGGCGGCCCCTTTATGTGCCTCTAGGCGGCCCCCTTTATGCGCCTCTAGGCGGCCATTTTATGTGCCTCTAGGCGTCCATTTTATGTGCCTCTAGGCGGCCCCCTTTATGCGCCTCTAGGCGGCCATTTTATGTGCCTCTAGGCGGCCATTTTATGTGCCTCTAGGCGTCCATTTTATGTGCCTCTAGGCGGCCCCCTTTATGCGCCTCTAGGCGGCCATTTTATGTGCCTCTAGGCGTCCATTTTATGTGCCTCTAGGCGTCCATTTTATGTGCCTCTTGGCGGCCATTTTATGTGCCTCTAGGCGGCCATTTTATGTGCCTCTAGGTGGCCATTTTATGTGCCTCTAGGCGGCCATTTTATGCACCTCTAGGCGGCCATTTTATATGATGAGCCTCTACGCGGCCCGCCATCATTGCTCCTATAAGAGACTCTCAGGGGACGGAAGTTTACTTGTAGTAAACTCCATGTAAGTTGTTAACATTATACTGTGAATATTGTCCACAAGAGAGCGGAGGGGGAGAGGGCGATCTACACAGAAGCTCAGCTGGGAACCCTTGCAAGAAAATAAATAAATAATTCAAAGCCTAATTAATATGATATAGCAAAGTTCGTGGTAGGGGGGTAGCTTTGGTACTCTTTAAAGTTGTACTCCCTACATATATGCCATTCCCTGTTGGGCACATACCCAGCAGGAATTACTGTTAGAAATTAGGTGAGGCTAGCTCCCTGAGTAGGGTCTTCTAGCTCGCATAGACAGAGAAGCAGACATTATTTCTTATTGATACAGATTTATCATTTCTTGTTCTATTTTGTGTTGATATAGTTAACAACTTATTATTACTACCTTCGATATAACTTTTCATCCTTTTGACAACATCAATAATATCAACTATACTTTCCGAAGAATGTGTAAACATAGCTTCCTTAATCTCTCTTAATAAGGGAGATTTCTAATTCCTGAGATAAACTTTGTCATTCTTCTCTTTATGGATTCAAGTCAAATTATGTCCAGTATATTGTATGTTGACCAAACTGAACTGCATAATCTAAATAGGTCCTTACAAGAGCAAGATAAAGGCAGAGAATAACATTACTAAATGCCACACCGTATATTTCTGTGTGAGAAAATGAGCACCATTACTCTACCTAAACCAGAAGCCAACACCACAATGATCACAGGAGTTAGGTCAAAATATTGACAAGTTTTAAGTTATAAAATAAAACAAAATGCAGGAGGCAGACTTTGGAATTTTATTTGTTTTAGTGATCTCAAAAATGTATTTCTGACCCAATGTTTAACACTAACATCTTGTTTTAATAACGTTAAATTGTTCTTCCAGATGACAGAAATCTGAAGAGTATAAAGAAAGAAGAAATTAACTAGTTACAGAACAAATTGAAAATAACAAATAAAACTGGAACCGAATATTGCATTAACATGTGAACACATTTTGTAAAATTTGGTTTATTTGGAAATCACTTACATTTTTGATCAATTAAGTGACTGTATTATGGTTAATGCAGTCGGATCATCACCGATTAGATCCGAGTTTGATTCCCTGGCAGTGTGAGATGCTCAGCCTCCTGATACCTCTGTTCACCTAGCAGTAAACATTAACCTGGAAGTTAGTCAACTGTTGAGGGATGCATCCTGAGGAAGGTCTGTCGTTGGCTTAGAAAGGCCTACACAAGCCTAACAAGCTGCCCGTCTCCGACAGTGAGAAACAATGTTATGTTTTTAAACATAATATAATTACAAAACCAGCGTGGGACATTTACTGCTTGTGTGAAACTTGACAACAGTTGTGTGAGGTGAGAATCATACGGCCCAATATGGCGGCCTCGAGTCCTGTTATCCAACCGGAAGATGTGAACAGACTGCGGTATGGACTGGCTGTGACTAAGGCAGGACGAGACGCGCTAGCAAGTGTGTTTATGTGGTCGTACCGGGGCACCTTCCCAGTAGTGACTTACCTCACTCAGGACTTGGGGTACACCAATGCTCAGTACAGGCGTGTCTTCGATGATCACCAGAGGGATAAACTCGAAGCTTCCCCTGACGCAGCAACTTTTGACATCACCCTGTTGTATAAACTCCTGCAACGTGTGTGTGGTCTGGCTGTGAAGGATGACCCCACGTGGACCACTCCAGGGCCTCAGGGACCATCACTTGAACACCTCATTTACAGCGTGAAGCAACACCGAAACACGTTGGCCCATGATAATGTGGGAATGTCAGAACAAGATCTTACGTCAACACTGACGGATCTCAGTGACTTATTGGCTAAGATGCTGGCTGAGGCCGGCGTCCGGTGTGGGACAAACAGCCAGGATGTGGACCACGTGACCGGAGATGTCACCAAGTATATTGGTGATCTGCTAGCGAAGGTCAGAGAGCCGCTGGATCCCTCAGATGTGGCGTACTTGCCTCAGCTCCGCCAGGAGATTAAGATGTTCAGAAGCCACATCACAGAAGAGGTTAAGCAGATGAGCAAGCAGGAGCTAACTGACGGGTATAAACTGCTGTACCAGATTGTTCCCGCACCCTGGCTCCTCCTCAACATTAACTACAACCCAAGTCTTGCTTTTACACGACTACGACTCCTTGAAGATCCTGTCATAGGGGCAAGACCCTCCCACGCTGCCAAGGGTCAGGATATAGACTATGAAGACATCTTGAGTATGAGACGAGAGGACGGAAGAGTCCCTCAGTGTGTCCTCCTGACGGGGGAAGGTGGTATGGGCAAGACAACTTTACTCAAGCTCATCCTCGAGAAGTGGGTAGAGGACACTGCTGCCATACGTCACCTGGGCACTGTGGACCTCGTTTTCTATGTACAGTGCAGGGACTCACATCTTAATACCTTCGATGATCTCCTCCGCCAGTTGCTGCCTCAAACACTTCGTGATTCTGGTGCCGACTTCCAGCTGTTTAAGGAGATAATCTTGAGCTTAAATATATTAGTCCTGATTGACGGCTACGACGAGGTCAACGACCATTCAAGAAGGCTGGTGGAGGAGCTGTTGCACCTGCCTGGCAAGGATGTGAGGTTGGTGATAACCACACGGCCGGGGTGGGACCAACAACTGTCACAGCTCGTCCCACACACCAGACCTCGCTGCAACATCCTCGTCTTGGGCATCACTCCAGAACGTCGCGTGGAGTTCGCCGAGAGAACCATCAAGGTGCTGGTGGAGGAAGAGAGCCAACGGAGTGTCATCACAGGGAGGTTTACCCAGCAGCTGGAGCAGATGAGTGAGTTCCTGGGTGAGTACCTCAACACTCCACTCACCTTGACCTTGTTGGCGCTGCTGTGTGTCGAGGCTCCAGAAGAATTTAACAACCTTACCACAAACACTCAAGTCTACGAGAAGATTCATGACTTCATAACCAACAAATTAGTGTCCAGACTCACAGACAAACACGTGACTGACCCTAAAGGAAAATGTGACCAGTTTCTGTTGTTCTTTGAAGAAATTAGTTTAAGAGGGATCCTGAGGCAGGAGTACGACCTTTGGCCGGAGACGGAAGCGGAGATTAGGGAGAAGTGTGACACTCTGGGACTGCCGCAGGAGGAGGTCTTGTCCAACTATTTCACAAGAACCAGCTACCGTCGGGGCCTCAATGTGGTGTGGGTGTTTGGCTATTTTCACGCCAGGTACCAGGAGTATTGTGCCAGCAGGGGGCTGGTCGATCTCTTGTTGAGGGCTGAGCAAGACCGAGGTGATCCAGCATCACACCGTGTGTCAGAGGAAAGGTCTATAATCATTGACCTCTTGGTGGATGTTGTACGTAAGGAAAAACGCTCCTTGAGAGATCACCTGAGATGGTCAACGTTTTCTATTCTCGACGTGCTAAAAGAGTTTATGGGGCGCCCCAGATGGCAGAACATTTTAGTCAGCACTACCGGGGTGCTGTGTGCCCGGGGAGTAGAGCACAGGTTCATTACTCACATAATTGACCTGTGCGAGATGGTTACAATTGAGACTGACAAGCTGTTGAAGCATGTAGCAGAGTCCCGCGGGAGTGAGCACGTCATCCAAGACGTGTGTGAGAAGCTGCGTACAAAACAAGAGTGGAGAATAGTGAATGTTGACTCGTGTGTTGTCCTGCCGCTTGTTCTTAAGAAGGTGACACCTAAGAACATTTACCTAGTCATAAACGATCCACCCCAACTAAAGCAGTGTCTGTCTACACTGTCAGTGCTGGCAAAAATGAAGGTAACCATATCCTTAGGTCTTGACTATAGTTTAGACAGCAAAGAGAGAAGAGATATAACAAAACAATGTTTGGAGAGGCTGACAGCCCCCGGCAGTAAGTGTACCTTAAAGGAGTTTGTTGGTGACTTGTCTGAGGCAGCCATACCCCTCCTGCCTCACACCCTCGAGGGTCTCAGCCTGCGCCTCACACCACAGCAACTGCCCGTCCTCATCCGTCACCTGCCTCACCTTCCTCACCTGCAGGATCTTGGTAAATATTCATATTTTCCACCATAATTTTTAGGGTTATTTATTAATACCAAAATTACGCAAAGGGCTTCATTCGTTATGTTTAATATAGTAATTCAGATTTACATTGTTTACATATATGTTTACAACCTTATGGACGAAAGATTCCTTATATTGTTTACAAACATAATCACCTTAAGGGTGACAAACACCTTATTTTGTTTACAAATATATTCATCTTATGGACGACAAACACCTGATATTGTTTACAAATATAGTCACCTTAAGAGCGACAAACACCTGATATTGTTTACAAATATAGTCACCTTAAGAGCGACAAACACCTGATATTGTTTACAAATATAGTCACCTCAAGGGCGACAAACACCTGATATTGTTTACAAATATAGTCACCTTAAGAGCGACAAACACCTGATATTGTTTACAAATATAGTCACCTTAAGAGCGACAAACACCTTATATTGTTTACAATTATAGTCACCTTAAGGGTGACAAACACCTGATATTGTTTACAAATATAGTGACCTTAAGGGTGACAAACACCTGATATTGTTTACAAATATAGTCACCCTAAGGGTGACAAACCTTCTACTTTGATTACAAATATAGACTTATTAAGGGCGACTACTCCATGAATAATAAATTTTCGAAACATTCCGCTGCTGTATATATTCTTGTGCATAAATAATTTCATGAAGTATTTAGCGGCGCCAAACTTTTGGTTCAGATGACTTACCACTTTGACTTTGACTCGTGGTACAGATCTCCTTTCACTGTGACCTAATTCCTGTTCAAGATGACCTTTCACTGTGACCTAATTCCTGTTCAGGATGACCTTTCACTGTGACCTAATTCCTATTCAGGATGACCTTTCACTGTGACCTAATTCCTGTTCAGGATGACCTTTCACTGTGACCTAATTCCTATTCAGGATGACCTTTCACTGTGACCTAATTCCTGTTCAGGATGACCTTTCACTGTGACCTAATTCCTGTTCAGGATGACCTTTCACTGTGACCTAATTCCTGTTCAGGATGACCTTTTACTGTGACCTAATTCCTGTTCAAGATGACCTTTCACTGTGACCTAATTCCTGTTTAAGATGACCTTTCACTGTGACCTAATTCCTGTTCAAGATGACCTTTCACTGTGACCTAATTCCTGTTCAAGATGACCTTTCACTCTGACCTAATTCTTGTTCAAGATGACCTTTCACTGTGACCTAATTCCTGTTTAAGATGACCTTTCACTGTGACCTAATTCCTGTTTAAGATGACCTTTCACTGTGACCTTGATCCCTTGGTTAATTAGACCTTCCGTAACTTTGATCCTTAATTCAGGTGACCCATCTATTCCTGTGACCTTGATACTTGGTCCAGATGACCTTTCACTGTGACCTTGATTTAGTTTATATGACCTTCTAATGAGACCTTGACCATTGATAAGGATGACCATGACTGTGACCTTGACCATTGATACAGATGACCTTGACCATAGACACAGATGACCTTGACTGTGACCTTCACAATTGATACAGATGACCTTGACCATTGATACAAATAACCTTGACTGTGACCTTGATAATTGATAGATAACCTTGACTGTGACCTTGACAATTGATACAGATGACCTTGACTGTGACCTTGACCATTGATACAGATGACCTTGACTGTGACCTTGACCATTGATACAGATGACCTTGACTGTGACCTTGACCATTGATACAGATGACCTTGACCATTGATACAGATGACCTTGACCATTGATACAGATGACCTTGACCATTGATACAGATGACCTTGATCGTGGCTTTTAAAAGCTATTAATACATAGTTTAGATGCTATTAATACTGTTCAAAATTCGAACTTGTCATCAGGTAATAAACCCAGCAGTAAGGTGAGTGGATGGCTCAGTATGTCTTCTTGTTATATCTTAGAACATACCAGTAACGACCGTGACTGTATCTCAGTGTATGTCTTCAGGCATTGACCTGGACGCCACGGACTACGTGGACCCGGACACCCTGGACGCTTCGGGCTACGTGGTCCCGGACACCCTGGACGCTACGGGCTACGTGGACCCGGACACACTGGGCAGTCTGCCGTACCAGGGAAGGGAGCTCCGCCTGACCTTCAGGCGGGACCTCACTGATGACGACCCCGCCATAGACTGGTGGTGCCGCCTGGCGGCTCAGCTGTATCCTCCCTCAAGAGGAGGGTATAGTCGCCTGGACTTCTCTGACATGTGTCTCACCAGTACGTATTGACGACATTTTAACACGTGAATATCTGTAACTCAGTTGTTTAATTCACAGTGCTTCCAGTGGTTTCAAAAATATTTTTACCTTAAAAGTCATGAATTAGAGAACTTATAATGCTTCTTAAGTAACTTTGAGCACCGTTTAGCGACCAAGAATATTCATTAAGCAAGCTTCACTGCTTATAAGATAACACTGATCAATATTTAGCCCAACATTGTCTTGCTTAATACAAGCTAGATTTACTTGATATAAGTTTTCTTTGGCATGAGTGTGTGACATAGACAGGTGTGGGTGGGGAGAGTAGCCAGGTGTGGGCTTCCGTGTTCCCTCTCATCTACAGGTGTGGGGAGGGAGAGTAGCCAGGTGTGGGCTTTAGTGTTCCCTCTCATGTACAGGTGTGGGTGGGGAGAGTAGCCAGGTATGGACTTTAGTGTTACCTCTCATGTGCAGGTGTGGGTCGGGTGAGTAGCCAGGTGTGGGCTTCCGTGTTCCTTCCCATCTGCAGGTGAGGGGAGGGAGAGTAGCAGGTGTGGGCATCAGTGTTCCCTCTCATGTGCAGGTGTGGGGGTGGAGAGTTACCAGGTGTATACTTCAGTTTTCTCTCTCATCTGCAGGTGTGGGTGGGGAAAGTAATCAGGTGTGAAGGAGACAGATGTTGGTTTACTGTTCCGTCTCAAATACAAGTGGGGGCTGGCAGTGGTCCCAGCTGTAGAATTCAGTATTTACTCTGATATGCAGGTTTGGATGAGGAAAATAGGCTGGTGTGGGGCTCCTTCTGTAGGTGTGGGTGGGGAGAGTAGCCAGGTGTGGGCTTCCGTGCTCCCTCTCATGTGCAGGTGTGGGTCGGGAGAGTAGCCAGGTGTGACAACGTTTGTTTTCATGTATTAGCTACGTTATTGTGTGGTTGTAAATAAGTTGCCACAACTTACTGCACAACTTTGGCTAAACAATTTTGAGACCGTGTCGCAACCTTAAATGTTGCATAAAAATCGTTTTCCTGATTGATGGAATATATTTAAAAAATGTAGAAATATATTAAAAATATATTTTTACATATACTAGAAATAAAACTGAAGCATAATAAAAGGTAGGTTAAAAATATTTTATTCATTACTTTCACTTAATGGAGAATCCATGGTAGTGGTGGTGGAATTGTTGCTGGGTTGTGGTTGGTGGCTGAGGTGGGTGGTTGTGGTTGGTGGCAGTGGTGGGTGATGCTTATTGTTGGTGGTAGTGGTTGGTTCTAGTGGTGGTTAATAGTTGTGGTTGGTTTTGATGGTTGCGGTGGTTGATGGTAGTGTTTGTTGATGGTTTTGGTGGTTGATTGTTGTGGTGGTTGATTGTTGTGGTGGTTGATGGTTGTGGTGGTTGATGGTTGTGGTGGTTGATTGTTGTGGTGGTTGATTGTTGTGGTGGTTGATTGTTGTGGCGGTTGATGATTGTGGTGGTTGATGGTAGTGTTTGTTGATAGTTGTGGTGGTTGATTGTTGTGGTGGTTGATTGTTGTGGTGGTTGATTGTTGTTGTGGTTGATGGTTGTGGTGGTTGATGGTTGTGGTGGTTGATTGTTGTGGTGGATGATTGTTGTAGTGGTTGATTGTTGTGGTGGTTGATTGTTGTGGCGGTTGATGATTGTGGTGGTTGATGGTAGTGTTTGTTGATAGTTGTGGTGGTTGATTGTTCTGGTGGTTGATGGTAATGGTGGTTGATTGCTGTGGTGGTTGATGGTGTTGGTGGTTGATGGTTGTGGTGGTTGATTGTTGTGGTGGTTGATGGTTGTGTTGATTGATGGTTGTGGAGGTTGATGGTTTTGTTTGTTGATGGTTGTGGTGGTTGATGGTAGTGTTTGTTGATGGTTGTGGTGGTTGATGGGTGTGGTGGTTGATGGGTGTGGTTGTTGGGTTAATTGCAGTGGTGGTTGTTGTGGTTCGTGATGGTAGTGGTTGATTGTTGTACTTTATGTAGTGGTGATTGTTGGTAATAGTTCGCGTGGGTGATGGTTTATTAATTATGGTGTTTGGTGGAAGTGGTGGTTGAGTGTTGGTGGTAGTGGTGGGTGATTGTTGAGGTTGTTGGTGGTGGTTTATGGTTGTTGGTGGTTGATAGTTATTATTGGTGGTATTGGTTGTTGATAGTAGTGGTTGAGGGCAGTGGTAGATGGTGGTTGTGGTCGTTTGTGGCTGATTGTACTGGTAGTTGTTGAGGTTCGTGATATTGTTGGTTGATTGTTGTATTTTGTGGTAGTGGTGGTTGATTATATTTGGCAGTAGTGGTGGTTGATTGTTGTTGGTGGTAGGGGTGGTTGATTGTTGTGGTTGGTGGTGGTTTATGGTTGTTGTTGATAGTAGTGGTGGTTGATTGTTGTGGTAGTTGATGATTGAGGTGGTTGATGATTGTTTAGGTTGATGGCAGTAATTATTAATGGTTAGGGTTATTGATAGTAGTTGAAATTGAAGTTGAAATAAGTTTATTGAGGTAAAATACTCACAAAGGGATGAGGTAGCTCAAGCTATTCTCACCCCGTTCAGTACAACGTGTTCATACATATATAGACACACATCACAAACAATAAACATATTACCGAACATTCTGAGAGATAAACATATACATTTCCTCCTTTACACAAGTAGTATGGTATCAGACGTACACACAAATACTTTCATGACTTAGGTATACTGTATAGACAATTTGCAAGAGACATGCAGATAATTCAACAAAAGATTACAGTCTTGGTGCAAAATTCTTATATCTCTCCAGAATATCATCAACCTTTCCGTTGTGACACATCCAGGCTATTTGTTCAGGAACAGTCCTTATCTCAGTGTTTCTATAAACATTAATCAACGGACAATCAAGAACATAATGGGCAAGGGTGTGAGACCTTAACATACTACATAGTTGACACTTCGTGTCATTATCATGAACATCTATCCCATATTCCCAGTAATATTTGTACCCAAGCCTGAGCCGCATGTACACAGTCACTCCAAGCATTTCTCCTTTTACCATAAGTGAAATGGGTGTTTTGACTTACACACATGAAGTGTTGCATGGTTTGGCTTCCCTCATACATTATACCTCTCCTCGCCACTTCTGCCTGTGCCTGAATATTTCTGATTTTGCTTCTTATTTGTCTCATTGTGAATTCACATTCGATGTCAACTTGTGGTTTTAATGTGGCACGTTTGGCCAAGTTATCCGCCACCTCGTTGAGCACTATTCCAACATGAGATGGAATCCACATGAATTTCACATTGTGACCTTTCAGCTGTATCTCAGTTATCCTTTTCTTACAATCCTCAACTATGGACATGAAGACTGGATTTCGACTGTTTAAGGACTCAAGTGCTCCTCGGCTATCGACAAATACAAAAACATCTTTGTCGTCATGACGTACTTCCTCCAAACACGCCAGAATGGCCTGCAGTTGAGCACTGATAGTAATGGTGGTTGGTTGTTGTAGTTAGAG
>NC_091201.1:22796768-23024268 GCF_040958095.1 Procambarus clarkii
CAAATTTCCGGGAATTAGACTTAGTGAGAGTAATCGCCTCAGTGTCGGCGCTAAGCTCCCATCTCAAAGGAAACACGAACTCTGAGGAATTACCACGAAATCTGTAAGAAATATTCCTCTTAACGTGTTCTGATAAAACATGTACTCTTGAAATTACCGTTCTATGAATTCAGTGCTAAGTGAACCTTATCACTGAACTTAGCTCGAATGCAACCTCGAGCTGCAGCAAGTGCTCAATATCAGATACCTGCAGGAACATGTCGAGTACTTATCTACAATATACACTCGGGTTTAGTGACTCGAGTTCGAGTCACCCAAGAGCTTCAGTTGATTTTCTCAATAATCAGTAGATTGAAAATTATTAATATTATTGAGGATTGGAACCTATGTGGTGGGTACGTGGGCGAACCACCGCATAGGTTCGAATCCTCGTCACGGATTCTATGGATATTCTCATTGATGCATCATGTTAGTGTGATTACTCTGTGTAATTATATTATTAATAATGTACCAACTGAGGCAACACAGATTCAAACATTTGGGCTCGCATTTATTTCATTAATACAGATTTTCTCTTTGGTAATCCAAGGAAACACAAGTAATTTCAGTACACAGGTCACTCAATATCACCTATTACTTAGATTATTATGTCTTAGTAACATCACTCCCTTAGTTTAAGATACATCTGCGCCATCAATCACTAGGAAATGATGCAGTATCATCAATCACTAAACTTAAGAAACCTCAGTTTTATGAATCACTAAGCTTAAGATACCTCTGAATCATCAATGACTAAATTAATGATCCTTCAGTACTATATCATTAATCACTTGACTAAAGATATTTCAGAACTTTACCATCAATCATTAAATGCCTCATCTATATTCATTTATACTCTTTTTACTCTTTTTACTACGCGAAGTAGCAAGACTACATCGCAGATTATAGACTTTCAGCATACTTGGGCTTTTTTTTTACTTCGAGTGATAAAGAGGAAATAATTAAATGCACTGAAATAAAGTTTCTAAGATATATTTTATCAGCTTCTTGATACGTTAAGGAGTTTATTGCAATATTACGAGATAATAACATTGCATGATACCTCAACAGCGATTTTATAAATTTTGGGTTCTAGCAAATATTTTAATATATAAATAATGTAACGATTTTTATAATATAAAAACTGAGGCACGTGAACTGTTGAATAAGAAACCATTATTAGTTTTGATTACGTCACAAACATTATTCGAGCAAATTTTATCAATTAATGCCTGACTGTAGCATGGAATATACCTAATACCTTTAACATATAACAACACCCACGAACAATCCTCTCAATCATCAAAATTTCAAGGACGATTAAATAGGTTTTAGTATCACCTATAAATTAATAAACGTTCTCGTGTCAAAGCATTATATGGCAAATTTGTTGTTTAATGAGTATGAGTGAAGTAGCATAATTAGACACATAATATCTAATGTGTTTCTGAGTTGCAATTTGGTGTTAGGAGTTAGGAGATATAAGAGAGACATTGATCCTCGAAATATCAGTTATTTGATCACACACACGTGGGATAGTTAAGTACAGAACTTAAATATCAGCTTATCTACCCTATACCCCTGCACGCTAACTCCCCTCAAGCGCTCTCACAAGCACGTAATCTTACACTTCATCACAACCACGAATAATAATGAAAATAATAGCTATACATGTGGCTGCTGGAAAGAGTCAGAGGTGTGCTTGAGTGATGAGAGAAGGAAGAACGGCGCTTGTGAATTCTGACTGGAGGTAAAACTGTGCTTGTAAGTGCTGTGATTGTGACTGCTGACAGAGGGAAGAGCTACGAGCTGGCTCGTGTGTCCACACAGAAATGCAGCTGCAACACGAAGCACAGTGTTGACAACAGCAAACACACAAGTAATATATATTCAAATCAGGAATACGAATGTTGGTGTCATATATTTTGTTATATTTTTATATATAGCTTTCGAGGGACCGAATCCCTTTCACAGTAAACAAAAACAATATATATATATATATATATATATATATATATATATATATATATATATATATATATATATATATATATATATATATATATATATAATTTACCCTTTAATTTCCTTTAATTTACCCAATTTATACCCATTGTTTCGTGTTCTATCTTGTGTTGAAAATTTTGTTCACCTCATCCAAAATTGTTGTAATATATATATATATATATATATATATATATATATATATATATATATATATATATATATATATATATATATATATATATATATATATATATATTACAACAATTTTGGATGAGGTGAACAAAATTTTCAACACAAGATAGAACACGAAACAATGGGTATAAATTGGGTAAATTAAAGGAAATTAAAGGGTAAATTATATATATATATATATATATATATAATTTACCCAGTGAAGCTCCCGGAAGATCGAAGCTGACATTTACTAGTTAAGGCACTAACACTACCAGAAGGCCGACTTCCTGCAGAAGTCATACTGGTAAAACTGTTGAACTGTTTCACCCTCCAACAATTGGGCTGATATACAGTGTCAAGCGGAATGGTTATAAAGATGAATATTGTTCAATATATTTCAGCTAAAACGGCGATGTGTCGCGGCTCTGACACTTTCATGACATCTTTGGATTGGATATTGTAGTGAACAGTTAGTGACGGCCAATAACGATCTCGTGTTCCTGGATTATCGCCTTTACGGAGGGTGAAAATATTATTTTTATTGTTTACTTCGGAATCTTCAGATAATTTTCGAAATCTTCAGCTGAAAGGAAGATTGTGTGGGTCACCGTTCCCTTCCTCTAACGTAACTCTAACGATCGCTTATTCACGTTTAATACTGCAGTCGGGTATTTCTTCATTTCATCTTCAAAGGAGCATTTATAGTTCAAATTAAAAATGTATATTATTAAGATAATAATCATTGCCACGTATTCTTTTATAATTAGCGTCTTTTCAAAAGCACAAAGAAATCACATTAACACGATGTATCATTAACCAAATCACTACAAGCAATAATGAAGGTTTGAACCTTGGGGAAGACCTTCAACACCACAGCCAGAGTGCATGCTGGCAATGTGTCAAACCCTGATTAGTCTCCAGTGGCAGCCTCTCTTCCTTGAGAAGGAGTCAGATGCTCAAGTTGCATTGCTCTTGAGTCGAGTTGGTTAGGGCGTATACTTAGGAGTACCCAGTGTGCAGGTTCGAATCTTTGTCACAGCTATTTTCTTACTGATACATCGTGTTTACTATTCCACAAATGAGATAATGTTACTATGAGTCACAACTTAAGGAGCTCCATGATTCATCAACATTGCCGTCCATGTCACTCATGGTGATGAGTCTTTGAGAAACCTTCTTGAAGTTGTTCTTGAGGAAATGATATTTAAAGAGGCGCCTTGAGTGAGAGAACTCGAAGGCCATCTTGGTGTTTCAATGTTGACCAGACCACACACTAGAATGTGAAGGGACGACGACGTTTCGGTCCGTCCTGGACCATTCTCAAGTCGATTGTGAAGAGGAAGTAGAGACAGGCAATAAATAGGCACGAGAGATGAGGAGCAAAGTAAGGTGTAGTAGTGTTTCAAATGTCATGATCTCTTAAGATAATTTTCATATATATTTTCTGGTTGTTGGCCCCAGTAAAACACTCCGATGAGAGCGAGACTGTGTGGAGTATTTCAATGCCTCCGGATGAGGTGATCGGCTTTGAATTGCTCTGTGAAGTAATATTAATGGTAATGGACATTGATTACTGGCAATTTCAAGTGGTTGAATCACGATGAACCTCATGAAGTCCTCATGCATAACTTGGTAAATAAGTTCAGCTACATCTGCAAGTCAAACTCACTGTCAAAAATTAGTTTCGACTTTCCAGTTATGAACAATTTTAATAAGAAGAAAGACTTTCGAATTCACACAACATTTTTTTTAATTATAGTAAATAAAACGGCTACATTTATCCGCATTTAAAATATATTTTATTATTGCATGATCGTGCAAGTTATGTATTGCTAGAGAACAATCATTTACACTCCTCAGTGATGGAAAAGGGAGCCGGTCGGCCGAGCGGACAGCACGCTGAACTTGTGATCCTGTGGTCCTGCTTTCGATCCCAGGCGCCGGCGAGAAACAATGGGCAGAGTTTCTTTCACCCTATGCCCCTGTTACCTAGCAGTAAAATAGGTACCTGGGTGTTAGTCAGCTGTCACGGGCTGCTTCCTGGGGGTGGAGGCCTGGTCGAGGACCGGGCCGCGGGGACACTAAAAAGCCCCGAAATCATCTCAAGATAACCTCAATATGGTAGCGAGCGAGGAGCAGACATCCCATTCACCCTATTGCACTCTGAAGCTCAATGGCACCCTATGACACCCAAACGTATATGGCATCATCTGCCACGTTTTCTTCCTCTGAGGTATCATACCATCTGACAATCTGTTGCACGATTTGAAACCATATGGCACTATTTAAAACCCTTTGACACCATTCAACAACATCTGGCGCCCTCTGACACCCTGCGGCACCCACTATACATCAATCTCAGACCTTTGATATTCTCCGACACCCTCATTCATCATCTGGTACCCATCGATTCCTTTACCCTCCTCAGGGACTATCTGACATCCTCTGATGTCTTGTGGTACCATGTATCTCCCTCTAGCTCACTCTGGCTACCTCGGACACATCCTGCCACCATTTAAATGAGTTTAAAACTAAATCATAAATGATATCAGTTTAAACATAAAATGTACTTTTAAAGGAGTGGTATATATATATATATATATATATAATATATATATTATATATATATATATATATTATATATATATATATATATATTTATATGGTATATATATATATATATATATATATATATATATATATATATATATTACATACACATATATATATAATATAATATATATATATATATTATATATATATATATATATTATATATATATATATATATACAATATATTATTTATATAATATATATATATATATATTATATATATATATATATATTGGTGTATACTGGCAGCAGGTTTTCTTTCAAACATGTTTCATTGAATATGACCGCATATTCTGTATTTATTATTTTCTGGTTTAGGGCTTCTATCCCTCTAACTATTTTCTTAGCATCAGGGCTTAATTGGAATAGGAGTTCTCCAAAACTCATTTTCGTACTTTTAAGGTGAAGAAAAGAAGTGATTTACTATAGAGTGTATTACACTTATTTGTATAGTTTGCACGTCGTGCAAACTATACAAATAAGTGTAATACACTCTATAGTAAATCACTTCTTTTCTTCACCTTAAAAGTACGAAAATGAGTTTTGGAGAACTCCTATTCCAATTAAGCCCTGATGCTAAGAAAATAGTTAGAGGGATAGAAGCCCTAAACCAGAAAATAATAAATACAGAATATGCGGTCATATATATATATATATATATATATATATATATATAATTGCCATCGAAAGCAATTTAAATTATTGAAACTTGATTTGCAAGTTTGTTTTGACGTATTTGAATGTATTCAGCGCATAATGCAGTGTCCGACTTAATGAAGTCTTTAAGTAAAATATGAATTTGCTTAGACGAGTATAAGCTTTCTGCATCATGCTAAGTATACCCTTAGAATAACCACTCTATATAATGATGAGTATATTGATCCCCCTCAATCTTCAAAGGTTCCTTCATTTCATAATAGTTCTGTTCCTCCTCTTTCTTTCCTCTTCCTAATCCTTCCCTACTCTCCTCCGTCCTCCATCAAGCTCTTCTATAATAATTACAATCATCACTGACTTACACTGCTGACTTTAACAGCAGCGCCGAGCTGCCACAAGCGGCGGGTCAGACGCCAACGAGTTAAGCAGTTCAATCGTCGTTACTTAACATAATGGAAGCCAAAGGTTATGGTGCAGACCTCTTACAAAACTAGAGGAACTTAAAAGCTTACGTCAATAAATAAGACACGTGAAAGGGCTGGAATGGACCGGCAAGCAAAGTGTGATATGAAATTGCAAAATATATATGAAGAATTATCTTTCTCGGAGTCTGCTATACCCGTTTGACTATGATATTATCTCAGCGAGAGACTAAACCCACATCAGCACGAGCCTTGACGGGCGGCTGAGGGAGAGAGAGAGGTTAGAGAGCTGAGGTCGCTTGTGTAGCGAACTGTGGCCTCCTGTGTAAAATCTTCCTGTGCCATTCCCTGGATTAAGAGGCAATTAAATAAAAAGAGGAGGTCGAGTGGCGGGTAGAGACGTGCTCCGGAGGCGCTGGGTTTAATAACCAGGGGCACAGGAGAGGTAGACAGGGTGTTTTCTCAGAACTTTCGTGAAGTCAAGTCAACAATAATATTTATGACGGACATGAACTTAATTTAGGTGGCAAGTTGCATCGTTGTAGTGGCTCGTTAAGGCCGTGAGTATCACTACACAAGATGACAGAGATAAGAGATATTAAGAAATAGATTGTACTCATGAAGTTAACCTTCAGACATTATTCAGCTTTGATTATTAACGTAATGGTAATCTTAAGACCGGAAATAATTGAATAATCACTCCCTACTTGAGAGTCAGTCACTTCACGCACAAAAGCGACTTGGGGAGGGAGGGAGGAATCCATGTTGCACAACGTTTGATATCTTGCCACGACACGCGGTGACAAGCACAGCACTTATTGGACGATTACGCCTCAACTAATTGGTGTGAGACAAGGAGGGTGTGTGCAAGTGGACGTGGGAATGATGTTAAGATGCTTATGGTAATGATGATAGTAAAAATGGTTACAGTAATGAGGCGAGATGGGGAAGGTGTGTGAAAGGGTAGACAGTGGAGAGGTGTTTATTGGAAAAGATGGGTGGAGTGTGTATGGGGGATATGTGGAGAGTGGGTGTCGGTGAGAGATTGGAGGGTGTCTGGGAGGTTATCTTGAGGTTATCTTGAGATGATTTCAGGGCTTTTTAGTGTCCCCGCGGCCCGGTCCTCGACCAGGCCTCCAACCCAGAAAGCAGCCCGTGACAGCTGACTAACACCCAGGTACCAATTTTACTGCTAGGTACCAGGGGCATAGGGTAAAAGAAACTCTGCCCATTGTTTCTCGCCGGCGCCTGGGATCGAACCCAGGACCACAGGATCACAAGTCCAGCGTGCTGTCCGCTCGGCCGACCGGCTCCCGGGAGAGTCACAGAGAGTACAGGGATTGACTCGGGAACCCCCGGGTACCTTGTGCCAATAATAGCTTCAATCACTTCAGCTGAATGAACGACAATGCCTTGTGTAACGATCGCAGGTTGGTGTAGCCTGGCCGACGAGATAGAAGGATCTACACACCAGAGGTTGGGGTGGAACCCTCCTATAATGCCAAGTTAAAAAAGTGAGGGTCTTTGTAATTAGTTTGGAGCGGCGACCTGTGCTGTTGGAGGGGTCGGTGCCGGTGAACTCGTGCTTACTTCTTAATGGTTTCCAACTCGTATCACTGACCAAGAGGTGTAGAACACACTGTTTTTTAAATTTTGTGGTAAATATTTACTTCCTGTATAAAAGTCTTAAATTTTTTATTCATTATTGAAAATAACTGTTTGTAATCAGTAATACCAACACCAACAGCACCTTCAAATTCTTATCTGTCAATTTTCCCTTATTAACACTTAGGTTTCATTTATTTTCACTGAAAGTTAACGGCTACATGTCATATTAGACGGCTACAAGTCAAGTAAGGTGGTTATAAGCTAAGTACGGCAGTTATTCAACCAAGTTAGATGACCATTCAAGCCAAATAAGACGAGACTACGAACCACTTATATGCCTATATAAACAAAATCCGAAATGCGAGTCGAATTAAGCAATTGCAAGTCAATCTAAGGTGGAAGCAATGCAATTGCAAATGAGGAATGGTAAAAGCATGTTTTAACACAGATATCATCATCTGCGGTATAGTCATTCATTATTCTGGAACAAATATGTCAGAAAATGGGAACTAGGAACACAACACTTGTCGGTGCAAACCTTAAATGATGGCTTTAAAACAATGACAAAATGAATCATCATTGTCGCTACAACTGTTTTGTATTGTTATTTCTGGATACTTATTGAACCACTCATGGCAGTTAAAGATATTCGCGTTTATTAATTTTTGTGTTATATAAAGAGGAGTTGCTGAATGAGATTTAGATACCATAAGAACATCTGTGATGGAAAAGCAACTGCTCTGAAAATTATTTTGAAACCTCAGAACTAAAATTAATAGGATGTATACAGAAATTCGTGGCACGTATAAGAAGGCAGAAAGCGCCCATCACAAACAAGGAAAATGATGAAAAGTTTATTGTCCTCAGTCATACGTTGCCAGTCAAAAGATATATCTCAATTTTTTTTATACAGAATTCTAAATTGAGTACTTTCACGAGAACGGAAAACATTGACGTTTCTGTGAGGGAGAGTGTGGAAAAACTGTGCCGTTAGGGCGAGGGAGTGGGTGAACTGGAATGTTGGTAGAATGAAGGCGAGGCGAGTGTTCAGGAGAGGCAGAGAAGTGGCATGGAGGGAGGCACAGGAAGTGCCAAGTTTGAAGGGAGCGTTTTAAGGATGAAGGGAGAAGCAGTGGGATGAAGAAGAAGGAAATGTTAGGAGTTTGTCAAAGGAGAGGCAGGGATAAACGTTAGGAGAGCAGCATGGAAGAAAGATAAGTGGCAAGGAATATGCAGACGCTGTAGCAAGGTGGGAGACAGAGGCAGTGGCAAGTTGGAGATCTGTTAGTGCTACAAGGGTGAGGTAGTTTCTAGCAGAGAGAAATGTTGAGAGTGTGGCCAGGGGCAGGCAGCGGGTGTAGGCAAGGAAGAAGTTGAGGAGGAAGTGGTGGGTTTAGCGGGAGAAGAGACAGGGAACGAGGCAGTACAGTAGACAGGAAGACAAGAGGTTAGGTTATATCTGGGGCTTTGCAAGGGTGAAGGGAGGCATGTGCAAAGCTGCCAAGAGAGAGAAGGGGCTGGTGAGTGATCCTACTGTTGAGGGTTGTATGAAGAAAGCCATTTGTGGAGACAAAACATTCCAGCAACTATTTTTTACTTCACACATGTTCTCATAAATCTTGTCATCTTCACTGTTTTCATTTATCTCTGGAGCTTAGTTATTATACCAGTGATAATATCAATCTTTTGGTGGTTACTCTTGAGGCCAATCAACCGATCACCACTATACTCTACAGAGCAGTCAGAATGTATACTTTAGTACTGATCATAGTTAAGGAATAAGTATACTCCCAGTGAATATACATTGTGAAATGGGATACATCTCTTGATGTATATCTCTGTTGCATCTCTGCTTTCCTCAGCTATGAGGTTCAAGTAGCAATGTGGTTGGACCTTACATATATAATTAATAGAAGGGGGGTACCCGGCGGAGCCCGGGCCTCTGTCAGTGCCTCTCCCTCCGTCCCACTCTCCCTTCCTCCCTCCCCTCTCATATTCTGCTCTTCTATCATTTTCCCTCTCTTCCATTCTTCCCATTCTCTATGCCTATCTACCTCACAGTCTCCCTCATAATCTCCCATTCTCCCTCCCGTTTTCTTTCTCTCTATTTTTCCCATTCTCTCTTTCCCCAAAACATGTTTAAGTAACGTTGAATCAACATTGAATCAACATTAGTGATATTGGTTCAGCGTTGTCATCAGCGTTGAGTTATCGTTATCGACGTTGAGTCAATATCGACAACAGACGAGAATTCAGTTGGATAACACTCGGGATAACCTTACTCATTTCCAGACTTCATAGGAGTCGTTGGTTATCATAATCGGAACCAATGCTCCTAAACGACAGACTTGGGGACGACCCACGAGACTGTGGAGGACGAAACTATAGGTGACGACCCACCCACCCACTCACTGTGGGGGACGACCCACCACCCACTGTGGGGGACGACCCACCCACACTTTGACACTTGCCATGTGATCGCAATTCATCAAGGAATGTTGTGTTAGTCTAATCGCAACATTCTGGCCTCCAATCTCTAGCAGACCCAGTGACCCTTCCCTTTGTTCTCTCCCTTCTTACCCCCTATCATGTTCTTCCCGACTTTCCCCCCTCTCTCCTTCCCCTCCCATCTTTTTCCCCACTTCCCCTTCCCTTATCCTTCCTCCTCCACCCTCCCATCTTTTTCCCCACTTCCCCTTCCCTTATCCTTCCTCCTCCACCCTCCCCTCGTCCTATTCCACCGTCTCTATCCTCCTCCTCCTCCTCCCTCCATCAAGCTTAGCCCCTCTTTTCATGAAATATATTATTTGTGGGGTATCCGGAGGTGCTCTGTTGCCCTCCCCCCCTCTCTCGTTTGGTCCTCTCCCGTCCGTCATCGTCCTCCCTTCATTCCCTTCCCTTCTTTCTCTTCCCCTCCCGCCTCCTGTCCTTCCCCTCGTTATATATATTTAACGGAAAGAAAATATGTATTTGAAAACACTAGAAATCCTTAATACTTTTAATTCGAAGTAAATATGCAATTGAAATCAGTGGAAATCTTTAATGTTAGTATAATAGTTCAATTCAAAATAATGCAAATAATACAAATATAAGAGAACCCAAGAAGATATACATTGAATGCTTCATCTTTACTTCAAGATCAACATTTCAAATGGCCGTCACTGAGCCTTGATCTCTTCAGCTTGAGGACGTCTTCCCCTCACAGAGAAGAGCCTCTCCACGCCAGCACTTGAGGGGATAGCAGTATTGAACTTCAAGTCCTTGTTGGTGATGGATTTCAGTTTCAGAGTCCTCTCACTGAAAACTTTCTTACTGCTCCTTGTCTGAGCCGGTCAAAATATTGTCCACTATAGATATCATAAACTCACAATTTATTAGTATCTTTTTGCCTGAAGTAAAACTTAATTTAATTAAAATTTAAACATACCTGTTAGCATATGCAGAAAAGTGGAAACCGATTATACGGAGGTGAGTATGCCACTAAAGTGCTGCTGCTTCTCGCAAACCATAAAAAGTATATTAAGAGATAGAATGAAATTAAGAAGTAAAAACAACAATGATCATAAACTCAGATTTTCATTATCTGCCACTTTTGGGGGATTTTATCCCGAAAATAAAAGGTATTACTTTTGAGCCCAACCACTTAGAGTGGACGGTTCAACAACCACCTCGTTTCTTGCAGGTCAACGTTCGATTCACCACCGTCCTACTGGTAATGCACCATCCCTTTCCTTCCTATCCCAGATCCTTATCCTCGAATCCCTTCCAACTCTCTCTCTCTCTCTCTCTCTCTCTCTCTCTCTCTCTCTCTCTCTCTCTCTCTCTCTCTCTCTCTCTCTCTCTCTCTCTCTCTCTCTCTCTCTCTTTCTCGCTCTTATAAAAGAGCTTCGGAGTTTTAAAGGACTTGAGTGCTGATCAAACAAGCAAGGGAGGTAGGAGGGGCGGAAAGTTTGTGACTTGGAAAGAAAAAAGTTATTTGTGTAAAAGAAAAGAAGAATTACATGGGTCCAGAGTTTGAGTTTTGACCCCCGTTGACCGAAGAAGATGCATTTTTATATATAAATTTTAAAAAAATGCATACTTGCATTTTTAGAGAATGCTTGTGCCTTAAGACGTTTTAATCAGAAATGTAAACTCCATTGATACTAAATTTTCAAAAGTATAGTTTATTTTTTCCACATTGTATAAATAGCATGTGATATTACGAGAGATTTAAATTTATATTTTGAGGGTGAATCCATATATTTGACTCTTTATTTATTATGTTCTCTGGAAATTCATATGCAATCTCTTGTTTTGAGCGAGCAGGGGCAGAAGATGAGTGAGGATATCATTTCTTCACTCTAAAGTGGTCAATGGATCTGTGTATGATGCTCAGTGAGTCCAGGATGGATTTATACTCCATAAGTATATATATACTTATACTTATGGATGGACTCACTTATAAGAGCAAAAAGCAGCTAGATGTTCTTCAAATAAAGTGTTAATTTTGACAAACTTTCCTAGCTAAAATCGAGTATTTATTAAATCGCCTGCGAAACTCAAATCGAATAATTTGCATTGTAATATTTTAAACATAAGCCATAAAGAGAATAAATTACAAAATTTCCATATTTGGATGCTTGCCAGAACGGTAAAATGATAACAAAATGAGTTCAGTTAATATATTTGATATTGTTTACGTAATTAGCTGATTATTATCTAACCCACTTGTTTCACGGTAATACAAATATTGATACAATTTACTTTTCTTTGTTGGAAAAAAATTTCCAAATTCCTTAATGAGTATTTTTTAACATAAAAGGTAAACCAGTCCGGCTGACACACAACCCCATGGTGGTGAAAATTCCTGAGACTTTGCTGTTTGTTACAGCATCCAGGTTGAGAGACCACCAGTTGGGGGGCTTTTAGCTGTACTAATGTCTGCCTCAGGCACATGCCTAGACTCAGAGACCCTACATATTGCAATGGTCGTTTGCCTTTGTACACAAATTCATACAGAGCGCAAGTGTATTTACAACAAGGCAAAAGCTAACGAATATGGCTTGGATAGTCGGCACTGAAGAATTTTCCAAGGGTTGGAAAATCAAACAGACCAAAAACAGGCCCTTCTCATAAAGTTGAACAACCCACCATAAATATTAAAATAACGGAATTATTCACTCAACCCACCATGTGAGTCAGAGCAACAGCGGAACTGGAAGATGGCAATGATGATGTCACTGCCCAGAACGCCATTCCCATTACACCTTGCATGTGAAGGTTATTGGCTCCCATGCCTCTTACTACTTACTCCTTACCTAATTGTGAGTACCAGAATTTCCAGTGTATAAATCCGATGTTGACCAGACCACACACTAGTAGGTGAAGGGACAACGACGTTTCGGTCCGTCCTGGACCATTCCTCAGTCGATTGTCTTGATCGACTCACAATCGACTTGAGATGGTCAGGACGGACCGATACGTCGTCGACCCTTTACCTGCTAGTGTGCGGTCTGGTCAACATACTTTAGCTACGTTATTGTGACTCTTCGCCTGCGTATAAATCCGAAATTTTTTCTCCTGTCTTTTTCTTTCTAATAGTTTACATTGTGTTCCGAGTAGCTGACTCTAAAACAACAACTTCTCCCGTCTCCTTACGGGCTATCCACGCCCGTGCCACCTCTTGGGTTGCTTACCTCTATCAGTCATTCAATCCTGTCTCCTCACTTTAGAATTATCCTTGTAGGTTTGTAACGTTCTGTAAATGTATAATAGGTGGAGTACATTCTACAGTTAATTATTATTATTCTTTTAGTCAACCTCGACCAAATATGATATTTGGGGAAATCCTTTTCCAATTAAACCAACCTGCAAGAGCAGTAGTCTCGGGATAGAAGCCATCAACAAGAAAATAATCAACACGGAAATATGCAGTGTCATATTCACTGAAGCATACATACATTATACATATATATATATATATATATATATATATATATATATATATATATATATATATATATATATATATATAATATATATATATATAATATTAGTATCCAGTAGGAAAATTAAACGAAAATTCCGAACGATTTCGTGTTTCACGACATTATCAAAGAAATACACAACAGCCTGGAAAAGACAGACACAAAACAAAATTTTCGTTGCATAACCGAATCACTTGTTTTTGTGATTAGCCTTGCACATATATATTATTTCCATTCTGTGTTGAACCTCTATAGCACAGTAGATGTAGAGAAGAAACAAAGCAGACCTGAGCATCATGGGGCTCTCAAGTTACACAGTGAAGTGAAGATTCTCTTCTCCAAGAGGCTTCCTGTAACAAACGAACCAAGGGAACACGAGATGATGTCGTATCTAAAACAATGATGGAATATGTGGAGACCTGAAAGTCGATACCCGTTGTTGGGTCCCCCTCGGTACTTCCGGTGACAGTAGCATTTGATCTTCTTTGGTTTAAGTGCCTTCCGAGAGGAAAGGGAAAGCCCACTACAGTTGTGTATTGGAAAATTCTGTAGTTGAAGTGTAATGCTTGATTTCAGGGTCCTGGTGCTCACCGCTCCTCCCTCAGCGAGTATCTGGTTATAGCGTTCCTGAGCCTGGTTGATGCTGAGGTTACGTGTCAGGTTGATGCCGTAATCCTGTGTCAAGATGAAAATTTTAGACCAATGCACAGCGGAGGAGAACTTGAATGTTGTTGTTATTCGCGCTTGAGGCGCGCGCGCGCGCGCAACACACACACACACACACACACACACACACACACACACACACACACACACACACACACACACACACACACACACACAGTTTATTTCACCCTGATAGCAACTGTTACCTAGCAGTAAATGTGTATCTGGGAGTAAGACAGCGGCTACGGGCTGCTTCCTTTTTGTGTGTGTAGGTTTGGGTGGAAAATGTAGATTGACAGTTGAGAGGCGGTCCAAGAGAGCAGAGCTCAACCCACATAAGAATAACTAGGTGAATACACACACACACACACACACACACACACACACACACACACACACACACACACACACACACACACACACAACAAAAGAGACATAAAAATAGAATAAAGAGATGGAAGAGATAATCAGATGAACGCTGAGAAATGTAAAGGAGGCAGAGAAGTTTTAAGGTGGTGCGTGGAGAGAGGATAGGTGGTGGAGAGTGGGAAAGGAGGTGGAGGGGTTAAAGCACGGAGAAATTAAGTCTTAAAGTTTGAAAGTCTTGTGGGATTTCACCGTGAAAATTTTAATGCTTTTTATAATATTATCCTCATACAAGGCGACATTAATGTATTTAAGAACCCCAAGAGAATTTTGAGGCCTAGACACAAAAACGTGAAGCTAAAAGCTTCTCACATTTTTATCGAGTAACTTTACATTTAAGCAAGATATTATAGCGGGTACATATATAATCTCTTATCAGCCAGATACACTAATCTCTCTCTCTCTCTCTCTCTCTCTCTCTCTCTCTCTCTCTCTCTCTCTCTCTCTCTCTCTCTCTCTCTCTCTCTCTCTCTCTCTCTCTCTCTCTCTGACTGATTAACGCCATCCAGTTGTCTCCCTATCTTGTCGATAAATCATAAAATCATTGAAACATTGCCAATTACATGTGACCAGTGACACAGTTGAATAATCCTCCATAATCTGTCAGACTGCCTCGTTTTTCAAAGCGAAACTCCAAATTTACAGTTTTATTTGATTTTTTAATAGTGGTGGGGACTAGGGGGAGGGACGTAGGCATGCTCTGGCAGAACCAAAAAATCTCCTCATTGGCAGCATTTATGTTGTGGCATTAAATCATAATTAATGACCAGAGAGATCCCGCTTCAAAGCGCATTGGTAGTGGATGTGCTTGTCGGTTTCTCTCTGACACACACACACACACACACACACACACACACACACACACACACACACACACACACACACACACACACACACACACATACACATGCAAGGCCAAGGATTAGTATAGCCACATGGGGAAGATGTCGGTGCTTGAACGATTGATCACGCTACACAAGAAGAAGAGGAAGAGATGGATACTCAAACAATGGTAAGAATGTATGCGAAGAAATAAAGTAAAACATCCAGGTAGTTCTTAAAACTGAACCAGAACTATCCACAGATCATCGACCTCTAATGGAACAAGCACACCAGACGAAAGACTGGTAGATGTAATACCAAATAAATTAGAGGAACAATTAGAGAAACCGGAAGTGATGAAAGTGACAAGATCTCACCATGGAGTCGAGTAGACACACCTGCAACATTGTGGTACCTCGAGCAAAATACACACATACACACACACATATGTGTGTATGTGTATTTTCCCTTCAAGTCCTCAATTGAAATGGGAGAACTTCCTGCCATTTCTAAAGTGTCAAAAGAGCTGAGGACTGGAATAATTAAAAAGATGACCTAGACAATCTCAGAGATGATCTGAGAAATGCTACTAGACTTTAACCCCTGACAAATGGGTGATTATGAGGAGATGAGTTAGATCAAGAAGTCTTCAAATACATTACAGGATTAAGAAAACATTTGTAAAATTGCATGTTAATCGCCCTCTAATTAGCCTTAATTTGTATGAATAAATTTTACTTCTGAATAATTTAATGATTGTGAGCTTATTTGTTGGTCAGCGACGATGTCAGTATTCAGACGGTGGGTTATTAACATCAGTACGGGGCTAAGAGGAAGATTACATGACACAAGAGGTTATTGCTGCTTCTCGATACCTGTGAAAATGTTGCACATTAGTTTTGAGGTTTGTAATATATTGATTTAATATATTACTAACCTAACTATATATAACCAAATCCTAACCTGATTCTAGTCTTAAAATCTAGCTAAATAATTTTACACTAATTATTCGGTTATATAACGGTATCCTAATATAATTTAAATCGTTATACTGACTAATGTAGTAACTAATTAGTTTTCTTAGTGATTTGTGGTAACGACTAAAGATCACATCTAGCAACCTCCAAAGTTGTATATTATTTGTTGACCAGACCACACACTAGAAAGTGAAGGGACGACGACGTTTCGGTCCGTCCTGGACCATTCTCAAGTCGATTGTGATCATTGAAGGAGAAGACAATAAATAGGCAGAAGAGAGGTGAGGAGCCACCTCTACATACGTCAGCCATGTTATTGTGACCCATCACCTGCTTGTATATTATTTGTTAGTGGGTAAAACCCCGTACCCAGAGACCTGGGCCAGATTCACGAAGCAGTTAGGCAAGTACTTACGAACGTGTACATCTTTCCTCAATCTTTGACGGCTTTGATTACATTTATTAAACAGTTTACAAGCCTGAAAACTTACAATCAATTGTTGGTATTGTTATAAACAGCCTCCTGGTGCTTCAGAGCTCATTAACTGTTTAATAATTGTAAACAAAGACGCCAAAGATTGAGAAAAGATGTACAGGTTCTTAAGTACTTGGGTAACTGTTTCGTGAATCTGGCCCCTGGTGTTCTAAGAGCTAAACTACTGAACCCGATGATCGCCTGGTGACTGGCAGATGGCGGTCGTCACGCTGCGGCAGCCAGAGTGAGGATGGGGTCATTGTCACAGAGGCTTCGACGTTTCTATACGATTGAATTGCAGTTTGCAACTAAGCCGGAGTTTGCCGGAGTTTTGGAAGCTCTGTGTGAGGCTCTCCGGGTGAAGCTTGAGCGTGTAGCTAGGGTGCAGCCACTGGCACAGTGTTGGTGAAATTTGGTGCTTCACTTTCATTCACACATTGTTTAAGTCACTTTAAGGGATGAGTATTGGGATGAGTATAATATTCTACTACTACCTTGCCTAGGATGAGTGCTCACCTTGCCTAGGATGAGTGCTCACCTTGCCTAGGATGAGTGCTCACCTTGCCTAGGATGAGTGCTCAACTTGCCTAGGATGAGTGCTCACCTTGCCTAGGATGAGTGCTCACCTTGCCTAGGATGAGTGCTCACCTTGCCTAGGATGAGTGCTCACCTTCCCTACGATGAGTGCTCACCTTGCCTAGGAGTAGTAGAATATTCAAAGTTATTAATAATAGTCAAAGTGACTTTAATTTATTAAAGACCACTCGTGTCCTATCCAGAAAGTGTATTAAATATTCTGCCATTTTTTGCGGCAAACACGTACCTAGAGGCCCATATATAAAAGTGAAACATTAATTTCAACATTGAATCAACGTTGACTCAACATTACATTAACGTTGCTCTTGAACTGTGTCCACTGGGTAGCAGGCAATTTATTATTACCCTTAAACATTACACTGCCTTAAAGAATTATTTCCAAGAACTTATGCACACGAATATAAAAATAAAGAAAATTGCAAGAGCCCTATTGGACTACGTTCTCAACACTCAATCCTGGATCCTGGATTCGAGCCCCTGGCAGGACACGAATAGTTGGGCACATCTCATATTGCAGTAAATAGATACACGGGACTTAGGTAACTGTTGTGGGCTGCCCTTTACGCTTCCTCTTGCAATGGAATGTAAATTAAGATTCTTTAGTAGCATCAAAAGAAAGAAATTATGCGAATTTCTTACAAACTTTGTTTTAGGACTGAAACTATGAGACTGTGTTAATTCCTGTGTTTGAAGAGTGGTATTTTTGCGCAGTAACGAACGCGTATTGGAAACAAATCAAATGTAAGGCCAGAAATATATTTGGATAAGATGATAGTCAGTGGTGACATGATTGTGATATAATATAATCAGATACATATAAAATGAGCCAAATGCAAGCTGAGTATATGGGTAGCATGCACCGATCTAAGGGTCATACAGGGAAAAAAACTCCGTTGGACCAGAGGGAATTAAGGGCGCACTTATTCGGTATTCGTTTGTTGTGACAAACTTCATTAGTAGCTTTAAAAAAATATAAAAATGGTAATGGATTTTATTTCAGCGAATCAGACGACCGGCACTTAAAATAGCAGAGTCCATGAACGGAAAACCTATCTTTCAAAATACACCCACGTAAGAACACACAAAAATCAAAGTACATTTTCCTCAAAAAAATCTCCTGCATATTAGACCACGATTTTTTCTTTCTACGTACATTTCTCCTCCCTTTTTCTAATGTCAACTAATCCCTACGTCTCCCTAATCTCTATTATACTCCAGAGAGGACACAGAGGAAAGTTGGGCTCAATATTACCTAGAAGAATGTTTTATGCAGGGAGTCCTATACCTGGATAGTTATCAGCAATATATATGATATAGGGCATCGTAAAGTGTCAAGGCGGATTAGGGAGACGATGGATGGCGTGTACACGACACAGATTTCCCGATAAAATGTGAGGCTGCCCGTACCTGGAAACGTCGATATAGGTTCTTAATTTTATTTTTAGGGAGAAAGGGAAGGTATGGTTATGGTTCTTTGACGGGATGATATGGCAATAATTAGATATGGCAATAATAAAACAAAAGGGGAATCTCTAGTTTAATCGGGGAAGTAAGTAAGCAAGCCAAATATTACAAGGGTGTGGAGGAACTACAGAAATAACAGAATGCCAGATAGCCAGGAATGAATATCTCGGTATGAGAAGAGAAGCATAGACAAGTATGAAAAGGAACGGCACATAAAGCCAAGAACGAACCAAAACTGGTCCAGAGCCACATCAGGAAGAAAACAACAGTGAAAGAACAAGTGGTGGAGCTGAGAACAGGTGAGGATTGGTACACAGATAATGACAATGAGATGTGTGAAGAATTCAAGACATTCCAGGAGGTCTTCACAATAGAACGAGGAGAAGTCCCTGAACTAAGAGAGATGGCAATAAACCATGCAGCTTTGGAAGATTTCGAAATTACCAGAAATGTGGTTAGGAGATATCTATTGGACCTACATGTGAGAAAGGCTGTTCGGCCTGATAGAATGTCACCATGGATACTAAAAGAGCATGCAGAAGCACTTGCAATTCTTCTTGTTATGTAAGTCACTGGAAACAGGAGATCTACCAGAAATATGGAAGACGCCTAATGTAGTCCCAATATGTAAAGAGTGCGACAGACAGACACAGAACTACAGGCCAGGGTTCCTACCTTGTATACCATGCAAGGTGATGTAGAAGATCGTGAGAAAAATCCTAGTAGGACATCTAGAGAGACGGGACTTTGTGACACACCATCTACATGGATTCAGGGATGGTAAATTTTGCCTCACAGGTTTAATAAAATTTTATGACCAGGTGACAAAGATTAGGCAAAAAAGAGAAGGGTGGACAGACTGCATTTTCTTGGACTGTCGGAAAGTCCTTGATACAGAATTCCATAAGAGGCTAGTACAGATAATGATAAACAGGCTGTAATAAGGGATAAAGTGCACCAGTGGACAAGGAAATATCTAAGGAAAAAGAAGCAGCGAGTTACTGTGAAGGGTGAGGATCCAGAATGGCGTAATGGCGTGAATGGCACAGAATTTTGTATCTAGACTAGTATCCGAGCTGAGGGGTATGAGCTACGAGGAAAGATTACAGGAACTAAACCTCTCGTCGCTGGAAGACAAGAATCATGGGAGACATGACCACCACATAGGAAATTCTCGGAAGAATTAACAGGGTAGATAAAAACATTATTTTATTACGGGGGCACACGCACAAGGGAACAAGTTTGGAAACTGAATATCTAAATGAGCCGCAGACACAGTAGAAAGAACTTTTTTAGTGTTAAATTAGTTAACAAATGGAATGCCACTCCATCACATCACTGCCTCCATCAGTGATGTGATGGAGGCAGACTCCATATATAGTTTCGCGTGTAGATATGACAGAGCGCAATAGGCTCAGGAATATGTACACCAGTTGATTGACAGTTGAAAAACGGGACCAACGAGCTAAAGCTCAACCCCCGCAAGCACAATTAGGTAATACAATTAGGTGAATACATACACACAAATTGGAAACTTACAGGAAATAGCAATAAGCCCATTTATTATTAATGAAGTGAATAGCAGATTTGGTATGAAAAATGAAAGTTCCAGTAAATTAGAATTTTAAATCTCTCGCTGAAGTTCATTATCGTAATGAACTTTTGTCGATAGTTCAAAAAAACTGTAATCATATTTACAAAAATTTTGAAAATCTGAATTAAAAACCTTACGAGGCCATTATTATATATTGTTTGAGTTTCATCCATAAAAGCTGTGCTTCGTTATTGGTAATTTAATTATAAAAAAAAATATTACATGATAAAGTCCATAATTAAGTGAATAAGGAATGTGGTTAAAAAGGCTTTTACGGACGGAAGTGATCAGATTACAGAACTCGGTCGAGAGATGTGAGGAGGGGCGGGGGGGGGGGTGTCGGGAGCCTTGGGCGTGGGGGGGGGGGAGATGGAAGTAATTAGGGGGGGGGATATAAATAACAGCAAAGTAAAAAAGTAAACCTAAGCACTGACACAGTCGATCAGTAAGGGAAGCTGGAACGCTAAAATAATAAAGTGTGTATTTTCATATAAGTGTGTGTATTTATATATATATATATATATATATATATATATATATATATATATATATATATATATATATATATATATATATATATATATACAATATATATATATATAATCCGACAGTGTCAGAAGGACAGTAACTAGGTGAAAGGAATGCCAAAGAACAGTAACTGTGTAGAGGGAGTCTTGGAAGAGTAACTCGGAGAAGGGAGAATAACTTGGTAACATTCTAGTTAGAACAATTACAATTACAATTACCATTCTAGTTAGAACAATTACAATTACAATTAACAAGGAAAATACATAATCGAGATTTAGTGCAATTTTGTTTAGTGTTTATTTTTGGTTCACTGTTATTTTTTCGGCCTCATGCTCAACATAGAATGCAGTTTCCTCTGAACTCGATCATTCATTTTAAATCCTAAGCCCCATTTCCTGACGTGCAGAATGGTGGAGCGGCATCAAGTCCTCCATCTTGCCTAAGATACGAACCCAGGCAAGACATGAGTACTGAACACTATACCGCAAGGTAACCCCCGGCATTGTTCCATCCCAAGTGGACACTTGGAAGAAACATTACAGGAGAAACTATTACTTGCAAATAGGTGCACCAAAAGTGCGCAGGTTGTACCAAGAGTGCACAAGTTGTACCAGGAGTGCACAAGTTGTACCAAGAGTGCACAAGTTGTACCAAGAGTGCATAAGTTGTACCGGAAGCGCACAATGTTTCCCAAAAGTACAGAAGGGTTTCTGTATTACTTCTACGTGAGAAATATCTCCTTCCTTGCAAGGTATCCGGCAGTATTCGAGGCAGGAATGGCCAAGTTATTTGAAAAGTAGGAAGTTTGTGGTCGCATTTCTCTGGCTGATGCTTCGGTTGCTCTGTAATTCTTACGAAATATCAGTCTGGCATAATTATTCCTTGGTGCTTTACGTGTCATTTCAGTTCTATGAGATCTGTTTGTGTCACAGACACAAACAAAAATAATTAATTTAAATAATTAGAAGTTAATTTAATTTATTTAATAATAATTATAATAATTATTTAATAAAAATAATTTAATAATTTAAAACAACAAACAACGGGAGGAGAATCAATAATTCTAAGCAAGACAAACTCTGCCTCGGAGCTAACTACCTGAAAAAAGTATTATCCCACCGAGGAATTATTGCAAAATTATGTGCATAAGTTAACGAACTTCCGTTTCCAGCGATGATATTTTATACAATATAATTATTTAACATATTAGCCATTTCGGTATAAATCTAAAATATAAGAATGTGAATAGACTGAATTAAATTTTATTTTGTCTTATGTGTCCATGAACTCTCTTATAATCTTATAACTAATGTATTTTTTTGCTCTATAGATTTTTGCATTGATTCCTATAAAATGTAAGTCATAAATCTAAAATTATTTATCTGTATTTCACATGAAGAAATCAATAGCTTTTAAAAATAATGTCTTTCCAAGGTTGTAGTCCAAAGAGTTGCGGAAAGTCTCTCACAAATTTCCATGGTGATTGTGCGTAGTGTGTCATGAAAAAGGGATGGGGGGGGGGGCGAGTCGGGGGAACGCCCCCCATAACACCCTTTAAGAAGGATCAACTCCTGCGACAACAAATGACTCTTATGAAGTTTGAACTCGGGTTTACCATGCGACCTGAGATTACTGGGTGACCCTGAAGTTACCACATGACCTGATATTAACAGGCGATCTGAGGCTACAGGGAAAAATTGGAAGGTATAATGAGTTTGCTATATACATATTAGTAACGTACCAGAGTAAATAATAACGCACCCGAGCAAACAAATTATTGCAGTCATTCTTAATATGCATATTGCGAATGACTTCAATAATTTCCTGTACGTCAGCGTTACTAATATCTGAAAATTATTACCGGAACTGTTGTGGGTGACGTTTAATATGGCAGTAGGTAATTGCCTCACATTTAAAAATGGATCAGAATTACCTGATAATTATAATTTTTGTATCACTGGTTACAGAGTTTCTCTCTCTCTCTCTCTCTCTCTCTCTCTCTCTCTCTCTCTCTCTCTCTCTCTCTCTCTCTCTCTCTCTCTCTCTCTCTGTATGTGTAGTGTAATATATATATATATATATATATATATATATATATATATATATATATATATATATATATATATATATATATATATATATATATCGCCACCTATTGTGGTAACTTAAAACCCTCCTACATCAAGTTAATGCCCTCTCTTCCCTTCAGGTGAAAAGTGAAATGTCAGAAATTGCTACTTTGACATTTAACGTTTGCATGTTTAACACCTTGTGCAGCAAATTAATTCTTAACTTTTTTGGACGAAGATAAAAATTTCCCGCTTGCATTTACGGTAAAAGGAAAATTATGCTTTTCACCATTTCATTCAAATATTTGTGTTTAAACACAATTATAGAATCAAAATAAACTCACCGATATAATTTTAAGTTGGAATTACTTTCAATTGTTTAAAGCTAGAAATGATTGAAAAAATATGTATAGAACGTGTATCAGACTGAAAATAAAAGAAGTATATGGCGTCTGACTCTCCATAATGTAGACGTCATGGAAATGGCGTACCTAAGACCCCCATATAAAACCATTAACACTGTAAGTTTATTTGCATATCCACGAAAGCTGTGAATGACAGGCAAAGGAACATTCTTCGTGCTTCATATAGGAATGAGAATAGTCAATCAGGAAAAGAGAGTCGTGCGATAGACTGTCCGGGAGAGTCCCCGTCTCACCTTGTGGTAGGTGGACCATATTCCTGCAGCTGGAGATGCGCATCACATCTCAGCCTCCCGACAAGACACTAACACAGCCCCCTGCAACATTCCTTCACCAGATCTCACGGATGCAGGTCACACGCGAGCTTTCACACGCTGCATAACCATGTTATCGCAGCATTTGGAACAAGGGATGCAGGCCTATTGAGACTTCATAAACTCTATTCACCTTTTTAGGGACAAAGCTTCACACACGCACACTTGCTACAGTAGTACATGCAAGGAATTTAGTTTGTCTCGAGATGTTCCTAATAGCGCCTTGCTACATTTGAGTCGCACTTTAGACAACATGAACGGTCATAATGAATTAATTAGGTTTTACGGCCTTAAAGGTTATCTTGAGGTTATCTTGAGATGATTTCGGGGCTTTTTTAGTGTCCCCGCGGCCCGGTCCTCGACCAGGCCTCCACCCCCAGGAAGCAGCCCGTGACAGCTGACTAACACCCAGGTACCTATTTTACTGCTAGGTAACAGGGGCATAGGGTGAAAGAAACTGTGCCCATTGTTTCTCGCCGGCGCCTAGGATCGAACCCAGGACCACAGGATCACAAGTCCAGCGTGCTGTCCGCTCGGTTGACCGGTTCCCTACATTTTTGGTCACTGGCACTGGTCACTGACATTTTTGTTCTGGCAACGGATTTCAACATTGTAATTTTACGAGTCACATGTTGATCACTTCAGAACATGTGTTTAGCTCATATTGGCTTAAACCGCGATCACACGTTACCTCATAATTAGACGGCAGTCTTTGGAAGGGTCACAGTGAAAAAAAATCATCGGAATTTGTGTTTTTGTTTATTTCCAATGTTTTAATTGTTTGGCTGAACACACCATTGTGATGCATGCCATAATGGGCACTTAGAGTGCCTTGCCGGGAAAAAGAGTGAAAATGCATTACCTCGCGTTGAGGTTGTTATGCATATTTAAAACTATTTTATTTATTGGCTTTAACAAATATATTCAAATTTGCTTATAATACAAAATTGTACTTTTAATAATGACTTTCAGTGCAGAAGCAGCTTACTTAAGAGTGGATCTCATGAAGCCTGTGTACAGACTGGAAGTGTAGCACATGCTGATGTGTGTGATGTGTACTCACCTATTTGTACTCACCTATTTGTGCTTGCGGTGGTTGAGCTTTGGCTCTTTGGTCTCGCCTCTCAACCGTCAATCAATTAATATACAGATTCCTGAGCCTTCTGGGCTCTATCATAACTACATTTGAAACTATGTATGGACTCAGACTCCACCACATCACTGCCTAATGCATTCCATCTGTTAACTACTCTGACACTGAAAAAAAGATATTTCTAACGTCCCTGTGGCTCATTTGGGTACTCACTGTGTGTGTGTGTGTGTGTGTGTGTGTGTGTGTGTGTGTGTGTGTGTTCACCCAGTTGTGCTTGCGGGGATTGAGCTTTGCTCTTTCGGCCCGCCTCTCAACTGTCAATCAATTGTTTCTAACTTTTTAATTAACTAATGTTTTTCCACACACACACCCAGGAAGCAGCCCCGTAACAGCTGTCTAACTCCCAGGTACCTATTTACTGCTAGGTAACAGGGGCATTCAGGGTGAAAGAAACTTTGCCCATTTGTTTCTGCCTGATCCGGGAACTGACCCCGGACCACAGAATTACGAGTGCTGCGCGCTCTCTACTCAGCTACCAGACCCCTGATTGTTGTGTGTGTGAGTGTGTAGATAAGCCAAAACGTGTATGAATGTACACTGGCTTCCTGTCCCCCGACACAGTGAATTATTATTTTCAGTTGTTGACCAGACCACACACTAGAAGTTGAAGGGACGACGACGTTTTGGTTCGTCCTGGACCATTTTCAAGTCGAAGAATTATTTTCGACTTAAAACTATTATTTTCAGTTATTATATATTAAAAAATTCCGTTTCTTTTACAAACGTGTGTTTTTAAAACTATTAATTTCAAGCAATTTTCATGGAGCCCCATATGCAGGTCATATGATAATGCTCAGTTTCCTTAGAAGAAACTCTCGCACATCAGGATGCTCTAACTGATATATATATATATATATATATATATATATATATATATATATATATATATATATATATATATATATATATATAGATAACCTATACATGACCTATACATGACATAACCTATACATATACTTTATACATGATAACCATCAAATGCATAATAAAGCACAAAAAATATTCAAGGAAGGGGGTGGTAGGAGAAAAGCACACAGAAACTGTATTGGAGGGGATCTAAACATTCCCTCTAATGCGTTATGCGTGGTTTCCTCCGAGGCTATGGGTCCCCCTTCTTCCAGCTAGAGGTGGTACTCCCTTCCTATATATATATATATATATATATATATATATATATATATATATATATATATATATATATATATATATATATATATATATATATCGCTGGGTAGTGAGAGTGGTGCAGGAAGCTGTGTAATCCCAGGGCTGATCTCTCCCATAATTACGCTCCGGACGCTGCACACATACGCTTAAAAAGCGTTCCTCTCTTTTACATCATGGAACCAAGGGGCGGGTATGATTATAGGGGTTTAAAGATTTCAAAGATATTTATCTAACCTCAAATTATTTTTAAATTTCTGACATTTTTGTTATGCTTGTAAGTTCTCAAAATATATTTGCTCCATGCAGTTGCCGCAAGTTTTAGTCTAACTCATACAGCTCCGACGAGCTTCAGCATAACTCATACAGCTCCGACGAGCTTCAGCATAACTCATACAGCTCCGACGAGCTTCAGTATAGTTCGTGAATTTTCGACAAACTTCAGTATAATTCTTGCAGTTCCCACGTGCTGCTGTAGAAATTCTGCATTTTTCATTATCTTGACTATTTGAATGATGACATTCAGACAACTAGTTGCTCAAGAAGACTCGCATTAGTGGATATTGATCGCATAAACTTCACCGAGTAACTTCCTATTTCTTAAAGAAACATCTAAACCGATAATACCCATCGCGTCTGGATGACTTCTTGAGCTGCCAACGATCCTACATCGACTGGTTACTTCTAATACTTAACATCCTCTATTGTTCACACAGTTTATTTTTAAGGTATGTTTATGTGCAAGTAAAGAGCTTATTATACCATCAGTTGTGTCAGTAATACGTTTATTCAAAATACGTGAGAACATCATAACCTAAAAGTTGTGAAAGTATAGAGGCAATTTTGATGTATTCAACACTATGTTTTTATTAAACCTTCGCTTCAAACTTCTAGAGACTTTGGTCTTTGTGACGCTCCTGTACGATAGTGACTTTCAATCAACTAAATCCTATTACAAAACTTTTGTTAATTTTTTCTTCATGCAGAATCTCAACCTTTTCATATAGAATTGATTGTTTCGTGTTATATTTAAAGTTTAATTAGAGCTATTCATGCTCTGCATTTTTCGATAGATTGAAAGCAGTGTTTTCCTCATTACTTTTCCTCTGCATTCATGTATTATGCCATTTAGGTTAATGAGGGGCTCTTTATACATGATATTAAGATTAATAGTGCTTGATGCGTGTGTGTTTAATGGCCTAATTGTGTTTGCGGGGGTTGAGCTTTGGCTCTTTGGCCCCACCTCTCAACTGTCAATCAACCTGTGTGCAGATTCCTGAAGCCTCCGGAATGTGTGTGTGTGTGTACTCACCTAGTTGTGTTTGCGGGGTTGAGCTCTGGCCGTTTGGTCCGTTTGGTCCGACTTGCGTTTGGGACTCCATGAAAAATGCTTGAAATTAATAGTTTGTGTGTGTGTGTGTGTGTGTGTGTGTGTGTGTGTGTGTGTGTGTGTGTGTGTGTGTGTGTGTGTGTGTGTGTGTGTGTGTATGTGTGTGTGTGTGCTGACACTAACTAGCAATAATACAGTCCCCATATACACTGTGTTGGAAAAAAATAACAAAAAAAGATTTCAGCATCAGCGTTCAGTTACAGCGTGTTGTTAACCCCGTGTTTAAAGCTCACCCCTCACTAGAAACTCACCTACCCTTCCTCCAGGCACGACTCGAGTCCCCGGACCCCCCCTTCCACTTCCAGGAGTTCTTTTCCTCTCACCTCTCTCTTTGTTCTTACCTTTCATCTCATCCCATTCATCCCTACTTCTTTTCCGCCCAATCCGCTCTCCACCAATCCATGGTTCAGCATTCATTTTCAACTCTCCTGAACTCTAACTCGCTTTTGAAAGAGTTACTCGCGCATTCTTAGGTAAAATTGTATTCTCCGGGTGCCAATTTAGTCTGGTGTTGGGCTTAGGTTCTATAACCCGCTGGAGAGTTAATGGGGTTTATTAACAGATGGAGGGTTATTAGAGCCTGTTAACTGCGGGAGGGTAATTAAGGTAAATTAACTATGGGAGGGTTTTAAGGCTTATTAACCGCTGGAGAGTTATAAAGGCCTATAAAGTGCTCGAGGGTTATTAATACCACCAGAGGAGCTTACTAACCAGCAAGTATTCCTTAGTGTACTCTATAATACAGGACCCCAGGGAACTGTATATGTGTATACACACACAGATAAGCGGGATAGCTCGTCGGTGTATGAAGTCATGCTACCCATTAACTCTCTTAATGTTTGTATTATGTTGCGGTGCAGTAATTGGGAGGCACTATGTCTAGTGTACTCATGGAACACCTTTTGTACACTTACAACACCCCTGTGTGCTCTTGAAACTGTGTATACTTGGAACAACCTGTGTTCTCCTGGAAGATGTTTTGTATTTCTGGAACACCTTACGTACATGGAACACATTATGTGTACTTGGAACACCTTACGTACACTTGGAACACCTTACGTACATTTGGAACACCTTACATGCACTTGGAACACCTTACGTACACTTCTAACAACTTACGTACACTTGGAACACCTTACGTACACTTGGAACACCTTACGCACACTTGGAACACCTTACATACACTTGGAACACCTTACGTACACTTAGAACACTTTATGTATGTTTCATTCCCCTGAGCTCTAGAAGACTCGAACCACGGTCACCACCTGTGTGAGTCAGAGGCTCTATCTTCTCAGCTATGAACTATGAACATTTGAGGGAAATATTTATTACCCCGGAAGTGTGGTTGACAGCTAATGAACTCTTGGAACATTTTATGAAGTTTAGGGTCTTCCATCCCTGTCTGTCCAAGGTTGGAAGATATTGATGTGTAAACGAAATGTTTAGCTGACAGGTTTGTGTTCTTTGCACAACCTTTTGACTTCAGTGATGTAGTGTGTAGTTAAAATGATTAAAGTGACTTTGGAGAAGTTTGGAGGCTGTGTGTGAGTGGAGACGGGGAGGGTGTTTTTAAGGGGATATGGATATGGTGTGAAAATGTTTATAGTGATGGTCATTGTGGTGTGAAAATGGATACAGTGATGAGGGTGTATTTTGGAAGAGATGAGAAGTGTGTGTGTGGGTGTGGGTGTGTGTGTGTGTGTGTGTGTGTGTGTGTGTGTGTGTGTGTGTGTGTGGGTGAAGATAGGGAGAGTGGGTTTAAAGGAATAACTGAGAAGGAATAAGTGAGGCCTGAGTATAGGGTCGACCTGGTCACTGCTGGGTACCACATTAAGTAAATATGTAAAAGTATATCTGTCCGAAGCTGGATGCCAGATGCTTGGGGAAAGAAGCCTCGCCCACTTTTGACAAGTAATGTATATATTGGCTTGCTCCCAGTTGACAGAAACAGCCTATCTTCAGGTTATCTTGAGATGATTTCGGGGCTTTAGTGTCCCTGCGGCCCGGTCCTCGACCAAGCCTCCACCCCCAGGAAGCAGCCCGTGACAGCTGACTATCACCCAGGTACCTATTTTACTGCTAGGTAACAGGGCATAGGGTGAAAGAAACTCTGCCCCTTGTTTCTCGCCGGCGCCCGGGGAGAAACCTAACTTGCCTAACCGAGTTATTTATTACGAAACAAGCTTGGCTACAGACTGCACTAGAAGAGTAGAAGAACACTCAAACCCGAATACAGGAAAGAAAAAGTTATATTATACTATAATGATTCAATTTTATTCAGCTCGAGGAATCCTCCTTGAACAACTTTTCACACATTCCCTCTCACTGAACGTCAGTTTTACGTTCCCTCTCGAGCCATAAAAGTGTTGAGGATAAGTTTCCACGTAAGACAGGATCCTCATCTCTTGACACTCCACCAGTGCATGGACTTCTCTAAAACTTATACTCTCATATAAGTTTGGCTTTCCATCTATTTTAATGATACGGCGTCTCCAGTGACTTCATTCACATTCCTTTCATTTTTATACTGTCGTCATGCGAGAAGGAACCCTCGTTTTTATTCAATAAATTGTTACTTTTGTGCTTTGATCTTAATTAAGAATTATCACTTATCATGGTTACTGATAAGTGATAATTCAAAGTGATAAGTGATAAAACACGTGATAGCTTAGTGAACAGCTATCACGTGTTTTTTTTACTCAGGACCGTAAATATGACTATATCGAGGTCGCAAGTGCCTTCCTTGACTACCAGATGTCGCAATTAGTTGGCTATCATCTACTTAGAACTTAAAGGAGCACCGCAGCAGGAATGTTGGCTCTTAATAGGCAGGTCCCGTGGGAATGAAACTACTTTAAAATGATGTAAGGTTAAGATCTGGCATCGTAAACTCAAGCTAAACTACAAAGTGTCGTCTACCTGAGCTCGTCACAACAGTGTGGGTGTTACTAGCAGCCGTGAACGTGTAAATTTTCATCTAAACACCACAGAAATATAAAAATGGTAATGAGATGTACCACAAAAATTATTTAAGCTCAATGGATAAAATATCATACAGAGTGCAGTGAGATTCCGGTATTACTCAAATTCCATTGCTCATATCCAGAACATTACTTCTCAAATGATACCAAGTGTGGGTTGCAAAATTATTTTAGGTGTCAGACATGACTCACGTTGTTTAGTGAGCAGTTGTGAAAATTTTATGAATTTTAAAATATTTTCATTAGACTGAAATTGTTCGATATATATATATATGAAAATTCTTGAAATATAAACCGAGTACTGAATATGTTACAGGGAAAACTTGTCGATATTATATATGTAAATGATTACGACACGAGCACAAAAGCAACTCTTGCCTCGTATAATATTTTATTATTGTTATTAATATTATTGAGAAACTTACTACAATACCGTAGTATTGTATGAAGGTGAAGGAAAGACTTAATTCATGCGTCACTGTATTATAACCAAATTTTCAGATGACACCTACATCCTTTATTATGGTGCTGAAAACAATGTTTACAGTGAGATTAGTTAATTTACCTTAATTTAGAATCATTTTACAGTTAATCGGATCTATTTTCACTAAAAGTTATTTTGCCCTTAACTGTCTCTATTGAATCTATAATTATCCCTTTTATTAGTCGTCTCCGTCTTTGATATTTCAGAAGTTAAATACAATTCAGCTGTTTTCGGGATTTCAATCATATGATGGACTTTAATAAATGAGTTGTATATAACTGCTCAAATATCAAAGAAACGCCTAATAGAAAGAGGTAATAAGATTCTATAGAGACAGTTAAGGGCAAAATAACTTTTACTAAAAGTAGATCCGATTAACCGTAAAATGATTCTAAATTAAGGTAAATTAATTAATCTAATTCATTCATATAAGCACAGACCTTGAGGTGTTCAGAGTGGGGATAATACTGCCAAACATTAATGCAACTCTTCGAATGTTGTTCACAACATTGTTTACAACACCATGATATAGGACGTACGTGACATCTAAAAATTTGGTTTTAATACACTGACACATGAATTACCTCTTTCCTTCACCTTTATTATCATTATTATTATTATTATTAATATCAATAATAATAACATATATATATATATATATATATATATATATATATATATATATATATATATATATATATATATATATATATATATATATATATACACTTCTCATCTGCAGCAGCGCGGGTCGTCTCAATTCGTACTCTCGGTATAAGGTTTGTTTTAGATAATTGAAGATGCCGTCGAGTGTAACACAGGAATTGTAGGATCTGTGTGCTTCCGTGAGAGCCGAGATTGAAGGATTTCGAGAAATGATGAAGCAGTTCAAGAATGTGTGTCGCGACGCGAGGACACGGCAAGCAGCATTAAGATATCGTTCAACCCGGAGCTTTGTAAAGAATTGTCTTAAGAAAACCGTAATGAAAACAAATATATCTCCATTGAGGCCCTCCAATGTGTTCCCGGCATTGGAGGACGAGTGTTCAAAGGAGGAAACTGTTCGTCCGAAATATAAGGCAACGAATGGAGGTCTTAAAGAAAGTGAAGTCTTGGTTGTTGGACATTCTCAGGTCCCGGTATTTGAACTGGGATTTTTTTTGTTAAAGATTTTAAAAATATATTATCGGTTTGCTGTCGACGAGCAGCTGCTTCTAACAGCCTGGTTGATCGGACCACCTACCCAGAGACCTAGTGGGAGACCGGGGCCTCGGAGATGTTGATCCTCGGAGAGACAGCCATAGATTTCGTGGCAATAAAGGAGGAATCCAACTCATATATGCATTCTTCCTAGAAAGGGAGTTGGACATGAAAAGCTATCTACACATACACACACGTTGGATGTATTGCAAATAATTGCATGGATAGTAGCACGTAATGCATGTATTGCAATTGTCGCTTTAACGTGAATTTCAATGCAAATGCAATATCATTAATTTACATCTAGAACAACTTCAATGGACAGAATTTTAAATATGTAAAGATTCGGAGCATTTAAGTAGGACATGAATTGTTCAGCTAATTTGCCTTTCCAGCTTCCACCTGTGTCGTCATGTCCTGGCTCTGTCTGGAGAGACTAGCCTAGTCCACCTTATCTATTCCCTCGGTATCTTTGTGTACTCACCTAGTTCTGCTTGCGGGGGTTGAGCCCTGGCTCTTTGGTCCCGCCTCTCAACTGTCAATCAACTAATGTACAGGCTCTTGAGCCTATTATGGCTCTGTCATATTTACACTTGAAACTGTGTATGGTGTCAGCGTCCACCACATCACTTCCTAATAGTGTGTGTGTGTGTGTGTGTGTGTGTGTGTGTGTGTGTGTGTGTGTGTGTGTGTGTGTGTGTGTGTGTGTGTGTGTGTGTGAACAAAGTTTTCCACTTCAACAAAAACTCTTCTTGTTGACACTGGAACTGGTGACAGAGTTTGTGTTTATACAACTGCGACCATCACGAAAGTTTGCTCTTGTATGTGAAGTGTCACATATCCCTCACCCTTCGTGTGTGTATAGTGTCACACAACTCTTCCCTAGTGTGTGTATAGTGTCACACAACTCTCCCCTCGTGTGTGTATAGTGTCACACAACTCTTCCCTAGTGTGTGTATAGTGTCACATAACTCTCCCCTCGTGTGTGTATAGTGTCACACAACTCTCCCCTCGTGTGTGTATAGTGTCACACAACTCTCCCCTCGTGTGTGTATAGTGTCACACAACTCTCCCCTCGTGTGTGTATAGTGTCACACAACTCTTCCCTAGTGTGTGTATAGTGTCACACAACTCTCCCCTCGTGTGTGTATAGTGTCACACAACTCTCCCCTCGTGTGTGTATAGTGTCACATAACTCTCCCCTACTGTGTGTATAGTGTCACATAACTCTCCCCTCGTGTGTGTATAGTGTCACACAACTCTCCCCTCGTGTGTGTATAGTGTCACACAACTCTCCCCTAGTGTGTGTATAGTGTCACATAACTCTCCCCTCGTGTGTATAGTGTCGTATAAAATATATTAGGGGATGGAAAGGGTGGATCTAGAGTAATTGTTCATATTGAATACCAATGGAACAAGGGGCATAGCATGAAGCTTGAGAATCAAGTCAGTTATAAAGACGTTAGAAAGTTTTAATTTAGCGTAAGAGTAGTCACAAAGTGGAATGTGCTAAATGAGCAGGTTGTATAAGTAAATTTAATTCAAAATTATAAAAGTAGTTATGATTGGAAAACACGGCAGAAGTCATTGCTTTAAGCAATTGACGGCTAGAAGGGCTGGGTTCAAGAGCTTATTCTGCAGGAGCCTGCAGGCACAAATAGGCGAGTACGAACACGCACACACATGCACACACGTCATAATTACAACATACACAATTCTCAGAAGAATTGATAGGGTTACCTTGAGGTTACCTTGAGGTGCTTCCGGGGTTTAGCGTCCCCGCGGCCCGGTCGTCGACCAGGCCTACTCGGGTAGACAAAGACATTATATTATACGGATGGTACTCGAACAAGGAACACATGATGAAACAGTACCCAAATGAGCCAGAGAGACATTAGAGAAAAAAATATTTATTATCAGAGTAGTTAATAAATGGAATACATTAGGAAGTTGTGTGGTGGAGGCTGACTTCATAAACAGTTTCTAATGTGTATATGAGTGAGCCCAAAAAAAGGTCAGGAACAGCTCATCAATTGGCAGTTCAGAGGCGGGACCAAAGAGCAGAAACTCAAACCCCTCAAGCACAAATAGGTGAGTTCACACACGCGGGCATACACACACACACACACACACACACACACACACACACACACACACACACACACACACACACACACACACACACACATGCACCAAAAAATAATAATTCCTACACTCATAATAATAAAATACTCGCACACGTTCAGGGCGATAGCGGTTAATTAAAATTATTTGAAGCTAGAGAATGATGGATTATTAAGATGAATAGCCGAGGTAAATCATATAATCCAGAGCTATCTTCTGAACGATGAGCCGGCAGCGTCCTGCTCATTATGACTTTTGGAAAGTCAATCATACATAATATTTTCGTAATGTTTAGTAACTTTTACCACTTTTTTTTAAAATCTCATTGAAGTGTTTTCTTTGCGAAATATTTCCCATTAAAAATAATTGGGAGTTATTGGAAATACCTTACTAAATTTTGTGAGTCTTTCACGATGAAAATGTTTAATTGTTTGATTTCAGTTCGTTTTTACCCTTTTTGTTTCTTCTTTCCTGTCTGCTCAACATTCTCATATTATCTTTTGACATTTTTTGCCTCATATGTTAGGTGTTTGCCAATATAATTCTCTCCATTCTCTTCTTGAGGGAGCCGGTCGGCCGAGCGGACAGCACGCTGGACTTGTGATCCTGTGGTCCTGGGTTGTATCCCAGGCACCGGCGAGAATCAATGGGCAGAGTTTCTTTCACCCTATGCCCCTGTTACCTAGCAGTAAAATAGGTACCTGGGTGTTAGTCAGCTGTCACGGGCTGCTTCCTGGGGGTGGAGGCCTGGTCGAGGACCGGGCCGCGGGGACAATAAAAAGCCCCGAAATCATCTCAAGATAACCTCAAGATAACCTCAAGATGGTAATTGTCAGACATTTTCCTTGGATATTTGAGCTGCCTCGCATGGGCTAATAGGCCCTCTGCAGTTTCCATTCTACATCTTTATCTTCTTCTCGCGGTCGTACACCTGTTCAGTCCATCCACAGCTGTAATTACTTGCACATATCAGTTACGAATGTAGCGTAAGAATTTGATTCCCATTACATTTTGTTTGGCTTTCATATTTTTCCACTGCTGTTGCTTGTTAGTGTGGAGCACGTGCTCCAAGTGAGGGGGGTCTCCGTCCTCGAGGCCCTGGTTGGGGTCGTCGCCCCCCGATCATGGCACCATGAGGAGAAACAATCTCACGAGACCGCTCTAAATCGCTGCTCCAAGGTAGAGAACAACTAATGTTAATCCAAGTCCTTGGAAGAGGCGAGCATATTATGCAGTTTCTTTTTATTGCTTGCAATTTAGAACAGAACATTGCATGAAGGTGCTGGAATAATCGTATGTGCCTAGCAACCTAGTAGTCTCGTGTTCAGTTCTCGCTGAGGAAGTAGTGTGGGTTAAAACCCACGTGGGTTTTTACCTGCGTGGGTTTTTACCTAAGTGGAAAGAATTTTTCCCAAATATCCAGGGCAAAGAAGGATAGATACCATCCGGTCTCTCTCTCTCGGTCTCCTGTAATGACTCCACATCCACGAGTGAGTTGAAACGCAAATACTTTCCCAATGCCTTCACTGTGAGTGCTTTACCGTGCACTGTGTGAGACCCGTCAGCAAAAACACGTTCGTATTACGTTAATCTTCCTCCTCAGATATTTAGCTCTCCATTTTTTCCCCTTTCTATCTAAAGTTTCAAGTGCGTCTCGGGGCTTCCTTTTCCCCTATTAATTAAAAGGTTTTTGGAAACCTCCCATTTTAAGATGTTGCAACTGAAAAAACACTGAGAAGCAAATTACAAGTCAAATGTGGAGGGTATTTGTTTTTTGTCATCTTAATGCTGCAAACACGGCATATGTTAAGGTTGGAGGACAAGGAAGTTAAAACAGATATCTGGAACACAATTTACTGCCAAAGATTTTTATAATCTTCATGGTAGTTCGAATAAGAGAGAAATTATTAAAAAATTTTTTAGATAATCAGAACAAGTTTTTCATTATGTGATCGCCTATCAGCAGCCCTACGACAGTTCCCAAGAGACTGGCAAAAGGTACTATAGGACCTACAAAATCCAACAAACTAACAAGCTTCAGGATACTAACAGGCTTCAACAGATTAACAATTTCTAAATTATTTTTTAACAATGCCTAAGTAACATAACTTAATTTAATGGGCTAACACATCCCTATACAACTCAAATTGCCTCCATACTCGAGAATATCCCGCTAGATCAATTTGTGAGAACGAACTAAATGGGTTAAATTAACTAGACTAACAAAACAAACTAGTCTAACATAACTAGCTAGTTTAACATAACTAGCTAGTCTAACATAACTAGCTAGTCTAACCTATTTGATCAAGACAAACTAGTTGGTAAAATCAGACCAACAACTCTAACATAACTAACAAGATTTAGGAATTTCTAACTCAAAAACCTTATATTAAACAATGTTGAGCCTACAACACACTGAGCAGTATGCACCTAAAATAATAATATTGATGTTGCAACTCATAAGATATTCTGTGCTTTAATACAACAAATTTATTTGTACAATTCATCGAATACACTACTTAAAACGTTGTACAATTATGACCAGCTAATTAAACAAAAATTAAAGACAATATTAAGACTAAACTAACCCAGACATCAAGAAAAGAATTAAAATTAATATGAAGAATTTGTTAAAGAAACCTAGTTTTATCTAAGAAAGTTTTATTACCGAGAAAGATACAATTCAGACTTTTAAGTTGTATAATATTTTTATACACTCAAATAAGTAATAATAATAACAACACATAATGTTGGAGGAAGTACAGGTAGTTGAAATCAAATCATGTGACACGACGTTATCGCTTACACAACCACAACCACCTTCATGAATATCCTTCTGGTGTTGAAACTTAGCATGAAACACTTCAATGAAACCCACGTAGAATAAAAACTGTAATTCCTAACATTTGTCACTAACTCTCCCACTCCGTTCATTTTTTTAAATTGATTCACTTCTTGCTGCGTAATATACCTAAGGTATCTCACATCTCCTCATCCCTGCATGATAATTAGTGCAGGACGGATGAACACGCCTCACAAAGGAAACTCTCCTCTGTATGCTCCAGCAAGCAGAGCAAATTTACACAAAGAATGAAAACAGGATCCCGTCAGTATTTCACTCGCAAGGTCAAGTAAGTTTGCTATTCCTGAGCTGGTATTGTTAGACGTGAGAACAGCGCTGGAAATTATTGAACGTGAATTATACTTTACAAATGTCTGCCTTTTCTGGATTTCTATCTTGTCTGTTGGGGGGGGGGGGGTTCTAGAGAATGGTCTCTGAAATACTTTTCTTATTTTATTTCCTTGTGTTTTTTGTAATGCGATCAGTCCAAACGCTTGGGGTTTGTCGCTAGATTTAACAAATGTCTGACCCATTCTAACTTATCCTAACCTGACGATTCTAAGATAATCTAACAAAGTCTACTCTACATCAATTTACCTTCCCCTAACTTACCTAGGTCTTACATAACCTTATGAAACCTTACCTGAACTCGCTTAATCTAACTTTATGTACCTTTACCTAAACTTACAAAACCTAACCGACTGTAACCTTGCGTGAACTTTGCATGAAATAACCTAATATAACTTTATCTAACTCACGTAACCTAACTGAACTATTCTGCATGAATAAGTATGTCAGTAGCTGATCATCTGTTACAGTTACATGTCATATTATGATTCTCCCGTTTCAGTAAATCACATGACAATTCGATCATTTAAAAATATATCTTGATTATACGTAACCAAGAAATATTGCATTATTCTTTTACGTCAATTTCCCCGTTGTTCGACAGGCTCTCTCACCCTAATTTCATTAAACATTTTACAACTCGGGGCCGTAAAAGTAAATACTCATAAGAGAGTTTACAAATCTTGGAAAAAGTTTGGCGTGCGGAAACTTCATGAAGATCTCATCCTGCATGATAATTGACATCATTTAGGAAGTTACAATAGCTGGCGTCTTCACAATACAAGGAAAGCCTTCCCAGACTCGTCATGGATTATTGTCTTCATGGACTCTTACGCTTACTACTTACTTCTCAACATTTTGGAAAAACTTGAATTGTAAATAAATGTTCCTTCAAGAACACTAAGATGAAGTGTGAACATTCATGTGTTCACGTGATATAAAGAAAATATATATGTACCTATAAGAGAGGTCTGTCACTGTTTGCCTGTCCCAAATTGGAGGCCAACTTTGGATGGACTCTCCCAAATTTGAAGAGGCAATAGTCGGGTTCAGGACGAACATAATCTTTCTGGGTTATCCTAAGTTTAATGCTGATATATATATATATATATATATATATATATATATATATATATATATATATATATATATATATATATATATATATATATATATATATATATATATATATATATATATATATAAAGGCATTTCATTTAATTTAGTTCTATCCTGATCTGACTGTGGTTCTATACCCCAGGTCATTCACCCTGCAAATATAGGGTGAAGCTAGCCCATAGCGTCTGGCCTACATCTTTAGACAGAGAGACAGACTTTCTCTCTTACAGGTGTAGATAAACAAGAACGTTTAAAACAAGTGGTTATACTGGCAATTATATTTACTTTAGGAACTATTTATGTAAATAATAAACAAAACCGGAATTCTGTCGGGCAATTATCAGGAGAAAAAGCTAAACCAGTATTAATACTGTTTAGAAGAGCTATTAGGAAAAATGAGCTGGGGAATGAGGATTGAGTAAAGGAACGTTGACTTGCGGGGATCGAACGCTGACCGTGCAAAAAACAATACCGCTGTTGCACCAACCAGTCCAAGTGGGTACACAATCACGAAGCTTGACCAGGGAGCCGGTCGGCCGAGTGAACAGCACGCTGGACTTGTGATCCTGTGGTCCTGGGTTCGATCCCAGGCGCCGGCGAGAAACATTGGGCAGAGTTTCTTTCACCCTATGCCCCTGTTACCTAGCAGTAAAATAGGTACCTGGGTGTTAGTCAGCTGTCACGGGCTGCTTCCTGTGGGTGGAGGCCTGGTCGAGGACCGGGCCGCGGGGACACTAAAAAGCCCCGAAATCATCTCAAGATAACCTCAAGATAACGGTCGTAGGGTAATGATGGTGACACTGATAAGCAGATTTCATTCATCATTTTATTTAAATTATATTTGCTTTATAACTGTGTAATATTTTACGTGGCTGAAGAAAAAGTACATATGAAATGAGAGCTTTATTATGCCTCATGAATGAAATTTTGACTGTACTTCCTTTTTTATTGGAAATACTGATTCAGACGCTGCGTGATTCCGAAGGTCCTGAGCCAATTACGCGAAATAAACATTTTGACATCTTTAAAATGTGAAGATGAAAGACGTATTTCACGAGACTGGTCGTTAATGAGAGGTTGGCAACGGGTAAAATATATCTAAGAAGTGAGAGATTTGGGTCTGCGACTATCAGTTGTTTCTATGTGCAGTGATAGGTATAAGCCTTCTGAAAGCCACTATAAAAAGAGTTGCAATAATTGTGTTACCTAACACGGTTTTAATATATAAATCAGAGATGTGCTATATCTCTGATATAATATATCAGATATATATCAGATCAGATATAACTCTTTTTATGATATAGCATTGTAACAAAATATAATCAACAATGAATGACTGACGTTGATATATGAAGGGGATTTAAAAACATTATTCAGCTCTTGACTAGTTCCGTGTGACACCGACACTTTCGAACACTGAGCATTCCCTTTACTGTTCATGTGTCACAGACACTTTCGAACACTGAGCATTCCATTTACTGTTCATGTGATACAGACACACTCAGGTACGGACAGTTCCTGGTAGTACAACGACACTCACAGGTGAGGAAAGTTCTTGATCCGGTCCATTGATTCACACACACATACACACACGCAGGCATGGACAGATATTGATGCACTTTAGGGGTCCTGTTGAAGAGCCAGAACTAAGGTCTGAGAGCAGCTTGAGGATCAGTGGACGGCCAGAGAGCCTAGTAATAACCTTTGCCAGCATCAAACTACGGTCACACTTCTCCCCCAGTGACAAGGCAATTACATGCTCCAACCCCTTGTAATGTATGAGCAAAACATGCTTCAGGGGGGATTAATATGCAGTAAATCCACGAGAAAGTTTGGCTACATACACAAGCTGACAGTAACGTTATCTTACACAAATCTCGTCATAAACACGATAACTAATCTGGAGGAATGAAGTGTAAAATTTACTTTTAGGTTCATTTTCAAAGTACAGTACTGTAATTATCTAAAGAAGTGACCCTGTACTTCACGGCCTTATCTCTGCAGTGTGACGAAATACTTCATGATCTAATATCTACAGATTGACCCTAATAAGGCCAATAAACATTGGCCATCTTGGATATGGGTCGAGTGACAATTATCTCTTTTTAATGGTTCATAATGGGAGGAGACGTGCGACCATGTCTGTACAGTCTGAGAAAAGTGACAAAGAGAGAGGAGAGATACTGACACTCTGGTAGGGGAAATAATACTTATAAGAGAGTAGTGACTTACGGAATCCTGGTTGAGGAAAGAAATGGTACTGAGACCGAACAGACATTACAGTTATGTAGAGGAGATGTGTTGAGAATGGAGTTCTTGAGTACCATTAAAGAGCAGAAAACTTTATTCTAAAGGCTTGGTGTATGACCTTTGGTGAGCGCGTTAACATAACGTACTCTCTCTCACCTCTAATCAATTACCTCTAATTTTTTAACATTGCAAGTGAGAGGGCAGTTGTTAAATTACTGCAATTTGATTCTATATTTTGATAGCTTTTTAATATTCAAGGAACCTCAGACAGCCATTTTTAAAAGTCGCAATTTGCAGGGAAATGTGCAATAAACGTTTAAAATTAGTTTTCAGCTATGGCCAAAAACTAATTGTCATATGTAACGTTATTAATTCCTTTTTAATTGGTAATAACAAAAATCTAGCTTGTAACATTCATTTCAAACCAAAATTCATATAATGCTAGCCCACAAAATTAATCCAAAAATCGTTTATATTCAGCTTATTGCAAATCTTTTAACAATTTACATGAATGTAATATGGAACATAGGCACATTGCTTTTAATAAATAGATTCTTCGGAAGCAATTTGGCCAGGACTCTTTGGGCTAACTGTTCACTCTGTATAGATCAGAAGTATCAGACCAGGATCAGACCCTATAGAAGTATAGGGTCACTCTGTACAGATCAGACCTCAATGTAAGGGGTCACTGGAGCTATAAAACCATGAAGTACTGCATCACACTGCAGAGATAAGAGAATAAATTATAGTGCCACACTGTAGATATAAGACCATTAATTGTAGGGTAACTGCAGAGATAAGGCCATGAAGTTTAGGGTCAATCTGCAGATATTAGATCATGAAGTATTGCGTCTCACTGCAGAGATAAGGCCGTGAAGTACAGGGTCACTGCAGAGATAAGGACGTGAAGTACAAGGTCACTGCATATATCAGACCAACAAACATAGGATCACACTACGTTTATAGGACAAAGAGGTATAGGATCCCATTGCCGATACCTAGATTATGAAGTACAGGGTCACTCAGCAAAAGTAAGGCCCATGAAGGATACAGGGTCACACTGTACAGATAAGATCCTGAAGTACAGGGTCAATCTGCAGGTACATGATCCTGAGTAGAAGGTTATTCGGTAAGCATAAGATCCGGATGGGAAAATGATGCATAACAAATAATCAAAGTAAAATTCATTAAAAAAATATATTCTTGTTCTGATTTTTTTTTAGCAATTCATCGTTGCCTGCACTTGGTGGTACTTTTGAACCTTGGGTTGCACGATTCGATCCCCTCCAAGGGGATCGAATCAAACAGAACATCCTCCCTCCTCTCGTTTGTATGATATATGTTATACTAGGAGGGTTCACGTTTAGTCTGGGTCTGTCTGTCCTCCCCCTCTATCTGTCTGTCAATTTATCAATCAATCCATCTATGCATCTATACATATATCAATCCATCTATCTATCCATCTATCTATATATCCATCTATATATCCATCGTTTTATTCATTTATCCATCTGTAACTAACCATCTGCTGTTCATAATCACATTACGTTGGTATTATTCCTCAAAGGCATAGGGTCATCAATGCAAAACTTTTTGCTAATATGATTCACTGTTGGCAAGGGACGAGTGTAAACCTCGCCGATGCCGTAGAGGTGGCTGAAGAAGCTCTGTGATCAAGGCGGCAATATTGTCCAAACTTTAAAATTTTGACAAAACTTGCGGGAAAAGTTTTAATTAGATGATTAGATAAGGATCACGGAGATAAAGAACCACTTCACGATCATAAAGTAATTGAAGACTTTGACCAGTGCAATATCAACACTAATGTATAGTGCAAAATCTTTATTGGCTACATTTCGTTTTCCGTATTTCGTTATGTAATATATTTTTTGTAATAGGCGTGAAAATTTGTTTGTTCTTGTCAAGTACCCATTAATCTAGATTAATTGATGTATAGATAACATTTTCATTTCCGTATTTACTTTTTGTGTTAATTAATATAAATGCTTCGCATGTGAGAATATATGTCGAACTTAATAGCCAGAGAGTATTAATTGGCCTAGTATGATAGGCCCTATTTGCCTAATAGGCAAAGTGATTTCTGCTATTTTCAAGTATTTGTTTTCAATTTGGCTTATTTAAATTAATATCATTATATTAAAAACATGAATTACTGTCTTAGTTATGTTAGATTGGGATATGGTAGGTATAGAGAGGTTAGGTTAGTAAACCTATCATAGGTTAGGATAGGTTTAATAAAATTTCTATGTTAAAATTGTGGAGTTTGGACAATATAGAAAATACAGCTTGTTTTGCTCTTTGTTGATGAGATGAGTAAATGTGTCCATCTTCCCATGTATCCATCCAACCATTCATCCATCCATCCATCAATCCATCCATCTATTTATCCATTCATCTCGCGCAGAGAGACAGATGTAGGCATACAGAGATAGACCAAATGGCAGGGACTAAGTATCAGGCAGACAATAGATAGATGTATTTGTAAATGGATAGATGGATAGATATATAAGTAGTTGGATGGATTGATGGTCAGTTGGGTGAATAAATATATAGATAGACGAGTAGATGGATGGATATATATATATATATATATATATATATATATATATATATATATATATATATATATATATATATATATATATATATATATATATATATATATATATGTCGTACCTAGTAGCCAGAACTCACTTCTCAGCCTACTATTCAAGGCCCGATTTGCCTAATAAGCTAAGTTTTCCTGAATTAATATATTTACTATAATTTTTTTCTTATGAAATGATAAAGCAACCCTTTTCTCTATGTATGAGGTCAATTTTTTTTTATTGGAGTTAAAATTAACGTAGATATATGACCGAACCTAACCAACCCTACCTAACCTAACCTAACCTATATTTATAGGTAAGGTTAGGTTAGGTAGCCAAAAAAAGCTAGGTTAGGTTAGGTTAGGTAGGTTAGGTAGCCAAAAAAAGCTAGGTTAGGTTAGGTTAGGTAGGTTAGGTAGACGAAAAAACATTAATTCGTGAAAACTTGGCTTATTAGGCAAATCGGGCCTTGAATAGTAGGCTGAGAAGTGCGTTCTGGCTATTAGGTACGACATATATATATATATATATATATATATATATATATATATATATATATATATATATATATATATATATATATATATATATTAGTATATTTTGGTAGCAGTCTTTCCTGTAGACATATTTTATTAAATATGACCGAAAAAGTAAGATTAATAATTCTAACACGAATTTTCTCAATCTTTCGTACATTATGCTTCACTGTTGGAGGTAAATCAAAAATCACTTCTCCAAAATTCATTTTTATTTCTAGTCTGACGCGACACGGGCGCGTTTCGTAAAACTTATTACATTTTCAAAGACTTCACAAATACACAACTGATTAGAACTTGCGTTTCCCTGATTTTATATCTACATTTGAGTGAGGTGGGAAGGGTGATGTGGCATTACATTTGAGTGAGGTGGGAAGGATGATGTGGCATTAGAGGATATTAATAGGGTATTAAAAGTATCAACACAAGACAGAACACGAAACAATGGATATTGAATAGAAGTGTTTGTAGAAAGCCTATTGGTCCATATTTCTTGATGCTTCTATATTGGAGCGGAGTCTTGAGGTGGGTAGAATATAGTTGTGCAATAATTGGCTGTTGATTGCTGGTGTTGACTTCTTGATGTGTAGTGCCTCGCAAACGTCAAGCCGCCTGCTATCGCTGTATCTATCGATGATTTCTGTGTTGTTTACTAGGATTTCTCTGGCGATGGTTTGGTTATGGGAAGAGATTATATGTTCCTTAATGGAGCCCTGTTGTTTATGCATCGTTAAACGCCTAGAAAGAGATGTTGTTGTCTTGCCTATATACTGGGTTTTTTGGAGCTTACAGTCCCCAAGTGGGCATTTGAAGGCATAGACGACGTTAGTCTCTTTTAAAGCGTTCTGTTTCGTGTCTGGAGAGTTTCTCATGAGTAGGCTGGCCGTTTTTCTGGTTTTATAGTAAACCGTCAGTTGTATCCTCTGATTTTTGTCTGTAGGGATAACGTTTCTATTAACAATATCTTTCAGGACCCTTTCCTCTGTTTTATGAGCTGTGGAAAAGAAGTTCCTGTAAAATAGTCTAATAGGGGGTATAGGTGTTGTGTTAGTTGTCTCTTCGGAGGTTGCATGGCTTTTCACTTTCCTTCTTATGATGTCTTCGATGAAACCATTGGAGAAGCCGTTATTGACTAGAACCTGCCTTACCCTACAGAGTTCTTCGTCGACTTGCTTCCATTCTGAGCTGTGGCTGAGAGCACGGTCGACGTATGCGTTAACAACACTCCTCTTGTACCTGTCAGGGCAGTCGCTGTTGGCATTTAGGCACATTCCTATGTTTGTTTCCTTTGTGTAGACTGCAGTGTGGAAACCTCCGCCCTTTTCCATGACTGTTACATCTAGAAAAGGCAGCTTCCCATCCTTTTCCGTCTCGTAAGTGAAACGCAGCACGGAACTCTGCTCAAATGCCTCCTTCAGCTCCTGCAGATGTCTGACATCAGGTACCTGTGTAAAAATGTCGTCAACATACCTGCAGTATATGGCCGGTTTCAAGTTCATGTCGACTAAGACTTTTTGCTCGATGGTACCCATGTAGAAGTTTGCAAACAGGACACCTAGGGGAGAACCCATAGCGACCCCATCTACTTGCTTATACATATGCCCATCCGGGCTCAAGAAGGGTGCCTCTTTAGTACAAGCTTGGAGTAGTTTCCTCAGAATACTTTCTGGCATGTCAAGAGGAGTACAGGCTGGATCACGATACACTCTGTCGGCTATCATTCCGATTGTCTCGTCCACAGGTACGTTGGTAAACAGCGATTCTACGTCCAACGAGGCTCTTATCCCTGTGGCCCGTGCGCCCCGCAGTAAGTCCACAAATTCCTTTGGAGACTTCAGGCTGAAGGCGCAAGGAACATAAGGAGTCAGCAGGCCGTTGAGTCGCTTTGCCAATCTGTACGTGGGTGTGGGTATCTGGCTAATGATTGGCCGAAGTGGGTTTCCAGGCTTGTGCGTCTTGACATTTCCATACGCATATCCAGGTTTATATTCCCCAATGATCTTTGGCAGGTGGAGTCCGGATTTCTTGGCGTTCACAGTTTCGATCAGTTTGTTGACCTTTGTTTTTAATTCGGCTGTAGTGTCCTTCGTTACCCTTTGGAACTTAGTTTGGTCAGAGAGTATGATGTTCATTTTCGCCAGATATTCGTCTTTTTTAAGAAGATTTATTTTACAGGAACTTCTTTTCCACAGCTCATAAAACAGAGGAAAGGGTCCTGAAAGATATTGTTAATAGAAACGTTATCCCTACAGACAAAAATCAGAGGATACAACTGACGGTTTACTATAAAACCAGAAAAACGGCCAGCCTACTCATGAGAAACTCTCCAGACACGAAACAGAACGCTTTAAAAGAGACTAACGTCGTCTATGCCTTCAAATGCCCACTTGGGGACTGTAAGCTCCAAAAAACCCAGTATATAGGCAAGACAACAACATCTCTTTCTAGGCGTTTAACGATGCATAAACAACAGGGCTCCATTAAGGAACATATAATCTCTTCCCATAACCAAACCATCGCCAGAGAAATCCTAGTAAACAACACAGAAATCATCGATAGATACAGCGATAGCAGGCGGCTTGACGTTTGCGAGGCACTACACATCAAGAAGTCAACACCAGCAATCAACAGCCAATTATTGCACAACTATATTCTACCCACCTCAAGACTCCGCTCCAATATAGAAGCATCAAGAAATATGGACCAATAGGCTTTCTACAAACACTTCTATTCAATATCCATTGTTTCGTGTTCTGTCTTGTGTTGATACTTTTAATACCCTATTAATATCCTCTAATGCCACATCATCCTTCCCACCTCACTCAAATGTAATGCCACATCACCCTTCCCACCTCACTCAAATGTAGATATAAAATCAGGGAAACGCAAGTTCTAATCAGTTGTGTATTTGTGAAGTCTTTGAAAATGTAATAAGTTTTACGAAACGCGCCCGTGTCGCGTCAGACTAGAAATAAAAATGAATTTTGGAGAAGTGATTTTTGATTTACCTCCAACAGTGAAGCATAATGTACGAAAGATTGAGAAAATTCGTGTTAGAATTATTAATCTTACTTTTTCGGTCATATTTAATAAAATATGTCTACAGGAAAGACTGCTACCAAAATATACTAATGTTAAAGTGCACGACCCAGCAGCAAGGAATCAAGCCTTCACGATAAAATATCGCCAGGATCTGATTCGTGATCAGATATACAAGGCAGAGAATGAAATCAAAGACAAGAAAACGCAACTACTTCATGCTACAAACGAGTGGAGAAATAGCAACATCGACCATAGTATCCGTACCCGCATTGAACAACACCTCGACATCCTCACAGACCAACATCACCTCAGCACTGAAACAAGGATTATCAAGAAACTAACAACATTATATGGAGGACCTATGGCAATTCCACGACCAAGAGATGGCTTCCTGAACCTTGCAGGAATTAACCTCACTGAGGACCAAGTCACTCTCCTAAATCTGGGCATAAACTGTCATGTTATGTCCAGACCGAGTGAAATGGCCCGGAAAGTGGAGTTGGAAATTCTGTTGGACGACATATTCGACCTCGAGACACAAAAGAAGGTCACTACCAAAGATACCTTACAAGCAGAACTTATTGCAGAAGGAGGAAAGAATCGAGGCAACTACAGAAGCACCATACTGTCCCCCGAGCTTAGAGCGGCAGCTAAAAGCCTTCGTGAGAACAAGGAGATAGTTGTCAGGAGAGGTGACAAGTCGCCAATATATGTCATTCTTAAAAAAGACGAATATCTGGCGAAAATGAACATCATACTCTCTGACCAAACTAAGTTCCAAAGGGTAACGAAGGACACTACAGCCGAATTAAAAACAAAGGTCAACAAACTGATCGAAACTGTGAACGCCAAGAAATCCGGACTCCACCTGCCAAAGATCATTGGGGAATATAAACCTGGATATGCGTATGGAAATGTCAAGACGCACAAGCCTGGAAACCCACTTCGGCCAATCATTAGCCAGATACCCACACCCACGTACAGATTGGCAAAGCGACTCAACGGCCTGCTGACTCCTTATGTTCCTTGCGCCTTCAGCCTGAAGTCTCCAAAGGAATTTGTGGACTTACTGCGGGGCGCACGGGCCACAGGGATAAGAGCCTCGTTGGACGTAGAATCGCTGTTTACCAACGTACCTGTGGACGAGACAATCGGAATGATAGCCGACAGAGTGTATCGTGATCCAGCCTGTACTCCTCTTGACATGCCAGAAAGTATTCTGAGGAAACTACTCCAAGCTTGTACTAAAGAGGCACCCTTCTTGAGCCCGGATGGGCATATGTATAAGCAAGTAGATGGGGTCGCTATGGGTTCTCCCCTAGGTGTCCTGTTTGCAAACTTCTACATGGGTACCATCGAGCAAAAAGTCTTAGTCGACATGAACTTGAAACCGGCCATATACTGCAGGTATGTTGACGACATTTTTACACAGGTACCTGATGTCAGACATCTGCAGGAGCTGAAGGAGGCATTTGAGCAGAGTTCCGTGCTGCGTTTCACTTACGAGACGGAAAAGGATGGGAAGCTGCCTTTTCTAGATGTAACAGTCATGGAAAAGGGCGGAGGTTTCCACACTGCAGTCTACACAAAGGAAACAAACATAGGAATGTGCCTAAATGCCAACAGCGACTGCCCTGACAGGTACAAGAGGAGTGTTGTTAACGCATACGTCGACCGTGCTCTCAGCCACAGCTCAGAATGGAAGCAAGTCGACGAAGAACTCTGTAGGGTAAGGCAGGTTCTAGTCAATAACGGCTTCTCCAATGGTTTCATCGAAGACATCATAAGAAGGAAAGTGAAAAGCCATGCAACCTCCGAAGAGACAACTAACACAACACCTATACCCCCTATTAGACTATTTTACAGGAACTTCTTTTCCACAGCTCATAAAACAGAGGAAAGGGTCCTGAAAGATATTGTTAATAGAAACGTTATCCCTACAGACAAAAATCAGAGGATACAACTGACGGTTTACTATAAAACCAGAAAAACGGCCAGCCTACTCATGAGAAACTCTCCAGACACGAAACAGAACGCTTTAAAAGAGACTAACGTCGTCTATGCCTTCAAATGCCCACTTGGGGACTGTAAGCTCCAAAAAACCCAGTATATAGGCAAGACAACAACATCTCTTTCTAGGCGTTTAACGATGCATAAACAACAGGGCTCCATTAAGGAACATATAATCTCTTCCCATAACCAAACCATCGCCAGAGAAATCCTAGTAAACAACACAGAAATCATCGATAGATACAGCGATAGCAGGCGGCTTGACGTTTGCGAGGCACTACACATCAAGAAGTCAACACCAGCAATCAACAGCCAATTATTGCACAACTATATTCTACCCACCTCAAGACTCCGCTCCAATATAGAAGCATCAAGAAATATGGACCAATAGGCTTTCTACAAACACTTCTATTCAATATCCATTGTTTCGTGTTCTGTCTTGTGTTGATACTTTTAATACCCTATTAATATCCTCTAATGCCACATCATCCTTCCCACCTCACTCAAATGTAATGCCACATCACCCTTCCCACCTCACTCAAATGTAGATATAAAATCAGGGAAACGCAAGTTCTAATCAGTTGTGTATTTGTGAAGTCTTTGAAAATGTAATAAGTTTTACGAAACGCGCCCGTGTCGCGTCAGACTAGAAATAAAAATGAATTTTGGAGAAGTGATTTTTGATTTACCTCCAACAGTGAAGCATAATGTACGAAAGATTGAGAAAATTCGTGTTAGAATTATTAATCTTACTTTTTCGGTCATATTTAATAAAATATATATATATATATATGTATATATATATGTATATAATACATACAACGATCACAAAAACCCTGATCCAAGTATGCGGAAAACCCCCATGTGAAAATTAGAGAATGCTAAACGCGTTTTCGGCTCAATTCGCATTCATCAGAGCAAAATTCTATTTTGCTCTGATGAACGCAAATTGAGCCGAAAACGGGTTTAGCATTCTCTATTTTTCACATGTGGTTTTCCGCATATATATATATATATATATATATATATATATATATATATATATATATATATATATATATATATATATATATATATATTTATATATATATATATATATATATATATATATATATATATATATATATATATATATATATATATATATATATATATATATATATATTAAAAGTATCAACACAAGACAGAACACGAAACAATGGATATTGAATAGAAGTGTTTGTAGAAAGCCTATTGGTCCATATTTCTTGATGCTTCTATATTGGAGCGGAGTCTTGAGGTGGGTAGAATATATATATATATATATATTTATATATATATATATATATATATATATATATATATATATATATATATATATAAAGTATTATAAAAGGCGTCTTAGTATAAATACTGTACTTTCTTGTCTTATGTTGCTCTTGATATATTTTCCGCCTGTCTCTCCTAATCCCTTTTTTTGTGTATTCTTCGTGTATCTCCCGGCATCTCTCTCCCACCGTCTCTCCCTCCTTGCCCTCACCCCCTCTCTTTATTTTTCTTCCTATCCTCTTACATCTGTCCCTCTCCCTTTCTATGCTCTCCACTATTCTATGGGACTTTCTCTCTGTGCTCCTTCCTCTTCTGTGACCTTTTCTTTCTTTTGTTCCTCTTCCATTCAGTCTCTCATTAAATAACGAACTCTTTACATAATGAACTAATTTCCATGCCAAGGTATTTCATTAATAAAAATCTAATTAAGATTATTGGATTTTCATTACATTTGTAGCATCAAACGATAAATTTACTTTGAAGAGTCATTTAATTAATAAAACTTAGAACCTTTAATCACCCCACCGCATAACAGCGGTTTTCCTCACTGGAAGAGAGAGAAAGAAATATTGCAGGTATTTTATATGATTGTTGAAACTGCTATATTTGTTCCCCATTCTCTTGCATAACAAATGATAAAACAAAAGTTGTATTTTTTTATTTTTGCTTCTATTGTTTTTGTTTCCCATTCACATGCATATTTTAGAATGGGAAACAAAAGGCAGTTTAAATATATTTTTGCGATTGCTATTTTTGTTTCCAGGTCTCATGCATGACCATGAATACTACAAAACACTCTTTTATAAAGTCTTGGAATACAAGTGGAAGTTGTTTCTTGGTTTGAGAGACTTGCGTGTATGTAAACATTTGTTGAGATGAGAAGCAAATCAAAATGGAACATGATCCCCTTTGCCTTCACGCCGGAATGAGTCGAGTGCCTTCAAAAGGCATCAGCAACAATTCTGTATTATAGTCTCTTGCTCTCTACCTTCACCAGTTACAGTCGAAAATGCAAGGATTTAATATTTAGTGATGCCCTGTCCTAGTACGTGACTTGGGCTGCTGCTATTGAATACCTGGATCAGATTTCTAGATGTTGCTTTGGAAGAGTCGGCCTTTAATCTGATGTAATAATTAGACAGTTTTAAGTTCAGTTCATGAATAAGGTACTTCCATCATCTCAAGAATTATACATTGATCTCGCCTCAGAACCACATTCAGATGCGTTGTACTTCCATTGCTTCATAAACATTTTCATAGCCAAGAGAAAGTATACTTTCATCCAAGTACATTTGTTAGTCCAATTTTAGCACCTCGTTAGTTACATAGATCGTTAGTTTATCGGCCGTTGCCTCCATAACGTTTTCCGAGCGCAATATTCCTCTCGGGGGAGGAAGGGGGGGAAGGAGGAATTTCAGGCATTCAGGTCCCACTGGCTCCGGGGAATGTGAGTATTAATCTTCATCACGTTCCTGTGCGTCTCTTGCATATACCCGGGGCAGGTGAATAAATTCTGGTCGCGTAGTAACTTTGATTTTCATTCGCTGTTTGCTTGTAGATTCCTTCTAATACTTTTGTATTTAATGTTTCAAGGACTTGTGTCGTCTTAATACAGTGGCTTTCAAACATTTAAAATATCAGTGTAACAAAAAATATATATATATTTTCGTTAAAGTTCAGCTAATACTAGACGTTTGTATACTGTCTCGTGGCTGCTAGAAATTAAGGAAAATGTTTGTCGTGAAGCAGTGTTAGTACAACGTACCTGTATAGTGTTGAGGTGATAACATTGTTAATCTTGAGGTGTGAGTAGGGCCTTTATCCTCTCTGAAAGTTTCTAAAATGTAAATGACATTAGAACGTTATGTATAAATTACATTTTAATTGGTTTATATGTAGAATATATATAAAGGTGGAGATGACAGAGAACGTAGTCTACGCTGAACGGGGGCTGCTATCTGGATTTAATACAGAAACAACATACATTTACCGAGGTATGATCCGGCATTATGGAATAAATAAAGAAGACATAGTTAGATGGGCATTCATATAGTAAGCTGCACTAGTCAGACCCAGAAGGTGCATTTGCTGTTCTGTGGTACAACAATATGCAATATAAAGTCGATGTTTGTCTATAGTATATCAAATAGTATTGTTGTTGCAGTTGTTTCAATGGTTTTCGACAACACTTTACCATATTTATATATCGTGATATTGTGCCTACAAGAACGATCTGTTAGCTCTTGGACCCCGCCTTTCTAACCGTCGGTTGTCTAATGAACTGATTTCTGACTTATTTTTTGTTCTTTTTGGGGAATTTATCATTTCATATTGATACGTTCCATCAAAGAGGTATTTTAACGCCAGTTTTCAAGAGAAAATGAATGCATAAACTTATAAAACGGAGCCAATATTTGCTATAAATTAGTATTAAATTCACTGCAGAAAATGTAATGGGTAATTAATTACCACAATATACAGCACTCCAAGCAAACTTTGAGAAGAAAGTGATCTTGTGCTGCTGTGCGGCCTGTCCCCGCTCCCTCACCCCCCCCCCCCCCCCCCCCCTCCCTTTCCTAATTTGTTTATATGAAGCAATAAAAAACATATAGGTTATGGAAAAATGCCGAAAAAATCTAGTTACTATAAACTGGATTTGAATAACCACGTGTAACACCACCCTCGCCTCAGGGGACACGCAGTTACACCTCGCTAACAGCGAACCTATTAGCCAGCAATCAGAATCGTTCACTAAGTTCCTATGCCCAAGCAGGAAAACCCTATTTTCATTAATAATAATTATAGACCTATTCTTTCCTCGAATCCCCAATGAGAAGACCTGTGACGATGTGGAGGAGCTGAAGGTAGAGGAGCTAGAGCCGTGGTAGCGTGTACGAGCCTAGACTCGGCCCCTCAAGTTACGGATCACATTATTTTCGACTAAGACCCTACAAGTAAGAAGGGTTTCACAAAAACATTCAACTCATCTAATTTATAAGAGACATTGATTTGTAATTCCTACCACTGTAACTTCATCTCCTGTAACTGTTTACTTAATATAATTAGTTTTACTGTTGCTATAACTTGCACATTAAAAGAAAACGTATTTCCTTAAAACCAGCTCAAAAATCTTCACAAGAGTAGACTCCTGACAAACTGCTCTCACGTAATGAGAGGATTACTTAACTTTTGAAATTTATGAAGCAGCTAAACGTTCGACGATTCCTTACATAATTAACTGGGGCTAGAGAGGGTTTTATAGATGTGTGGCGGGAACAATACACGGTCTACAATGCTTGGAATAATATATTTGGTGATAGAGAGAGTACGTCTGATAAGTGGGAAGCATTCTCCGCTCTTTGATTCATTAACTGGAAAAATATGTGAGGCTAGATACCGTATTTCTGGTATGTGTGCTGTACTACACGCTCTAAAAACGTCATATGGAAATATGTGGAGGCTAGATACATTATTTCCGATATGTGGGCAGCACTACACGTTCTCCAACACAGCCTCTAGAATATGTGGGGCGAGGGGAAGAGTATTTCCGTACAGGTAACCGGGTCACAACATCATCACGCTCCCCTATTCATTAGCACACAAACGCACTTGATCGTCTATTCAGTCAGGGATTATGAGGCTTGGCCTCTGACAGCCGCGGGTGGGGAAACTCGCTATCCTGGTGTCGCGATAACTGTTCAACCCGGCCACAGGTGTCTAACCTCACAAGTGTTTACACAATTAAAGGTGTCAAATTAATACCATTATTCTGTTTTTAATTTTATTTGATGCGTGGATTTCAACGAACTTATAACATAGCTAGATTCGTTTGTTCTAAAGTTCTAGTTTTGTTCTAGTTCTAGAGATTGTCGTCATATGTGTAGAGAAAGAATCTGAAGATGCAAACTCCAACAGTATGGTAAATTGTTCCTCCGTTTAATCCAAATTATATTGGAATTTCTTTCCGTTCGGAAATGAGCGCAAATTTAACCTCAATACAAGCAACGCACGTTAAAGCGGCGGCCGTCTCACAAGAAGCATTCATAAATTTCAATGTATTGTGCAAAAATGGGTTTTCATATAAATAAATATTATATACAGTTCTTTGCACAGTTAGTCATATTCTAGGTTAGGATAGGTGTTTAGGTCAGTTGGCGATTATTGGTTTTTTGAAGTAGTGGGCGAAGCATTTACAGAGTTTTCATTCGAACAGAGGTCGTCAGGGGAGCACTATTCGAGGAATGTTCGAATGTCATAAGCTGTGAGTTGTGTGTAGACGGTTTTTCAATCATAGACAGGGGGTTTAGCAGCTGTATTAATGAACATTTGTCTTTAGTTGATGGGGACGGGTTGGGAAAGTTACTTCCTATGTGACATGTGATCATTGTGAATCCAAGAATCACCTTTTTGCTTCCAGCCAAGTCTCTGTATTTGATTCATTAATCAGATTGGACCTTAATATTTTTAAACCCACTCTCCAGCCATGCTTTTTCAAGCATGGCTGTTGCATGGGTTGACATGTTTCATTGATGGCTATGCATTGATGAACCCGGTCAGCCATGGAGACCCCTGGCTGACTGGGGTTCAAATCCTTCAGGAGTCAAGAGTCTTAGGATGTATATTGACTTGGGGATCATTCAAGCATTAAGCACTTGATGCTCATACGGTCCTAACATGATTTGATGCAATATCTGGGCCCAATAAAGCCACGAGTGTTGTTGGTTGCATATAGACCTCACGACTTCCAAATATTTGTAGACAGTCGCTGGCTGAGTGGTTACAGCACTGAACTACCTGGGGTATGGAGACCCTGGCTGACCGAGTTCGAATCCATCACGTGTCAAGTGTTTTCGGAAATATATACACAGATGTGAATGCCTTTCCGCATATGTTAGCTATAAGACCGGTGTAAGTGCGTTCATGAATACTTGTGAAGCTCATGAACGTCAAAATCTTAATGCTTGGCTGCGAGATATGCAAAGCAGTAAATCAAAATTGAATTAAAAATTATCGAAGAGGGAAAAACAAAATGTCAATTTCGATAGTAATATATTTTAGGAAGAAGATTGATGGTCCTGCTTTTACGGCGGCCTTTATAGGATATTTAGGCATTTCAATCTCTTTTACAACCACCATCAAACTATTGAGCTCCGTCTCCTCGGCACTCATACCAGGATGGAGCCAGGATGACCTGACGAATTCAGTCGACTTTACAGAAACAAGATAAACCAAAACACTGTGAAATAACACAGAAATCTGAGCTCCGGCTGTGTTCATCATCCATCAAGGGTAGAGTACAGTACCCCATTTCTGAGTCACAGTGAAGCAAATTGCAATAATTTGTTGAATCTCAAAAGTCCATAAGAAACGAAGGAATAAACTGTTTTATATAGAAATATCAAAGAGGATACACATACAGAGCCAGGTCACCCACACCCCAAGAGGCCGTCACAGGAAGGAAAGCAGTGGGAATTACGAAATGAGTGCGACCTATAGTCTAGATAGGGAGGATCAAGAGGATAAGATAAAGTTACAGTTGGCACGAGCAAGTCAGAGAGAGACAGAGTGTTGGAAAATGGGTGTAATAGGCATATTGATGCATGGGGCATGCACTGGGCTCACTCATGTCTCTTGCTCCTTACATATACTCATTGAGCTGTAAATGCTCCATCATAAACTCATTTAACTTTCATATTCTACTTAGGTACCGGAATCAAACAAACCCATCCCCAAAAACCTTTTCTCTATTAAGTGGGAATCATAGACTAAACTCAAGTCGTTCCAGTAGCGGTTACTGCTGTTATATTTATATAATTTACATGACAAACTTACTGTCAAAAATAGCGGATCAATGTTAAATAACGTTGAAGTGTTCACTGATGAAGGACGACTATCAGTCACGGCCAGAAAAAAGGTCACGGACAGACGAGAGCAAATTATCGTCAACAAAGTTTGAATGATTGTGAAGGACTGAACATATCACACGTGATATAAATGGAGACTGAAATACACTAATTAATTCAGCAAGATGAGAACGGTTGTTTTTGCATACAGGAAACTCATCTTCTCATGATGCAGTGGGAAATTCATGACTTAACAACATCCAGTCCGAATTCATCACATAATGTTGCACAAAGGGTTCAGCTCTTATAAGGTTCTGTCAGTCATCCAAAGAGCCCGATATTCCAAAGGTCACTTTTGTTAGATGATTTTGATCATTAAACTGATGTACTAAAGTACCGAACCCAACCTAACGTAGGATCAATGAATAGAAAACGGGACAACACGTCTATTTCCCGAGTCGCAATAATTTGTTTATAAATGAGAATCATTGATTTTTATTTAAATATCACGCCATTGTAACTTATTAGTGATTTAAGTGTGGCGTAAGAGTGTGAACACCACACCATAGGCCAGACTGGTCGGGTCGACTGCAAAAACCTTGGTTGGGCTACGGTTTGGAGTCTCCAGAACCTCCCAGTGAATTCAGTAGAGTTCCAGGTTGGTCGGCTTTTGTACCATCATCGTGGCTGAGTTGGTTAGGGGCACGACTCTGGGATTCATCAGAATACAAAGTTTGAGTCACTCCATTGCCTCAAAATTATTTTTATTGATATATCACACAATTGTGATTCCTTATATATATATATATATATATATATATATATATATATATATACATATATATATATATATATACATATATATATATATATATATATATATATATATATATATATATATATATATATATATATGTCGTACCTAGTAGCCAGAACGCACTTCTATGCCTACTATGCAAGGCCCGATTTGCCTAATAAGCCAAGTTTTCATGAATTAATTGTTTTTCGACTACCTAACCTACCTAACCTAACCTAACCTAACTTTTTCGTCTACCTAACCTAACCTAACCTATAAAGATAGGTTAGGTTAGGTTAGGTAGGGTTGGTTAGGTTCGGTCATATATCTACGTTAATTTTAACTCCAATAAAAAAAAATTGACCTCATACATAATGAAATGGGTAGCTTTATCATTTCATAAGAAAAAAATTAGAGAAAATATATTAAATCAGGAAAACTTGGCTTATTAGGCAAATTGGGTCTTGCATAGTAGGCCAAAAAGTGCGTTCTGGCTACTAGGTACGACATATATATATATATATATATATATATATATATATATATATATATATATATATATATATATATATATATATATATATATACAGACGATGAGACACAATAACGTGGCTTAAAGATATGAAAACTAAACCACAACCAGAAGATGAGGCGACAACGACGTTTCGGTCCGTCCTGGACCATTATCAAGACAATCGACTTGATAATGGTCCAGAACGGACCGAAACGTCGTCGTTTCTCCATCTTCTGATGTGTGGTTTGGTCATCGATGCAGGTAATTGAAGCTAATATAGTATCCAAAATATTGCATCAAAACCAAAAAGCTGACACAAATTTTTCAATAGTTATCCAAAGACAATAAGACCTAAAACACACCAAAAGTGAAATTAATTAAAAGTGACTTTCACAACGCTAATGAACTGAGGGGTTTGGACAGTTTCCACATTAATGACTCTTTGAGCCATCAGCAACTGAGACCATCAATTAAACGGAAGGGAAAAAAGTTTAACAAGAACTCAGGAATAATTTGAAATTCTCTCTTTCTGACAAATATGTATGTGTGTGTATATAAGAAAGAATATCTGTTTACATGTGCAAAGTTGAGGGGCTAGACACCAGGGGTAAACCTCATCCAAAATTGTACTAGTGAATACCATGAGGTGCGGGACGGACAGTGGCTGGTCGTGGTAAGCCCAAGTTAAATGCTGTATGAGAAATAACCTGCATGAGAAATAATCTCTGTACCTGTCTTCTTGGCCTCCTTACTACCTGTGTCAGGTAATGCTTATGTGCAATCTTGAGCATTGCACAACCTGTTCTGGTCTTGCAGTCACAAATGTATTAATTGTTTTCCCTGTCACCGAGTTTTTACCCAATTTCGCAAATATATATTGATTTTTTAAATTTTATTTCATTTGCTTGTCATTTCATCTTGCTTTATTTTTTCTGATTATTTCTTCCTCTTCCATTTGTTTATCTTTTGTATCTCTCCGGTGGTCGAACTGCACTTGTGACTATTTTGTTTCACTCTCTCAATTCCGTTATTTATTTCATGAATTTATATCCTCTTTCTTCTTGCTGATTTATCTCGTAAGTTTCTCTTTTGCTGTTCAGGTTGCTCTATAATCGTGTCCTCTTTCCCCTGCTCATTGCTCAGAACATTCTGCAACTCTTACCTTTGTGTTCTCGTCTTCTGTCACTTTTGGCTCTTTTTTCACTAGTTATTGTTTTCTATCTTACAGTATTTATCAAGTCTCATATGTCCCTCCCTTCTTCTTTTGTTTTAGCCTCTGTTTTTAATATGTTCCCACTCTGTCTTACTCTCGTATCCCAGACTTGTGTGTGGAGAATGTGGACATATCAGTCCTCTGCTGCTGCTGTTTGTGATATATTATAAAACACCTCGTATGCTAAGACGTCATAAGTACCCTCAAGTTTTCTCCTTCATTCATTCTTATATTCACATCATTCCAGTTTCAAGAACTGTTCTCACCACCCTCGAGCCTAGTGGGTGAGCTCCCATCATCATCATCATCATCCATGTCATCATAATCATCCATGTCATCATCATCATCCATGTCATCATCATCATCCATGTCATCATCATCCTCGCTGCTATCATCACCATCACCTTCACCCCACAGTCCATTAATGTGTATCAATACACTGTTGTATGCGGGCTCTCTCCCCAGCGTGATTCAATTTTATTTCTGCTAATTGAGTATCTCTCTTAAATCTCACTTTTATCTCATCTATTCGTTAACTGGTCATCTTTGAGGTCCTCCATATGTTAAACAATCATCATCGTGGTATGTTCGTCTTAACTCCGTCGGTCATATATTCTAGGATAGTTCTCAAGGCCAGGCGGCTGTACTCTCACACGAGTGCCTGAGGTGAGCTGGCTGACGACCTCCAGGTGAATAATTAAGATGGGGAGCAGCAAGTAATCTTCCAGGTAGGTTCCGCAATCTGATGAAGGACAAATAATTCACGAGATTCCTCATGCATATCCACAGTGCTGCAATTTGGGCCCTTGATTGTCGTTATATATAACACTGGATTGCACTATATATATATATATATATATATATATATATATATATATATATATATATATATGTATATATATATATATATATATATATATATATATATATATATATATATATATATATATACTCACACACACATAAAATATAATATTGTTTGCCTGTCTGACAGAGAGTGGAGTTCTGAAAATGCCCAAGTCCTTCCTGAGAGACAGACACGAATACAGAAAGAGACAAAGAGAGAGATACTTATATATTGACAAAGATTCAGGGACAAAAAGACAGACACCCCTTTAAAAAGTTTCGAACGTGAAAGAGATTTTGTGGCTATTAAGTAGATATATTTGTCATTGGGGGGGAATGCGAGACACAAGGATACGAAGGCGAATTTCCGCAATTGGCAGGCAACGTTCCTTCCAGAACTGAGGCACAGGCCGTTATCATGGTAACGGTCCAAGATGCCGTGCCTGGAAACCAATCAGCGGAAGGCAAGATCAAGATGCCTTAACCCCTGCTCTACTTAATGCAATTCTCAATGCAAGTGTCTGGAAATGTAGAAATACTAGACTTCATCAGTTGGGACTTTATACCTATTTTTTTATCATATTTATTTATAACGTTTTGTTGTGAAATCCATGATGGATATTCATTAATATAATGTCTTTCTCCATTAATCATACGATTCACTCTCACATATTGGCATCGTTATTTCTTTCACCGATTGCAAGCTAATAAATAATGGAAGTGTGATGGAAGTGAGTGGGAGAGGAAGATAGTTTAGGTGTGTGTGGCAAAGAGGTAAGTGAATTGTTGATCAGACCACACACTAGAAGGTGAAGGGACGACAACGTTTCGGTCCGTCCTGGACCATCCTCAGTCGACTTGAGAATGGTCCAGGACGGACCGAAACGTTGTCGTCCCTTCACCTTTTAGTGTGTGGTCTGGTCAACATACTTTAGCCACGTTATGGTGAGTCATCGCCTGCACAGGTAAGTGAATGAAAGAGAGGTACAAGTATGATGGATAAAGACGGGATGAGAGATGAGAAGGGTGGGAGCTTCAGTGTAAGAGGCAGCAGCGAAAGAAGAAAGAGAGGAGAGGAAGCGTATAAATGCAAATGTGAAGATGAGGATTAGAATGGGGAGTGGAAGGATGAGGGTGTGAGGAGAAAGCAAGGAATATAAAGAATGGAAGAAACCAGTATCGACAGGGCTCCAAAGAGCCTCCACTTACGGGCTCACCATAGCCCGTGCTACTTGAACTTCTTGTTCTCAGTAGCTGAATCTAAGACAACAACAACAACCAGTATCGAGAAGCAAGTTGCAAGCGTGTGTGGGAGAGAAGTACTAATTTAGGAATCTTGAAAGCGCGGAATTAGTATGTGGATGAAAGAGGTTCTCGTGTCTGGAGTAAACAAGGATGTGGGTTTCAGGGTAATTAGTAGTGTGGATATTTCGAAGGATTTAGAGGCAAGGAGAATTGGATTACAGATGTAGGCGTCGTGGGAAAGTAATGTGCAGCTTCATTTAATTACCCTTCCACATCAGACACTGCGTTCCGGCGACACTGTGTCCTTTTCTAAACGAGCTGCCAAAACCAACAGTCTCATTGTTCAGGTCAGCAACCACAGACCGAGTTACTGATGCTCTCGTACGCTACTCCAGCTTCAGTACAACCAGGACGACGCCATCCCACAATACACACGTTTCTGCTGTGGTTGTATAAGTTGCCACGACGGAAAATGGGGGCAACAAATAATTTGGTATAATTTTGGAGAGGTTGCATTAGGAAACGAAGGGAAATTTAAGACATACCTAATGATATAAAAATGCTGGAAGAGAAGAGGAAAGAGAGAGAGAGAGAGACAGAGAAACAGACGCTTAAATGCCGAGTACTCTTTAAAGTGTTTTCTTATTTATATATACAAGAGTTCATACATTCTTGTAAAGCCTGTAACATTCATAAAGTTTCGGGCAGATCCTTAAGCTTAATTTTCCCTGGAAAACCACCATGAATCTTCCTAACAGTTTCTTAAAGGCTGATCCAGAGACATAAGAAGAAAGGTGATTATAAAGATGCTCATCAGACTGTGCAGGCCACGAAAGTGGTGAACAGCAATGTTAAACTTTGAGTGGCCCAAAAACTCAGGATTTTAGCGAAGTATTCGCAGAATTCACTATACTTGATTATATATGAGTTGTACAGGAACACAGAACACATTCCCCGACAGCAACAAGAAGACCCTCACTGGAGAGGCCTGAACTATCAAGGAGCAATAGTGATTTTGAATCTCGTAGGTTTATGTTTATATGTTCAAATTTTACCTTCAAAAACAGATATTCAAGTGTGTCGAATTCTCCTAAAAATGATGATAAATGCAGGAAACTGCACAGGTAGTGGTATTTTAGGGAAGTAATAATCATGGAAGCATGATTATGCTTCCATAACATGAGTAGCGTGGGAAAGGAGTCACATGCTACTCATGTTTGGTTGTATCTGATATATGAGGTTGTATCTAGGATATGACGTTGTATCTAGGATATGACGTTGTATCTGATATATGAGGTTGTATCTAGGATATGACGTTGTGTCTGATATATAACGTCATATCTGTGACATGACGTTGTGTCTGGAATATGATGTTGTATCTAGGACATGTCGTTGTATCTGATATATAACGTCATATCTGGGACATGACGTTGTATCTGGAATATGATGTTGTAACTGGGACATGACGTTGTATCTGGAATATGATGTTGTAACTGGGACATGACGTTGTATCTGGGATACATGTTGATATATCATCAATATGGCGACCTCATTTTTATCACCAAAACTCAGTTCAATATCAATCGTATTAATTATCGAGAACTAATGACAAACATTAAAAATCTTCAAAAGCTCTGATCTCAGAAGGAAAACATTGACCGATTCTGCTGTAGTTTATTAGTTTATTAAAATAACATTAAGTATGAATGGATTAATGTCATATTTAGAGTTGAACGCTTTTAGTATTACGATCGACCTTAAATATTACTAATAAAGTATATAATGTCAAAGCGAGCTCATTATAATCATTATTTCATAACCTTAACCGTTATAATATTTACCAGAGAACCAATAATTCTTGAGGTTTAATTACGATGAAATGAATGTGATTATAGGACACAAATTTTACCTATCATGAACCACAGTTGTTTTAATCAATTTAATGAATAATATATTTCAGGATGAGAGAAAAAAATTATTTTAATACTTTAGTGGTGATAAAGTTTACCCAATACATTATTTTTAGTAAAAGGGAAAATGAGTGTAGTGTAATTCCAGCAGGAGACGCAACGTGGAGTAGAGAAGCGAACAAGAGGAGGTTAATTAATCTTAACTTGCCACAAATCGTAACAAGATTCCCGATACTCAGACTCCGAGGAATAACTTAGAGCAATGTTCCTCAACCACATGGGTTGGACGGTAGAGCGACAGTCTCGCTTCATGCAGATCGGCGTTCAATCCCTAATCGTCTAAAATGGTTGGGCACCATTCCTTCTACCATTCTATTCCAAATCCTTATCCATATCCCTTCCATGTGCTATATAGTCGTAATTGATTGGCGCTTTCTCCTCATAGTTCCCTTCCCTTAGAGCACATGACACATGAAACAGGCCGCTACATGTGCCTCTGACGCTCGAAGATGTATATATTCCAAATTGGCGCTCGTATATGCTGTATGTTCAAAGGCTGCTATAGTGTGTGTATACTATAGTGTGTGTATACTCTAACGCTGCTCTAGTGACTAAAAATAATCTTTGAACATCGATATACTCTAGAGAGAGTATATCTATGTTCTAGTATATACACACTAGAACATAGATATACTCCAGAGAGAGTATATCTATGTTCTAGTATATACACACTATTGAGAGCACCACTGGCCCATTGATCATCAGTTCACATCAACTCACTCCTCGTCTGCACATATAACATTTCTAACTAATACTGTACAAAGAATTAAAAAAGTATACATCTTTGGAAAGATATTAACTTTATTTTGATATTTTATCTATTAAAAATATTTGATGGTAGAAAACATGCGTTTTAATTAAGATAAGAGACGCACATCTAAGTGAGATGTCATCCTACAACAGACTGATTTCATCCTGCCCTGATACACATCAGCTCCTTAATGATCAAGACTCCCTCGCGAGCACTAATACATTTCCCAGACTCCTCTCACAGGCACAAATACTTACTAGATAGAGACCCACTTACGAGCACTAATACATCACTATATTATGGGATGTTGCCACTCATATTTCACCTAAGATAGCACCACAAACAGTTATGTTATCACCCACGATGATAAATACACGAGTATTGGCTTCGTTCATCTCTCTTAGACCCACTACTCGTTCTCTGCCCATTCTCTCGCCTCCTGTCCTATTTATTGCACTCTTCAGCACTGGAACTTTGTGATCTGTGTATATCGTTATGGTATAAAGATATATATATTGGTGTCTGTTTTAATTTGTAGCTACATTTGATTTAAAAGTAAATCTACACTCTTACATTTAAATGTATCCACATTTTGCATTTAAATGTTGCCACATTCTAAGTTTAAACGTAGTCGCATTATTGGCTGTTGCCACATTCTCTAGTGAAAGTAGTTATTGTTTCCATCTTCCGCCCCAGCCAATGCTAATTTATTTCAAAAGGTGGATTCTGAGTTCCAGCCAGGTACCTTCCGATGACCACTCACATATTGTTTTGGCACATATTGTCTTCTCTTACCAGCCCCTTATATATTTATTATATAGGGAACTTTACTGTACAAGATTATATGATTATAAAATGTGCCCTTGACACATACACAACTCAACCAATACAAAATGAAAAACCCACAATCGGGATACCTTAATAAATATTACATACAGATTCGATCATTATTGCAAGTCTTCGAATTCCTCTGAAGTTGGACTTGTCCGCAAGACGCAACAGGCATTTTCTCTCTGAATCGCGACACTGAGGCGCTGGAACAAGAAGCTTTTCACCCTCTGGTCTTTTATAATGCCGATCAGTTTGTTACCTAATTCCGTCAGGAACTTCAATGCACATTTTCCCCGCGAACCAAGAGTCTCCGAACCGATCGGAACAAATCTGTAGCAGCATCTACTGTGCTGTATCAGCACAGTAGATGCAAAAATAACCTGTAGCGTGAGTGCATTTATTTGTCTACACCAAAAAGTGCTTATTCTTGAAGATCTCGGTGAAAATGCACAAATTTATGTTCAGAGTAAAGCACTTTTTTATTTAAAATTGAAAACCCTCGATAATTGTAATTCCTCCCACAAAGCAACCCGAGAGATACAAAATAGGGATATTGATTTATTCTCACAAAACTCTAAAATACAAACTCTTACTTATTTTTTATTCTATTATCTTATTTATTTATCTTACTTATGTTCTTATTAATAATTTTTTTTGTAATCCAAAGGTATTACGACAGTTTCTCGGGTGTGAACTATTGCGTATCGTCCTGGAAACATTTTTTAAGGTTTATTATAAATCCAGGAGAGATCTCAGGGCAGTTCGTTGCCAGGATACACCCAAGCATCCTAATTCAGCACGAGTCGCGCTGGAGGATGGAGCCGGCGCATGATCACACGCAAAAACCTCCGCGGGAGTCTCATTAGCGAGCTGTCAGCCTTGACAACTTGCCACAACCTGTCACACACACACACATGCATACATACATACATACATACAAGGGCACGGAAATATTCGTCCCTGGTTTCCTATATATGTATGCATGCTCTCGCAACAGCACTAATTGCAGTCACGTGTGCAAGTTACGCACATGTATAAAGCAAATGATGTTACGAGAGCGCTCACACACACACACACACACACACACACACACACACACACACACACACACACACACACACACTGAAGAATTGAAAATATTTCTGGAGTCAGAGATAAATATCTGAGCTCAAATATATCTCCCGAGGCACAGAAAATGGATAACGTCAGCGACACACACACACACACACACACACACGCACACACACACACACACACACACACACACACACACACACACACACACACACACACACACACGCGCGCACACACACACAACTCCCCGACATAAAGTCAGCCTTCTGGTGTATGATTCAAGAACTCCGAATGCCTCTGTATTAGAACAGTTCAATATTATGTACTTCTGTGTAGAAACGTATTTTGTGAAGCGTTAAACTAAGCTGTAGTGTCAAGAGGTATGCCTTTAGAACTAAGATAAAGGATATTAAATATGATAAAATCTTAACGGAGTTATTATCTCCACTTTGGTACTTGAGCAGAAATTGACCGCAACAACTTATCTTTTGGAAAATATAACTTCTTAATTTTTGGGTTATGATAATTCCGGTACAGCTTTTTTTCTTCGGCAACACAAGTAACGCGGTTAATTCATTATTAGACTTTTATTGGAATAAATTTTTATTGTTTCTGTGTATTCATCTGCATTCATATGCTAGTAAAAGCAAAATATTTTCATATTAATTTAACTTATATAAACTCATACCCCGTCCTAATCTAGTTTTCTGCCAACGTAAATATTTGTATCCCTTAATTTTATTATTTGCAAAATTCTAAATATTGTTCCAAGTTGTTCATAAATTATATTTATGTTCCATTTGTTGCCCCTCCCCCCCCCCCCTAGCTTTATCATATTTTATCATTTCTCTTCATTACCCAACACGTTCAACTTACAGGTTTACAACTATAACTTACAACTATAACTCTTCCAGAACACAAAGGGGGCAGGTAGCTCAGTCAGGTCATGGTTTCTTATACCACATGAAGATCTAGCTATGTACTGAGAAAGGACAATGTCAACAAAGCCAGTTCGTATTGGCAGATGCAGTTTACTACGAGAAATGAACTGTTCTGATGTTAGGTAATGATGGTAAAGTTACCAGACATCAGGTGGATTGTGTTGAAAGTTTTAAGCCTGAATGCGAAAGTGATCTGGTGGCATGACTAGTAAAAATTTATTGCCAATAAAATAATGCCAAAATGTTTTCAATGATGCTAATAGAATATTTGGATTTATTTCCAGAAGAGTTAGCAAGACACAATTAATGATAATTATGTTTAAATTTGGTTGTGTTTAGCTCGTTCAGAATATGCAATTCCGTTTTGGTCGCCATGCTGTAAAATGGAGATTACTTCACTCGAAAGCGCTCAGTGAAAAATGTTAATTCCAGGAATTAAAACCATCCATATGAAAAGAGACTGAGTAAGCTCAGTTTACATTTGCTAGACAGGCGAAGTTAGAGCTAGCATAATTTAAGTGCAGAAGTGGATGAAAGTGTATAACAAGAGGGGGATATTAATACGATGTTAAATATATCAGTACATAATGGAACACGAAACAATGGATGTAACTCGAATAAGTTTAGATTTCGGAAAGACCCGAGTTACTTCAGGTTTTAATAAAGGGTCTTTGATTAGTAGAACTGATTACCGACTAACGTAGTAAATGGGAGATAATTTGATTGTTTCAAGCGTGGATTAGACATATATGTAAATGAGTTTTGTTGTAATAAACAACTGACTAGAATGGGCCAAAAACTCTTCTTCAGTTTCCTAATTTCTTGTGTCTGTGACTCCAATCATCACATAGGTTGGTCGTCTTCCAAAAAGCCTTTCCTGCTTCAGCTCTCCACAAACACTGTCGTCTTGTGTCGTCTCTTATACGCAACATAAACCATTGTCTTGGTTTTGTTGATGTTAAATGTTCTATTTTCTTAGGAAGGATCTGACTTGGTAATTAGGCCCTCTGTGTTCTCCTTCTGTCTCTCGTCTCTCTCTCTCTCTCTCTCTCTCTCTCTCTCTCTCTCTCTCTCTCTCTCTCTCTCTCTCTCTCTCTCTCTCTCTAGATATATATATATATATTCAGTTGCATATTGTCCTGGGGACCATTCAGGCTTGTTCGCATATATATATATATATATATATATATATATATATATATATATATATATATATATATATATATGTATATATATATATATATTAGAAGGGAGACCTTAATTTGGTGGATTTTTTATTAAATAAATAATAATAATCTATTTAATTTATCTTATTTACATTTCTTGTTTACTTTCATTCTCGACTTAGCTTAGTTGTCCATTGTTCTCGTAAATTGTTATTATTTCCTTGGTTTTTATGCTTTCTTTTATCCACTTGCACCTCACCTACTCCCACCAGATCTTATCTCACCTTCAACCTCCTTCTAACTCCCTTTTCTCTCTCTCTCTCTTGCCTTATTGAAGCTTTTTCCCTTCCCGCACTTTCGACTTCATAAGTGTCCTCAACAAGACCGAAACATCGTTACTTAAATGTTTTTTTGCGTGAGTTATTCGTTAATTGTAATGTTTTCACTGATATAATTGACTTCTTTCTCGTCTCCTGACAGTGAATATACAATCCTCTCCATAGCTACTTGCTATTGTTGTAACATGAGGACTTTTTGAAGTAGATGTTCTACAGCGACTGTCCAATTATTATTATTTGTTGCTCTCATGAATGTTTTGGAAGCAATTTATATTATTTCCTGCAAAGTATAATTTTTTTCTAATTATATGATAAAAATAAAGTATTAATATAAATTTGAGCATCTAGAGAATTCTGATGATGATTCTCTAAAAATAATCAAAGAAGAAAATGTCGTAAGTGAGTCCATAATGTTTATCTGAAATAGAAGTTAGCAACTTGAGGTGCTACTGCAGAGGTGATGCATGAGGACAGTTTGTCGTGTAGATAAACCCAAGCTTCCTAATTTAGCCTGAGCCTGGCTGGGAGCCCCTGGAGATGGGCGATGTTCAACTATGAAACATCTCTCCGTTGGGAGCCTCATTAGTGAGGCAGCAAAATACAGGACCCAAAAGTGAGAAGGCTGTTGTCTGATATTTACGCGTTAACGCACACCCTTGACCCACTCTCACACGACACGCTTATAAATACGCTACACGACGCGCTAATTCCCACGCTAACACAATGCATAAGTGAACAGTTACTTTGAATTAATATAAAAATTGTTCAGGTGAATACTAGTGTCTAGTTGACCAGACCACACACTAGAAGGTGAAGGGACGACGACGTTTCATGTGTGGTGGGTGTAATAATAATAACTGATAAGATTTAGTGAAAAAAACTTATTTTTGTATTGTTTTCTTAACAAAATTAGTGTTTAGAATTTGCTAAAAGATTCTTCTGATTTAACAAATTCTTATTACCTCTGAGTTTAATAGCTGTTAATATTTTTTAAATAAAATATAATTACAATATCTAACAATGGGGAAGTGTTTAATAGATGAATATTCATGATTTCTCCCTTTTTATGATAGAATTATAAATAGCTAAAAAATATTTAGGACCTGATAATGGTCCAGCACGTGACCGAAACGTCTTTTCCGTCTCCTGGTGTGTGGTTGGTCATCTTATCTTCAGCCACGTTATTGTGACTCTTCGTCTGCATATCAGAATATATATATAATTCAACTGAACTTCACAGTCTTAAATATCGCAAAAAAAACGAGCGAGAGTTAAAAACATTATTTATGTGTCGTTTGTACAAAACATAATTTAACAACGACAATTTGCATTTCTCAAAGAGGATCTCCTCACCAGAGCAATTTATCCGTAGTTCTGGAGACCCAGGCACCAAGGCTCTCTTCATAGCAAACCTATTTACGAGCAGCGAGGCAAGAAAGTTTACTCGAGAGAATGCCAGACCAGAAGTTACCGAAACACTTCATATCCTAGCAAGAATTTTCCATTCTATACTTATAAAACACCTTGCAAAAGTTACATTGCCAAGTTTAAGATAATTTGGCGGGCAGCATCAGCAAGCAACTGTGGTGATGGCAGTGTTGGCGATAGTGAAGGAGGTATTGGCGATGGTGGAGGTGGTGGTGGTGGTGATGGTGATGGTGGTGGTGATGGTGGTGGTGGTGGTAGTGTTGTCGATGGTGGAGTTAGTGGTGGCATTGCTAACGATATTGGAGCTTGTGGTGGCGGCGGATGTGGCAGTAGTGTGGATGTGAAACATTGGTTTAACACACAGTATTAAACCAATGTTTAATACACAGTATGTTAAAATCGATGAATGAATTAAGGGGGGAACGGCCGCTTCTCTAAACTAGCCTACTCTTAAGTATGCAAAGAACTTTAATGAATGATAATGTTTGTTTATATATGAGAAGAACCCTATTTTTAATACACAGTTCGTTAAAATTGATGAATGAGAACTGCCGCCGCTTTAACGAGCTTGGCCTGAGGACAGGTTGCAGTTAACACTGCATTATTACACTGTTAAGCTGCGTTACATTGACATAGCATCAATTCACTATTAAGACGAGTTACGATATCATAGATGAGAATCATTATACAGCTAAGCTGTGTTAGAGTAGCGAAGCTTTGTTACAATGTGACACCCATTCACCGTCGTGACTCCATTCAAGACTGTCAGCACAACAATGCTACGGTGGCTGAAGCACTTGTTGTTCTGGGTTCATTATATATATCGTTCTCGTAATAGCTCATTATACTCGTCTTCGGGTCTTCGTGCAGTATCAACATCTTCTGAAATTCGGATGTGCTTTCAGTGCTTCTTCACACTCGACTTGAGAATGGTCCAGGACGGACCGAAACGTCGTCGTCCCTTCACTTTCTAGTGTGTGGTTTGATCAACATCTTCTGAAATTTGTTGAAATGTGTATTGTTTAGATGGATTTTACTTATTACTATGACCCATTTTAGTTTAAGTTTTCCCAAGCAGCAAATTTTACTTGAGACTAATTCATTTGCGAGAAGATACGTCTTTCAAAGGAAATAAGTCTAGAAAAATTAGGCGCTCTTAAAGTAAAGTTGTCTCGAGTTGAGAGTTTTTTTCTCCCTCGCTCAAGTTGTCAGACAGTCTTAAGTCGTGCGGGAAGAAATCATTTTGGAGAGTTTTAACATAATTACTGAAATATAATTTGCATTCTATTACCATCTTTTTTTATTTGTAAGAGCAAAAAATATATATACAATGAAATAAAAAGAATCAAATGGTCTAACACGAAGACTGTAGTAGGGACAGGTATAACATCAGTATAAACAACATTACTATAAGAGAGTCCAGGAGCCTTGCACCAATAACCCAGATACGAATAACTGGGCCCAGAAGACACAGGCATAAAACAATATTATCAAAACATAATATTGTTTCGGGGGACCTGCTGCTTGGGTAACAGCTTCTCCCCCGAATCGACCTACCCTGGCTTTGCGCCCTGGTAAGGCCACTCCAGACCAGGCCAACGCCAGTGCGCAAGTTCATAGTCTCCTGAGACTGATGGATGTCTACTACTATTAAAACATAAATACTGACAATTAGAAATATTGGCAATTAGGCACAGAAATATCCATTCACAAATCCCCAGACTCAAAGCGTAACATCCAGTATACACACAAAGCCAGGATTACCCCAATTTCAAGATAATCTCACACACCACTTCTTCCAGTGTTAAAGTATGTCAACAATACTCAAGCCTCACAGAAATAGCTACATGAACAAATACACTATTTTACTCCCACTCTAAACAGATCATATTCGATAAAAGCCACAATCAAACAAAATCTGAACCATTTGATCCTAACCTTTCCTATAATCAGTAATTCATCATTAACTAAAATATAATATTTCATAATATGTCAGTTCAGAAATGAAAAGTAGAAAATCATTTCCTCGCAAGTGTTCTTGAAGTTCACGGAGACGTTGAACCATCTCCTAATACTCTCCTCAAGGTATTTTTATCTACAGTAAGAATTTCTCCAAACAGCTAATCAGACACGCTGTAGTTTACGTCCACCGACTCTCGAAGTTTTGCTGCTCTTCTTCACCTTCACCGCCTTCCGCCTGGAGATTACTCAGGCGGCATCAGTTAGGGCGCCTCGCTGAGTTCCCTTCAGTTACAAACTACCGCATGTATATAAAAATGAATTCACTTGACGCGAGCGTAAATAGAGTAGAGTTGGTTGTGAGGTGGTGGAGAGGGTAATGAGGGAGAGGGTGAGGGATGTGGAGTAGGGTGAAGGGTACACTGTGAGGCGAATAGTGGGGTGCAGGCGAGATTACATAGTTGGTAGTATATATAACATTCTGAAAGCTGAATATTCAAGATGGGGTGTGAGGGTACATGAATTTTATGACCTAAATGTTGCATATTTAGCTAGAATAATCTCTTAAGTATTTACAGCTAACATGAATAGGTAAGAATAACTATAATGTTTTTTGCTATAAGTGTACATTGTAGGTAGCAAACGTGCTTTATGGGGATTAATAAGGTCTAGTTATTTGTCACGCAGGTAGGTAATTAACCGAGACTAAGAGGCCGTGAGATCTGGATGAAATGAAACAATGAAATTCCATTTGAAACTGGATTCGACGCCTAGGAGGATTCAGGGAGTCCTACACATCAGTTGATCACGTGATTTATATCATATATCATGTGACTGTCCCTACGAAGGCGTGACTGATTAACTAGGACCTTCAAGCCTGGACCTCAGGTCAGGCCAGAAGTCCTCAACTGGAGGACAAGGGAGACGAGGTACTCAGAGCTGGGACAGGCCAGCTCTATTGATTGTATAGAGTCCAACTCTAATTGGTGTCAAGGTAAGTAATACCAGACTGCCCCAGAGGGAGGACCGAAGAAAAATCTGAATTAGGGTTGGGATGTTATGTGAACCAGATTGGGTACAAGGTATGGACCAGTTTTGGTCTATATTTTGGTCCAGGGTAAACCGGGAATATTTTATGAGTAATCTGGCTTGGTATTCAGTCAGGATAAAGGAACTATTGTCAGTATTGAACAAAGTGGGCCATAGGTATAATTAATAAACTATTTATACTTAATAAATACTAGTTTGTATTTGAGCTTCTATAACATTTTCTCACACTTAAGTGTGCTCCACGAACCCCAAAGTGCCTCTCAGGGAGTCTGGTTAAGGTGTTGTAGAATCCTATATATTTACGTTGATACAATACCACATGTATTGACATGCAGGAATAACTTTAACTCGCGTTCATCAATGGTCGAGTTGTTACGGTAATGATAAGTGTGACCAGGGGTGATGTGTGGAGGTTCAGAGGTAGGGTGTGGGGGGTGCTAAGGGCAGGGTGTGAGGGTGCAGAAAGAGACATACGAACCAACAAAAGAGCGAATAATAACCCCCCCCCCCTTCCTCATTAGTATGCACCAGTTAGTGCCTCAACTGAATCTCATCAGAAGTCAATTAAGTAGAAGTTGTTTCATTTCAACTTCGCTCGACCTGAGCAGAACAAAAACTCACAAGCATTGCTGCTAAACCCTGACGAGTGCTGCGGCTTTGTCCCCATTAGTGCGACCTCTACCGACCGTGAGGAGATTAGAGATAACAGGTTCCTACTGCTGCCCTCAGATGCACCATGTCTCCACCTGCCTCGTGTGCACAACGGTACACAAAACCGCTATATTCAGTTGTTTCATTCGAAGAGCAGTAAAGGCATGGTAACGAACGTGGTTTTCTATTTAACTAATGTCATTCGTTTTGTGTGAAAAGATTGCCTTTATTAGAGGTCTTGGATACTCCATATTGCATACATTTTGTCAATACCATGACTTAAAGTTGATCTGTCGGAGTGCCGTCACACAGTCAGGTCTGTGGCTCACGGGTGTAGCCAGGTCTGTGGCTCACAGGTGTAGCCAGGTCTGTGGCTCACGGGTGTAGCCTGGTCTGTGGCTCACAGGTGTAGCCAGGTCTGTGGCTCACAGGTGTAGCCAGGTCTGTGGCTCACGGGTGTAGCCAGGTCTGTGGCTCACAAATGTAGCCAGGTCTGTGGCTCACGGGTGTAGCCAGGTCTGTGGCTCACAGGTGGAGCCAGACCTGTGGCTCACAGGTGTAGCCAGGGCTGCCAGCTAGAACTTACTGCTGTCTGAGCTTTTAAATTTAAGTGAAAATGTAGGACGTACATAGTCAAGATCGGTCCTATTGGTTCTACTAAGAGAGAGGTGAGGCCATGTAGTAACAACCACCACCTTACAAAATCGGGGAAAGGTGGTAGAAGTTCCTAGATGTCTTTATTCAAACTTTATGAACATTACTTCAAAATTAAATGGAAATATCTGTTTATTTGAAGTTGGAGGCTAGACGGAGAACATAAGCCGAGGGGGGAAGGGAGAAATGGGTAAGATAAGATGGGTAAAATATGGGAGAGGGGAGAGGGTAAGGAGTGTGAGGTGAAGGGGATTGAGTGTGATAATTCTTCACAAATTGGTAGAAGAATGTAGAAGAACTGCTTGGCTGAATAAGGGAGTGGTAAGTGAAGAAATTAACACAAACAAGAAAACTGAGCATCATGAGAGTTAAATGTGGATCAAAGTGCTAAATTTAGCAGGAAAACAATGATGAATTACGAAAATTATTAAAAAAATGGAACAGTAATGTGTTATATATGCTAATCTCTCTACCCAGAGATCCTTTAAGTAAATCCTAAGCAGAGTAGGATGAGTGAGGCCCTTCAGTCACTTATGTCACATGTTGACTTTCAACTTGAAAATGCAAGACATATGCAGGAGCAGTTATAAAATAATTATCCAGAAGAACAAAGAAATTGTATTTATAACTTCTGGTTTTGACAAGGTTATTGAAGGATAAAATACATCACCGAAAGCGGCAAAAGAGTCATATAGTCACCCTTCATAACAGTCCAACACCGACACCTTGAACCCCAACACCTTACACCCCAGCACCACCACCTTACACCCCAGCACCACCACCTTACACCCAACTTCTCAAAATCTGAAGCTGAACGTAATACCTTCGCTGTCAACGTCGTGGTCTGAAATATTAACAATATACGCGGTCGCTCAGGCATATGTCCCTCGCCACGGCCTGAGAGGCGGAGTATACCAGCCACACGGCCTGAGAGGCGAGGTATATCAGCCATACGACCTGAGAGGTGGGGTATACCAGCCACATGGCCTGGGGAGGCGGGGTATATCAGCCATACGACCTGAGAGGTGGGGTATACCAGCCACACGGCCTAGGGAAACGGGGTATATCAGCCATACGACCAGAGAGGTGGGGTATATCAGCCATACGACCTGGGAGGCGGGGTATACCAGCCACACGGCCTGAGAGGCGGGGTATACCAGCCACATGACCTTGACGAACGATGCCATCCGGGATATGTCAATATCACCTTTTCCCATGTACGGTAAGGATGGCCTCATCTGGGACCCGTTCTCAGTGCTAGCTGCCTTGAGGTGTCTTAACATGGTCTTAAGGGTATATATATATATATATATATATATATATATATATATATATATATATATATATATATATATATATATATATATATATATATATATATATATATGAAGATTGAAGCGACATTCATTGTATTGACAGCTTCACTCTTCCCATTACCGTTCGCTCATCGGCTTTCCTTCTTAAACTTTGACAAATCCTTTTCACAATAATGTTCAAAATGTTACAGACTTTTTAAGATTCAGTATTAGGCAGCCTCTGTCATGTTTAACTTACATCTCTTCTATTTTCTTTTGAAAGGCAATGAAAATTATGCAAGGTGGAGAAATTAAAAATAAGTCATCGTTAATATGAATCCAAATTCAATACTTTTATGTGTCACTACTCAACCCGTCCTCACACTAGGCTGTTTAAAGCAGCGGCCGTCCTCCCCAGACGCATTCATCAATTTTTACATAATGTTTATTGAAAATTGTTTTGGTCTCATGTAAATTTATATTAGTATACATAAAAATTATATGTGTGGTTAGGCGTAGGTTAGGTTAGGTTAGGTTAGGAGTTTGGTTCTGTTGGCGATTATTTGTATTTGAAGTACGTGGGTGAAGCATTTATAGAATTGTCGTTCGAACAGAAGACGTGAGCGAAGCACTTTTTCCAGAAGTGTTCGGACGTCAATCAGTTGCGAGTCGTGTGTAAACGGCTTTTCCTTCATAAACAGTGGGTTTGGCGGCTGGATTAACGAGCTTGGATCTTTGTATGCGAGGACGGGCTGCACTGCTGACACATTTGTTAATGTGATTTCAAATCAAACTTGATGTCAAACCAAGCTTAACGTCATATCAAGCGTGGCGCTACTTCTGGGATGGTACAATCAGCAAACAATTGTACCATTTTAAGCATGTAACTCGATTGTAACTACACAAACTGATTGTACTCATATTTCACTGTAAATTAGGTTCATATGAAGAGAATTATGGTTAAATTAGGTTTGTGTGTTTTAAGTCATTGTGTTTGAGAAATTCTCAACCACAAATGTACTTTATTGTTGTTGAACACAAATTTAATGTGTTTTGGAAAAGGTTTAAGGGGAAAATAGATCCATTACTCTTTGATTTCAGATCTCTTGTAGCTTATCTGTTTAGTGTTCGAGCTGTAACGTGCGAAACCTGAAAAATACATGGCGACATCTTAAGTCCATCATCTGTGAATTTACGATTATTTCTCGACGCACATTTTTGCCTCTTAAGTAGAAATTGGTTGCAATCGTGATCTTTGTTGAGGTAATGGCTCTTTTTTTACCATTAATGTTTGACTGTTTTCAAAGCGTTTGTACTTACGGAAATAAACTATAAAATATCTTTTTTCTTGTTCTACTGTTTGTCATATATTGCTATATATTATGGTTTATATTATATTATACCAATTCTCCATAAAACTGTCTTATTAGCTTAACTTTATTTTATATATATTTTGCCACTATGAGTCTGATCGCTGAGATGTTGAACTGTGAGTATACGGATGCCTGTAAGACCTCTTCACTCCAGCTGAAAATATGTTTATAAATCACTGAAAAATAAAGATTTTAAATCTAAATCTAGATTATATAATATATATAATGATCACATGCTGTTATTATTACTTTCTCTTACATAAATAATATACTGTACTTTGTGTAAATAACTCGGTTGTAACTATAAATATAAAGGATTTTGAATTGATGACCATTCTTAAAAGTGTTAATATTATTTTGGAAAGGGTTTTATACTATCCATTAACCCTGATAAAAAGTGAATAATTGACTTATTTCATTTTGTGCATTTGGTTATAGCCAAGCGAGTTAAACTGAATTAATTTGGCCTGTGATATTTTAATGTGCAGTAGAGAAACATAAATCGCCAGGATTATATTATAACTATTTAATTCTGTTAAAGTTTTCAAGCACTCGGTTCAGCTCTTGCAACTATGCTTTCAACAGCAGATGCATTTTTTTTATTTTTAATTAAATTCAATTATTTATTTTAACAGCCCATTCCTTCCGTTGTCAATTTTTGTTCTCTCTTAACATCAGAGATGTTCAATCTTTTTTAACTTAAGGCACAATGAGCAAGGCGTTAAAATTGTCAAGGTCCACCATAGTTTGTTTCATCATATAATAATACATCTGGCATATTATCCTGGCAAGTTTGTCTTTTTCACTGGGGGTCACTGAAAAAAAATCTAGACAAACGAAATTCAGATTAAAAAGCTGAAAAAAATATGTATTAGTCCACACGCTGCGATCCGTCCTCAGGCCAAGCTCGTTAGGAGCGGCCGTGCCCAGAGACGCAGTCATTAATTTTATCATACTGTGTAATAGTTTTTTCTCGTCTATTAGTTATTAATATACAATATAATTCAATGTATAATTAGGCCAAGGTTAGGTTAGATGTTTAGGTTCTGTTGTGTTTGTTGTACGGGGGGTGAAGCATTTAGAGTGTGTGATTCGAGCAGAGGACGTCAGCGAAGCACTGATAGAGAAAAGTACATTCGTCATCATTTGTAAGTCCTATGTAAACCGATTTTCATTCAAAAACAGAGGGTTTTGCGGCTGAATTAACGAGTATTTGGCTTTTGTTGATGACGGGCGGGACTTCCACATCCGCTCCGAGCAACAGCTGACTGAAGACTGACCCTCAGTGTTGCCTGAGTGTGATCTGTTATTCAAAAAATAGAGTATTACTAAAATTTACCTCGGCTATTTTTTTTTTAATTCTGAATTTTTTTTGTAGCTTCTTTTTAACCTTCTTTCAAACTCCCCGCAGCACACCGCAGGGCTCTCAGCGACGCACCTGTGTGCCGCCACGTCACACAGGTTGAAAAACACTTTTCTACACATTTTAAAACTGTATTATCATGTTATTGTACAAGCCATACTAGGATGAAACAACTGGTGAGTTAATGGTCTCGAGATTCACATGCTGTTGGTAGTGTTTGCTCCGATGAATAACAGTGCTAGGAGTGAACAATCATTGCACAATGAGAAGGATGAGGAAAACGTATATCTCATGTATTTAAGCCCGAAATTTCATTAGAAGCGGATGATCGCATATTTTCAAACAGAATCAGAGAGAGATGATCACTTCAAAGAACACAGAGATACATATCTCCTGTTATTAACCCAAGCCAGTAAACACGTGCAAGAGATAATCGCTTGTCGTATCATCATCAGATAAACATTCACAACATACGCGGCTGCCTTTGATGCTGCGGTGTCCACACCAAAGAAAACATTAATTTCTGATGAAAGAGGTGTAAATTCATATTAATGAAAATGCTAATATGAGCTCATATGAAACTGAATCCTTTTGACAAGATATTAGTTCCCATTAATTAATTTTTGTTCCAGTCCATCTGCGTCACACGTGGAGCTACGAGAGGACCAAGATGTGAGGCCTCGGCTCTCCTGAAGGCTCCTGAGGTTGGATGTCGAGGCCTGACTCAACACACTATAATTTGTACTTTCCAGATCATGCAAAGAGGCCTGGTGGCTGAACACTATTGAACGGCTACTGAACTAAGAGAAAATGATCACATAATCTGTAGAAAGTGTCAGAAATGGCTTTGAAAGCAAAAACAGTGGAATCGGAATATGTTTGACCTTTAACATCACGATAATACTCGGATAACCTGCACTAAAATAGCAACAATGGATGCGAGGAGGACATTATTAAGCACATTATTAATTATATGAAGCAAGAAAGCACATAAATCGAAGATGCATGCGAACCAAAGGTACACATGTGCTAAAGGAAAATATGAGCTGAGGAACCATATGAACAAAGGATGAATATAAGCCGGAGCATATGAGCGAACGATACATAAGAACCGGGGAGCATATAAGCCGAGGGAGCATATAAGCTGGAACTAAGGTAACTTGCACACTGAGGGAGAACATGAGCTGAGGAAGCCTAAGTCGGAGCGTATATGTCGAATGAGTCTATATTATTGGGGATCGTTTGAGCGGGGTGAACATTGTATATATACATTGTATATATGTAAGATTTGTATATATACATGAGTGAGACGGGGCGGGCTTGACCGGCTTAGTATCGGCTCCCGTAGCTGTCTTATTCTGTTTACTGGATGGGTTATGTATAGATTTCCATTTCTCCGTCTTTCTAACTCCAGTTTGCTAGGTCGTCTAAGCCGGCTTGTAATCTCTGATGCAGGAGTGGTGTTGTGGTCTTTGCATCTAGCTTAGTGTCATCTCATAATTTTTAAATAGTCCCAAGACCAGCCCTTGTGGTACTCTGTTTAACGTGTAACCTCTCTGAAGGGATGTAATTATGGACTGGCCACTAGCTTCTAAATATACATATTTCAGAAATTTGTTGACAAAATATAAGCACTGTTCATCTCTGGATGCAAAAAAAATCTTTTTAATAAACACACATTATATACATCGAGTTTTAATGTTATTTAAAGACTATTGTCTTCCTTTTATCGATATATTTAACTAATATATATATACAGATGCCATTAAAGAAATAATATGATTATACATGATAAATGTACATGAACTGTTCCTATGGCCGACTAGGCCAGGAGGCCTGGTCGAGGACTGGGCCGCGGGGACGTTGAGCCCGGAAATCATCGCAAGGCAATCGCAAGGTAACCATGGAGACAATATTGGCAATTTGTAATTATTTAAAAAAAAAAACTCTGAATTCTTAATAACTGTTTGTGAATTGAACAGCTGCTGCAGGTAATTTGATTACTCGTTGCCTACAGAAGGTACCTCACTTGCATTTTAAATGTTAATGACTGAAGTGACAATTGCAATTTTGTATCGCTTGTTTCACTGCATTGTTTTTACTTCCTCTGATATTCTTTGATCGAATGTTGCAGAATTAACTGGTATATATATTTTTAATTAGTGCTAAATCCACAACCTGATTGACATTATTTCTTATTCGATGAGAGATTTTGTCATTGACACATTTTGGGATTGTTAAAGGAACATGATTAATATTGTCGACGGTAAATGAAGAGGAGGATAATAGATTAAAACTCTTTGGCATGTCTGTTTTGCTATGCGTCTCCGGGATGAGGACAGACAAAAACTAATGATGAAGGGCAACGTGGAACGGATCGATGAGATGAGATGCGCAACGGATTGGCAAGTGTGGGCTGGCTAGGAGCAGTGTGAGCTGGCTACGGAACAGTGAGGTGAGACCAGGAGCAGTGTGGGCTGGCTACGGAACAGTGAGGTGAGACCAGGAGCAGTGTGGGCTGGCTACGGAACAGTAAGGTGAGACCAGGAGCAGTGTGGGCTGGCTACGGAACAGTAAGGTGAGACCAGGAGCAGTGTGAGCTGGCTACGGAACAGTAAGGTGAGACCAGGAGCAGTGTGGGCTGGCTACGGAACAGTAAGGTGAGACCAGGAGCAGTGTGAGCTGGCTACGGAACAGTAAGGTGAGACCAGGAGCAGTGTGGGCTGGCTACGGAACAGTGAGGTGAGACCAGGAGCAGTGTGGGCTGGCTACGGAACAGTAAGGTGAGACCAGGAGCAGTGTGGGCTGGCTACGGAACAGTGAGGTGAGACCAGGAGCAGTGTGGGCTGGCTACGGAATAGTGAGATGAGACCAGGAGCAGTGTGGGCTGGCTACGGAACAGTTAGGAGAGACCAGGAGCAGTGTGGGCTGGCTACGGAACAGTAAGGTGAGACCAGGAGCAGTGTGGGCTGGCTACGCAACAGTGAGGTGAGACCAGGAGCAGTGTGGGCTGGCTACGGAATAGTGAGATGAGACCAGGAGCAGTGTGGGCTGGCTACGGAACAGTTAGGAGAGACCAGGAGCAGTGTGGGCTGGCTACGGAACAGTTAGGAGAGACCAAGAGCAGTGTGGTCTGGCAACGGAACAGTGAGGTGAGACCAGGAGCAAGACAGCGAGGGGAGACAACAAAAGAAGCTGTGATGGGGAAATGAACAGATATATAAGGAGAGATGGGGGAACGGAGCTGTGGGGAGAGGTTGAACTGAATGTACGTTTTGATATATGCTAATTCCTGTTACTATACATTAATAAAGCAGTGGTGGAGTGATCAGTAAACTGAGCTGGTAATTCAGTTGGCCAAAGTTTGCATCCTCATCAGCAAGACATAAATTAGTTTGTGAAAGCCCTACCTTGCAGTTACCCCAAGAAATACTGAAGATTTGCCTTTCAACTCAAATGTTCCAGAGGAGTAACGTACTAGTCCATGAACAATTTTACTCGTTAAAACACATTGTGGCACCTGTACTGTGAATAGAAAACCCTGTGTTCTCCTTGTGATCTATTCTGGAACAGAAATAAACATCTCGACCCATCTTACAGTTTCCGTGGTGTAGTGGTAAGACACTCGCCTGGCGTTCCGCGAGCGCTATGTTATGGGTTCGTATCCTGGCCAGGAAGGATTTACCGGGCGCAATTCCTTAACTGTAGCCTCTGTTTAACGCAACAGTAAAATGTGTACTTGGATGAAAAAACGATTCTTCGCGGCAGGGGATCGTATTCCAGGGACCTGCCCGAAACGCTTCGCGTACTAGTGGCTGTACAAGAATGTAACAACTCTTGTATATATCTCAAAAAAATATATCTCAAAAAACACACAAAATATAAGCAAAATGTTAATACGATATCAAGCCTGTATATCGGAAAACACAAATATTGCACTCAAGCTTCAGAGGCCCCAGAACTATAACAAATCAATTAGGCGTTGAACCTTATTGTTACATCTGCCGGAGACCTTACAGATGTGGCCTGCTGATGAAGGGGGTCTATTCAATCAGATGTGTGTGTTGGCTGAGGGCGCTATTTGTGACACAATTGGTTCTCATAGGGAACGGGAGCGTTTTGTTCTTAATTAACCCTCAAGGTCTTTCTGGAAATCAAAATTACAGTTCTTGCAGTAAGGGAAATATGCTATTTAAATATATCAACGTAGAGAATTGTTTTGGTGTCGAAGCTCAGTTGCTCGACCCTCACTTGGTCGACCCTCACTTGGTCGACCCCTCACTTGGTCGACCCCTCACTTGCTCGACTCTCATTTGGTCGATGGCAAAGGGAAAATAAATAATTGCATGAAATGTTTACATAGAAATTATATTTATTTATATATTCATTCATTACTTCTGACCCATTGCATTTAAATTAAAAATTCAGCATTCTGGAATATGGTCCTCCAGTAATAAAAATATAATAACAACAATAATACTAATAATAAAAATAATAATGTACAAAGAAATTTCATTAAAGTGATGTATCAATGAGATCATTCGGAGCCACGAAGAGGATTCGAGCCTGCACATTGGGTACTCGCAGGCACATGCCTTAAGCTATTAGGCCACGATATCCTAAAACGTAATGTAACCTGGGATTCAACTGAATCCTCTAGGCTTTCTGAGGCATTAAACACAAAACTAATTAGATGCGGACTCCAGGCTGGAACCGCATATTCCAGTATTAGTTTGTTATATGAGGTATACAAGATTCTGAATGACTCCTTTCGCAAGTTTCTGAAGGCAGTTTTTATGTTTGTCAGCCTTGCATACGCCGCTGATGTTATTCTTTTAATGTGGGCTTCAGAGGACAGGTATGGTGTGATATCAACCTCCAGATCTTTCTGTCTTCCTGACCTCTGAAGGATTTCTTCTCCTAGCTGGTACATTGTATTTGGCCTAATGCATCTTACGACTATCTTCATCACTTTGCACTTACTTGAGTTAAACTCTAGTAGCCATTTGTTGGACCATTCCTCCAGTCTGTTTAGGACTTCCTGTAGCCTCTTGCAGTCCTCTACTCTCTTAATCTTTCGCTTACTTTTAGCATCACCATCAAAAGTTGAGAAGAATGAGTCTATACCATCTGGAAGACCATTCACGTATATAAGAAACAAGATAGGGCCGAGTACAGAACCCTGTGGGACTCCGCTGGGGACATCATGCCAGTCTGAGGTCTCACCCCTCACAGTAACTTTATGCTTCCTGTTGTTTAGGTACCTAATTGTACTCAGCTAATTGTGCTTGCGGGGGTTGAGCTTTGGCTCTTTGGTCCCGCCTCTCAACTGTCAATCAACTGGTGTACAGATTCCTGAGCCTACTGGGCTCTGTCATATTTACATTTGAAACTGTGTATGGAGTCAATGTATACACAGGCTGGATGTATGTGTGTGTGTGTGTGTGCGTGTGTGTGTGTGTGTGTGTGTGTGTATGTGTGTGTGTGTGTGTGTGTGTGTGTGTGTGTGTGTGTGTGTGTGTGTGTGTGTGTGTGTGTGTGTGTGTGTGTGTGTGTGTGTGTGAGTATTCTCATTTGATTGTGCTAGCCGGAGCCGATCTTGCATCCAACCATACAACCCACAGTGAACTGGATTACAAGTTCTCTAGCCTTTCAGGTTCTGACATCAACATCAGGGAGAAAACGGTGACGGTAGCCGGCTTTCATTCCAGTGTGCATATGAGCCAGGTAGTGTACGGTGGGCGGACGCCGTGGGGACTGTGGGACAAGGTTGACGCGGACGGTAAACTGGCAGGTAACACATAGTTTAAAAGGTCAGTCAGTGCTGTGACGCTATACTCTCGTCATGGGGTGAGGGGGAGGGCGTTTGGTTATCTTCTGTTGCTTTTCTGTGCTTTTGTTCCTGTGAATTTATGTAAATGGCTCTTTGTCTTAAAACCAAAAGAGGTCTTGCTGTTATTCTGTCCCATATGAGCCTGTCGGTCGAGCAGACAGCACACTGGACTTGTGATCCTGTGGTCCTGGGTTCGATCCCAGGCGCCGGCGAGAAACAATGGGCATAGTTTCTTTCACTCTATGCCCCTGTTACCTAGCAGTAAAATAGGTACCTGGGTGTTAGTCAGCTGTCACGGGCTGCTTCCTGGGGGTGGAGGCCTGGTCGAGGACCGGGCCGCGGGGACACTAAAGCCCCGAAATCATCTCAAGATAACCTCAAGATAACCATCGGGCAGCCAGTCGAGGAATGATGACCCGAGACATCGGCTGGAGTAAGAGTGTCCCGTATAATGAGCCTTAATCTGTGTGTCTCTGAATCCTTTTCTGTCTGATGTGTTTCTGAATTGATGTGTATCTGAATGCCATTTTGTCCGTTTCTGTCTGACTGTCTGTCTCTGTCTGTCGATTTGTCAGGTGATGACGAGCTAATTACGTCTCGCCAGATCCTCCCTCTATTCATCTCCCTTCCCTAAGCGGCTTAACACTTCTCTTGTGACAAGTTGCTTAATCTTCTCCATTAGTAACTTGGGAAAGGATTTCATTAAAGGGCTAAATTATTGATCTATATGGAGCGGTCTGCTTCCCCCTCTGATGGCCATTTTTGTTTGTTACTTGCAGGAATTTATATTTTTTTGCTAAACATAATATCATACCACATATTTCTCCCTACCAACACTAAAATGTATTATTGCGGGGTTTAATCTCGAAATTTCTCGTATTGAAAATTATAAATTTCTCGGTTTCTCACCCGAGTGCTCCCTGCCTCTGTAAACCTGCAGGGTCTACAGATCTACAGGTATACACAGGTCTACAGATACAGAGCTCTCCTTTGCCATGGGAAACTCGCTACATACAGGCCACGGCCGCCTGACTCGCCGAGTTGTCGCTGGTGAGCGCTATTGATCACTAACAATTTAGATCTTGCTTAAGATTTTGAATGGTATATGTTGGCCGAAATTTTGTAATAGGACTCATCCCCAATGCGCAGATAGCAGCAGCTGTCCGACTCCCAGGTACCTATTTACTGTTAGGTGAACATGGACATGAGTTGAAAGAAGCTCTGACCGGTTTCTGCCTCGTCCGGGAATCGAACCCGGGCCCTTAGGACTGCGGCAACCGAGCGCTCTCCACTGGGCCACGAGACGCTCTGGTGTGTCCATGTGTGTGTGTGTGTGCATGTGTGTGTGTTGTGTGTGTGCGCGCGCTTGTTCGTGCGTGCAATATCATGTCACACTTACAGATCACAGAACACGTCATTCGTGTTGCTGCAAGTGCTCCTAATCACACACTAGCGCCTTCAAGGTCTCACAAAGGCATCTAATATTATTATTTGGTCTCTTAAGTTGCCCTCTAAACGGTCCGCTGTTGCGTTGTGAGAGAGATTTTGCGGCCGAGATATATACATAAATCTTCCGAGGCTGAAATTCGCTTTACGGGCCACGAGTTGCTCCCTGTAGATGAGAATGCATGCGGCGGGAATGTGTTTCACCTCGAATGATTGTATTGCTGCTTCACGGTTTTCGACACCGCCATGTATGTTTGTTTACGTTGGTTCCTTGCACTGTTGTGGAGAATGTTGGAACCTGTGTGCATTCACCTAATATGTACCTGTGCTATATTCAGTGATAGCTACTGTGCTGCTTCATATGAGTCGGTAGGAGTCCATATTAATTGTTCTTGACTGCTGTCTTTTTTCTAATCTACAATGTAACATAGTCGAGGTTCCTTCCTTACCTATCTCACTTTCAAACTCGTTTCAACTGGTCAATGATCGTAGACGAAATGTTTAATTACTTCTCTATGGTTATTAAGTTACTAGACTACCAAGTTGTGGTTTGTAGATTCATATATATGTGCTAATCTAATTTGGACATGCATATCTGGGTGTGCTTGCAGGATCGAGCATTAGTAGTTTAGTGCAAAACTTCTAATCTCTTTTGAGTTAACTTTGATAACCCATCTAATTTATTCTATTACATTAAGCCTCATACAGAACAAGACTTCATCGTAGTTCATTAACACTGAGTAGACATATTTACCATGTATGTGTATTTAAGCTTATGTTGAAACTCAGTTTCAGTGATTGAGTGAGATAAAATACGAGTAAAACTGTGTGTGGATGTATAAGTGAAGGAGGAAGGAGTGTTTGTTACTATGCAAGGATTCTGCTTATATATTTTGCAATGTATACTTTCCCAGGACTCCTTGAGAACACTTTATGCAGCTTGCTGGCAACTTTTAGCAACTGTTGGCACTTATAGACGCCTGTTGTCAACTGAAAACTGTGAATTTTCAGTTGCATATAGTCCTGGGGACCATTCTGGCTTGTTCGCACTTGTTGTCAACTATACTGGCACCAACAAATATCTGCTGGCACTTATTCTCCATCCCTTGTCACTTCAGGCACTCTTCGCCGGCTCTATCACTTTACGCTTGTCCCCTCGTTATTTTTATGCTTCTATCACCTCTCTATTTCGTATTGAAAAAAAAATTGTTTTTCTCTTCTCTCTCTTTTATTATGCCACTTTTCCTCATTTTTTTACTTTGATAATTGCCCCAACTAGACAGAAATATCTCTATACATCAAAGCTCAGTCCACTCCCTTGGAATTCTACTAAAAAAATGGTGTGTTTTCAAGAGATCAAAACTGACGTATCTGTCTGAATGTGTGTGTGATTATGTGCGTGAGTGTGAGTGTGCGTGTGCCTGTGTGCGCGTGTGTGTACATTTGTGTTTTGTGGGGCTCGGTGCGTGTGTATACATGATTGTTCATTTCAGTATTTCGAGCACATATCAACAACTGTTGTTCTCAAGAACAATGTTTTGTAACGTGTTGTTACACGTGTGTTCCAATCTATTTACCTAAGTACGAAAGTATGCACTGCAGATTTTCTGGTTGACACAGTGGCATTACGTAAACCAAGGAATGAGGAATTATTACAGTAAAACTCTCATTGTCAGTGAGACCTCAGTGTCTCGCCTATCACTACCACAGCAGTGCTTTAATTGGTCACATAACATTGAAGGCTACAGCCATTGTGTCCACCGATATCTGTCTCTTTGCCCACGTTGTAGCCCTGGTCAGGTGTGTGTGTGTGAGGGAGAGAGAGAGAGAAAGAGAGAGAGAAGAGTAGTACAGAGAGGGGGGGGGGTGAAAGAGTGGTGTTTCATTATATTTTCGCTGCAGTGACATAAAATATTTCATATTACAGAAATGCTTTGCTCTAATTTCAGGAAGAAAAAGTTATGCTTTTATTCATTACTTTCCTCCCGGAATTCATTACTACCAACCTTTAAACTTCACGGTGTCCTGAGCAGAAATTCGTGCGTAGCAGTCTTGTAATTATGCTGAAAATTGAATAATAGATGCACAGAAATTATAAGTGGCTTTCCAAATTATTCATTCATTACAACATATTAATTCGTTTCAATTACAGAAACCTGTAAAAATTTTAATATTTAAAAAATTACAACAAAAGTTCACAGCATAACCAGAAGGCGCCACATAGACCACCACATAGTCAACGTTATGTGGCGCCACATAGGCCACCACATAGTAAACGTTACCATTTTATAACTAATATGTAGAAGCAACATTATTCAGTATCGTTTATCAGATTATAAATTGCCAGTTATTGAGTTGAGAGCACTAACAAACCCTTAGGATAATTTTTAGGTAGGTGAGCTACATTGCAGGAATGATATTAAATGATTAACAAAGTCATGCCGGTGGTGGTCGGGATCTGAAACCCTGCACGAAAGTATATTGAACCCCAGGAAAGAGACAAATAGACCCAGTGTTGGTGTTCTCTAAAAAAAATACAGAAAACCGTGACCTAAGACCCTAACTAATGGTCAAGGAGACGATGGACTTTGAGAAATAAAATAAAATCGGTAATAACGACTACTAGAGGCAACAGAGAGGAACTTTCTCTTAACATGTAAGAGAGGATAGGTGGTATATGGAGATGACTCTACAGGAAATAATCTTTACACAAGGAGTGGCAGTCATAAATGACATGTGCGACAACTGCACATTAAAATTTTTGATACATAATGACACCCAGGAGAAGATATAACTACACTACTGCACAGGGATTTCCTATGAGGAACTCCATAGGGAGACAAACTAATGTGTACGTAACAAGGAAACTAAACGAACGGAGGTAAAATTTAAAGTGCTTGTAAGATTACAATCACTTTACATATATATTCTCCCAAGAACTTAACCTGACAACGTAGTAGAAAAAAAATGAAACTGGGGAGATATAATAAGTTTTCAGACATAGAGGGGAATTGAGAGTGGACAAGGGGAAATGTTCCAAATGAGAAACGGCAGATTAGGAAACACTGGTGGACGCTGGGAAAGTAGAGGAGCCGGATGATGTAATGAAACCTTTATTTAGTGTAAGAGAACCGTCAAGAACAAAGGGTTAAAAAGAAGAGATTATCGAGGCGAGTCTAGTACGGAACTTAAAATAAACTACAACAATAGCTAGGCTTACAAAACACTGCATTAAGTGATCAGGAGTCGGAAAATCGGGAGTAGGTCACCATGTTGGACCTGGTGACCTATTATAGTGGTCAGGTCACCAGGGGTCAGGTAATATGTTGCATCCCTTGACTCTGGCACAACCTAATTGAACTATTAGGAAGCGCACTCCAATTTGGACTGAGGTAATTATATTACTCAAACATGTTTTGCGAGTCCCAAAGGATTCTATCTGTGGACTCCACTACTGGGAAGGAAAACCATACAGCAAGAAAACATCACAATTTAAGTCCAAATCATTGTTGTCATTAGTCTAAAATAGCAGTTGCAAATACTTAAAGAATTATTTAAACACAAAAAAATTGAAATAGGAGACAATTACTGGAAAAATAATATAAATTAAAAACCTGATTTTTAGTCATGATAAATACCGTGATCGATGTGAGAAGCCTCAAGTCTACGTGTTTTTGTGTACCGTCAAGTACCATAGTATCTGTGTCACAGTATCTGTATAACGGTATCAGTATCACAGTATCTGTGTCACCGTATCTGCATCCCACTATCAATACAAAAATATTTGAATCAATGTTTGTATATATATATATATATATATATATATATATATATATATATATATATATATATATATATATATATATATATATATATATATATATATATATATATTATAGGAAGGGAGTACCACTTTTGGATAGACGAAGCCAAAGTAACTTTTAAATTTTTAAAAGTTACAAGAGTTACATTGGTTAATACAATTAGTGTTTGTGTGTGTGTGTGTGTGTGTGTGTGTGTATAGCCCTAACAACTGACAATATCAAACAAGATACAACAATAATTATATAACAAACAGTGAAGAAAAAATATTAGTATTACAAAATTCAAAACTACCTCGACAAGATTTATTTAGTACAAACAAAATGATTTTAGTGATAATGGCAGTGTGTTAAGTCTATTAATACATACGAATTCAAAATATAACGAAATTCAAAAATTCGAAGAGGATTTGAATGTCATTTTCTTGGATATTGCTTGAGCTTATGTTAAAGTTTTTGTTAGAACGATTAGAGTGTAAGCTTAAGCGGCTTAGGGAAGTCATGCGCCTAAATGAATAGTGTATAGAGTTACTGAACTTTTTAGGTTGGCCTCAGATGTCATTCCTTCCGTGAATATACTTTAAAAAGCAAGTGCTAATACACAACGGCAAGGCTTATGTATTAGCAAATGAAAGCAGACTAAGCTATATAAATGACTTAAAGTATTTGATAATTCCCGATAATGAAATCTTTCAAAATATTTTACCTTGGGGACCATGTTTAGTTACTCTGGTCCCAAGAACAAAAAAGAAACAGATTTTGATCTGAGAAAGAGTTAAGATATAGCAGCCAGAGATAAGACGTACAGTGACAAGACGCTGTTCTAGACAACCCACTTAAAAGATATTGCATCTTAATGTCACGTAATATATATATTATTGCAAGGATTAGTGCAACACCTGGATGCTTAAGTGTTATTCACGCAAAACAGTTACAAAAATTTAAGTACCGACAATAATAATAATTATAATATTGGATAAAAAAAATTATGGATATATGAATTTTATGTAAAGATTTTCTCAAAGTCTTTCGCACTCTCCTGAGTACTTTCTCAAAGTCTGAGTGTGTGATTAGGACGAGACTTACATCTCAACCACTCGACTAGATTTAGTCGTTGAGATGTAAGTGTCAAAGACTTAACAACTCGTTGGTAAGACCTAATACTCAGACTCTCACACTCAGACTTTGAGAAAGCACTCGGGAGAGTAAGAAAGTCTTGGTGTAAATCTTTACAAAAAAATTCACATATACATAAATGTAGGTTTTTATCCAATATTATTATTATCTGCGAGAAGACTAATAATAATTTAAGTAATAATAATAATTATTACTAATTATTAATACCAATAATAATAATATTTTGAGTATGATGTGGCTGAGTTGTTTAGGGAGCAAGCCTCGGAGTACCCATTGTGCAGGTTCGAATCCTGATAATGGCTTCTATTGATTTTCTCTATCAATATTAATAAACTATAAATAGTAATACCAAAAAAATAATAGTATAAGATGCTATTAATAATAAAATAATTATATTATGAATATAATAATTATAACATTTGCAATAATAATAATTAATGATACCATAGAATTGAGACGTTATGAAGGCAATGAAAGCGAGAGAGTAGCGGGCTGTCTTCAAGTCCGGGCAGAGCGAGGACCCAAGTCCGGGCAAAGCGAGGACCCACGTCCGGGCACAGCCATTAACCAAGTCCAGGCACAGCCAGGAACCAAGTCCGGGCACAGCCAGAAACCAAGTCCGGGCACAGCGAGGACCCAAGTCCGGGCACAGCCAGGAACCAAGTCCGGGCACAGCCATTAACCAAGTCCGGGCACAGCCATTAACCAAGTCCGGGCACAGCCATTAACCAAGTCCGGGCACAGCCAATGATCAACGATAATTCCCACTCGAAGAAAGACAAAATATTAAGTGGGAACTAATGAGAGAGAGGGGGGGGGATGGTAATTAATGATCGTATGCGCAATATAAGAATTAAGCGATTAAGGGAATTATTGATCAGTTAACGAGAGAGCGAGCGAGCCTCACTTAGCACCAGAAAAAAAAGGAATTAAAAATTAACCCTTAATGATTAGAAGGGATTAATTAATTCGATTAATTATTCAGTCAGCGATATAGAACGTCGAATTACTTAGTTTCATCAACAAAAGAGGAGAGAGAGAGAAGGCTTTATGCTTGGCTCATTCATAAGGGCTAAATTGAGCCAGTTTGGTCAGTCAGGGAAAGGAAATTGGTAACGAAGTGTCAAACATCAGAGAGCACAACATTAAAGGTATTGTCAAAATGCATTAAATTTGACTGAAACAGATTCTAGCACACTAAATAGATCCTTGATGCTGTCATCTCACCTCTCTGTCTGTCTCTGTCTGACAGAGACAGTCAGCGTGATGCGCTTGCAGAGTCGAGTTTGGCTTCTTGCTCCGCCTTCCTAACGTTATTAGGTAAATGAAATGGTTCGTTTCAATGACTGGACACACACGCTCCCAGACACATGTATCACGGCTATACACGCTCCCAGACACATGTATCACGGCTATACACGTTCCCAGACACATGTATCACGGCTACACACGCTCCCCGACACATGTATCACGGCTATACACATTCCCAGACACATGTATCACGGTCACACACGCTCCCAGACACATGTATCACGGCTACACATGCTCCCAGACACATGTATCACGGCTACACACGCTCCCAGACACATGTATCACGGCTATACACGTTCCCAGACACATGTATCACGATCACATACGCTCCCAGACACATGTATCACGGCTATACATGCTTCCAGACACATGTATCACGGTCACACACGCTCCCAGACACATGTATCACAGCTATACACGTTCCCAGACACATGTATCACGGCTATACACGTTCCCAGACACATGTATCACGGTTACACACGCTCCCCGACACATGTATCACGGCTACACACGCTCCCAGACACATGTATCACGGCCACACACGCTCCCAGACACATGTATCACGGTCACACACGCTCCCAGACACATGTATCACGGCTACACACGCTCCCAGACACATGTGATATAACACTCTCCGTGTACTTAGCGAGGGGGGCCGTGGCGGTCTTCACGTGGTGCTCGTCTTATCTGAGAGCTCCACACACCGCCTCGCTCACCAAGGAAAACTATTTAGACTTACCGTCCAGCGGAGACTGTTACTTGGAGCTGAGCCGTCGTAGCAAAATGTGCGAATCCCTGTGTCCTTAGGGTTGGATCCAATGTAAGCCGGACATAGAACCTGCTCAGTGAAGCTCATGGTTTTCCCGTAGAAAATTTTTGCGCACGCATAAAGCCATCTCTAGTACAGGCAAGACTCGAAACTCCACGCTCCTTGGGGGTAAGGCTGGAACACAGTTGACCAGACCACACACTAGAAGTTGAAGGGACGACGACGTTTCGGTCCGTCCTGGACCATTCTCAAGTCGATTGTCATTGGCCACCACTGGAACACAGTGGTGGCTAGGTTCAGGGGTGTGGTCAAGGGAAAGGAGCTGAACCAAAGTTCTGAGGCTTTTTTGTTATTTTTACTGTTAAGCTGTCATACCTTAATCAGTTTTCATAATTCAAGTCAGCAATGTTTGTTTAATTTATGTTTATTTTTATCATTAACTTTGTATCTGCTTTTACTGTTTCCTTTCTCTCTCTTAGACTCATCCCTCAGTTACTTTAACCTCACTTCCTCCTTCCTAACTTCTTCCTCCCTCCTAGCTTTCTCCCTCTTCACTTTCTCCCTCCTCATTTTCTCCCTCCCTTCCTTTATCTGGAAAAGAAATTAAATTTCCAGCCATTGCTCTCGGGAATCGTTTTATATAATTATGCGCCTTGCCCTGACATAGAAATAACGTCGTTCAATTATGTGTTAATTTCATAGATTTACAATATTAATCCAAGTAGTAAAATTAGAATTCTAATTTTTTCATCAACTTTTCTTACAAGTTAGATCTACTTTTCTTATATCAAATTATATAATGATTATGAATAGGCGGGAAGAAACTTTTGTTTCGGAAAATTGATTAGTGAAGAAATACAAAAGTGACCTGAAATTAATAGACTTTGTATTAAAGTGCAGCATCTATACAGTTCACTGAAAAATTAAAATTCATCAATTATTTAAAGAATAACAGAAAATGTGATTTGCAGTACACGTACAGAATTAATATATCAGCGCTCTACGCTTTGGAAAATGAATTCAGAAACTATATTTAAGTTATGTACAAAATTAGCGGTTTTAACAACTTTTCCGTAAAAAGAGTTTTATCTATCAAAAAACGAGTTCCGGTGAAAAATGTCAATGCAAATCCTGCAAATTTGGGGAAATGTTAAAGGTTAAGGTATTTTGGCCGCGCGTCTGTGGTTTGCTCGTTTGTGTTCTAATTGGTGCTTTCAGGAACGCTTGGACAAAGATACAAGGCCTAGAATACACAAATATTTAGGTTACATGTGAAAGGGCTGTAATCTTTTATAAGGTTTTAAAGTCATCCTCTTCATCATTTATTACATTTATAAATATTTACTGGGACGATTTTGCGAGAAGTTATCAAATAGACAAACTAAGGGTTGTAAGGTTCATGTTGTAAGGGTTATGTTAAGGTTATGTTGTAAGGGTTATTTTAATACTGATATCCTTTAATCAAGTTATGTAAGTAATTTTTTTAGGGTTTTATTTTATTAGTAAAACCGTCTAGTTTACCTCGATGTTAGACACAGTTGCCAGATTCTTTTGTTCGGTTGCTACAAATTACTCTCCTCTTGATTACTTACATTTTAAGAATATTAAACGGTCTTTCTTGTAAGTGACGTGGGATTATAGAGAGTTGATATACGGCAAAAGGCCTCACAAACCGGTCTTTAAGGATTTGATCTCAATGTTTTGGAAGTTGATCTCGGGAATCTGGTCTCAGGCAGCTGATCTTATGGACCCAGTTGTTGGAGAGACTACAATATCTGTGACGATCAGTGTCGAGAACAGCATATGGCATAGCCAATACAGAAGATCATAATATGATATAATTTAGAAATTTAATAATTAACCTTCAATGATAAAGTGATGGTCTAGCTTCTTGCAGGCCGGATTGCGTTCCCAGATGGTTCAAGTGGTTATTCACCGTTTCATTACACAGTTCTTATACCTCAGCTCCTCCTCATATACATTCCAAGTATTGTATAATTATAATATATATTTTCCTTCGCTTCCCTCCATCTCTCTGAAGATGATCTTCACGTTCGTTCCCTCCCACTCCTGTACGCCTTCACATCTTCCTCTGTCTCTCTCGCTGCGCCTCTCAGCAAAAATTAATATAAACTCGACCGTTGCTTCAAGGATTATAATAACCGAAGGGCGGCCAACCTGCTCACCAAATCATGTTTTTCGAAAGGGAAGCTAAACAACACAGAGGATTTGTAGAGGAAAAATAAAATAGATAAGATTAATAAAATTTGTTTAGATATATATCGAAGAAGATAATTTAATAAAAAAGATAGGCAGGAACTTTATAAATTAAGAAGAAAATCAACTGAATGTGTATTGGATACAAATAAATACCAGGAAATTAAACATAATGACTTTAATAGTCTAATGCAAATGAAGATAATGTCCTTTCCAAGTGAATTACTTCGGGAAAAGCCTCGCCAAATGAATAATAATATGAATGAATAATAATCATGAATTATTATTATGAATAATAATAATAACAATAATAGGTTTATTTAGTAAATACATTAGAACCTAATAGTAGCTTTTTTGAAAAGGTTTATTTTCAGGAAGCGCGAGTGTATGCCATATATGGCCACAAATAAGCAAGACCCTTCTTAAAATATTTTTGATTAAAAATGTGGGAGATAACATCGGATGAAAATCAGTTTTAATGTACAACACAAATTTCTTGTATTGATGCAAACATATTAACTGTAAGAACCTGGAGTACGAGAATAAGGACCGAACTCGAAGTCGGGAAGACTAATACTTGAGAGAAAGAGCCATGGAAGTTGCAATTGATAAGAGAAAGAGAATAATTGTTGCGGTGTGAAGCCAGAGAGACGTTAAATATATATATCAGAATTTTAGACAAGGTAGAGAATTGTGTGAAGAGGATTATCTGCAGTCTTGATCTCTTCTCTTTTGGCTAGTTAGGAAATCAGAGCCTTCACCACCGGCGAGATGTTGGTGGACTGACAGTTATGTATAAAGCCAATATTCTTGAAGGTCCTCCCCACCTGGTCCAACTTCGCGGACAGTCAGTAGTTGGCAGTAATAGAAGGCACTCAGCCATCATAATTCTGATGCCCCCTAATTCGCTTCTCAAAAAATAATTTATAATACACACCAAGAGACAGACAGACAGACAGACAGACAGACACAATAGACAAAGGTTGACCAGACCACACACTAGAAAGTGAAAAGACGACGACGTTTCGGTCTGTCCTAGACCATTCTCAAGTCGATTGTAAATCGACTTGAAGAATGGTCCAGGACGTACCGAAACGTCGTCGTCCCTTCACTTTCTAGTGTGTGGTTTGGTCAACATTTTTCAGCCACGTTATTGTGACTCGTCGTCTGCAAGAGACAAAGGAAAAGAGAGGTGATAATAGGAGAGGAAAACAAATGTTTCACTAGAAACAAATTAAATTAAAATTGAACCCAGTATTTAGATTTTAATCATTATTTTTTTAAATTGGTTTTAAGACAATTTGACTAAAAGAAAAGAGAGAGTCTTTGAGTCAAACTCAAAGACTCTGGAGAGAGTCATTGCCCTTAACAAATCATCACCCAGTTGCGATCTTTCATTTCCTCAGTCACTTAATGGTTCACCTTCCGAGGACAAGACGCTGATTAATCAAGAGAGAGAGATGTGGTTAGGTCCCAAAAGTAATTAAAACTCCTCCAATAAAGTTTTACCTAAAGATATATATATATATAATTCAATAGATATTATATAAAATATATATTAAGTAGATATATATACCACTTTTTCATTTGTTTTAACAGATAAATACAAATCATAAATTTTTTCCGACATTTTTTAGCACGAAAATTGTTTGCAAGAAATAGTTTTAGTAATGTTCAATGTTTAAATTCAATTTATGGGTAAAACATGGAAATAGTTGACAATAAACAGAGCATTCCTATCTCCTAGTAACACTGTCATGTCATCAGGTGAATGTGCACATTTGAAGGGATTTTTGACAAAATAAAAAGAACAGAGGGAACTGCAGAAGGCATATTGACCCCATCAGAGGTAGTTCCTATTTATACACAAGCAAGCCAATTAATAAATGTCTAACCTATGAGAGAAACAATCTGAAAATCCCATGTCTATTAGGGCTGTGTTTATAGTTCTCGTCAATTAATGCTTGAAGTTTTCGAGAAATATCGCAACGGGTATTTCTCTTAACTTTGGGTCAACTCTCCTATTAGCTTCTCATCATATCTTCTGAAATTATGGGACGAGGCTCGCTTATATCAACAGTCAAATGACACTCGCGGTCATAAATTGTTCGCAGTCATAAGACGCTTGTTAACATCAGTAGTAAATCAACTCTTGCGAACATTAACAGTGAGCCGACGTTCGCTAACATCAACAGTGAGCCGACGTTCGCTAACAAAACGTAACGTAATAAATCTAAGCAAACATCGTATTAAATAAGTTTGGGCAACTCTGGATCCCTCAGTAGAGTTCGAGAGAGGCGCGTGCATTAGGTGTTGTTTATGGAGACACAAACTCCGCCAGGTTCCATGCTGTTGTTAAAATCAAGTGCCATTGCGGCAGTTTGTCGATCAGAGTTTGTTTTTATGATTCTAAATGTTTGTGTGATTCACAATACATGTTTGAACAAATATTTGTAGAGAGTGAAAAATGTGTAGTTCACATGTGAGTGTGTGTGTGTATTTACTTTACTATTTGTGCCTGCAAGATCGATCATTTAGCTCTTGGACTCTGCCTTTCTAACCGTCAAGTTTCTATTCTACTGACATATAGCAAGCAGACAAAATTATAGAAATTAAGAAACATATACCGGCAGACATAAATACAGACAAATACCGACAGACATTAATAGAAACAATTCACTGGAAATTTAAGATAAACATTCCTGCGGATTCCCATTTCAATTAGTGCACCATTCCCTGTTAATTCTCATTTCAACTTGTGTATATAATCATTGCGAATTCCCATTGAAAATGTTCTAACATTTCTAGCGATTTGCTGTTGCAATTAGGATACCCTTTTTAAATGATATACATTTCTTACGAATATGCATTTTAATGGGGGATACATATTCCCATCTTATGATATATCATTCTTTGCTAATTCTGATTTCAATTAGTGTACCACTTCATGAGAAATCCCATTATAACTGGTATAACATTCCTTGCTAATTCCCAGTGTAATTGGTAAACCATTCCTTGTGAATTTCCATTGTAATTGGTGTTCGTCCCACTCAGTGGTTCAGTGAGTTTATTATTGACGGCCTCCACAGTCGTATATTTCGTCCCAAACTTTGATCATATTTCGTGTGGAGCTCAGAGTGCTTGCTACAGCGCCCATTAACAAGCGGAACGGCCAGGCTCGCCTGACGGACAACACAGGCTCAGGACAAATGATGTCGCCTGCACATTTTTTGGCAAAGGATTTCATGGAACATGCTCAGAAAAAAATGCTGGTTAAATGTAATATATATATATATATATATATATATATATATATATATATATATATATATATATATATATATATATATATATATATATATATATGGTACACAAGTAATATATATATATATATATATATGGTACACAAGTAATATATATATATATATATATATATATATATATATATATATATATATATATATATATATATATATATATGGTGGTATTATTTATGAAGAACCCGAGTGACCTCTTTCGTCCCTTCTGAGTAAACTATTAATTTAACACATCACCCAAATTATAACCCGCGTAAAGTAAATCCGGCTGTTTGCACTCTGTGTAGACAAGAAATACAGGATAAATGGTGCAGGAAGTCAGATCACTCCTATAAAAAAGATCCTCAAAGTTGTTCATGTTTCCATTGTGCTAGAGGACTCTTCTGGAGGAGGGAAGCTGTATAACTATCACCATACCATTTAAGGATCATTACGCTATTGCAATGCCTTGCAATTAAATGAAAACGGAATGTATAACACCTCGTAATTGAGGGATAATTATAATGACCCCGATAGGCTCCTTGCAACAGGTGGAGAATGGTAGCAGGATTGCTTATTATTGAAGGAAACTCATGCTGAAGGGACACCGTATTACTAACGACCTGCGTGCTAGAAAGGACATGCATTCAAGAGCCATCACATGCTTGACCTAACCAGATGCTCTCAAAGGGACGATATTCCGCTCAGCTGTACAAGGTCGCCGCTCTATATATATGGTACACAAGTAGATTCAAATAAACCTTATTGAGGATGGTCGTATATACTTCATCTCATATTTAAATAATAAAATAATATCTATTATAACATCTTGAAAGCAGAAAAAGTAAACAATCCATATAAAAAACGTTTATCCATGAACAAATTATATATTCACATATATAGTGTGTTCTCTGAGGGTGTGATAATTTCAACAATTAATCGCAGGTTTATATAAATTTAGCCATTACAGGCAAACGACTTCCATCGAAAATAGATACACAAATATGTGAAGACGTAGCTCAGGTTCCTAAGGATCATTGCATACCTGCCCACGAAACGTACTTCTGAAGGGTCATCGTGCCTCACTGGAGACGATATCGGGTTTCCAGTCGTCATTCTCGCTAAAAAGGCAGCGTGATTCCTAAAAATATCTGGAGTCTCTCGAGAATGCAGCTACCAGAAAAATATTTGACCCTTAGAGCAATATTTTGTCTCTAATACTCTGGCCAGTGAAGGTGTCCTCATAAAACAGCCAAGAGGTGGGAGAATCCTGCAGGCTGAAATAAATCAAATAAGTAATGTTTATGATTGGAAGAAGCGAGTCAGCTGAGCTTGACCTGTTGATTGTTAAAACCAGCCAGTGTAAGTGGGTACGAATTATTATTATTATTATTATTTCCTCAGAAGGGTACAGGATCAGACGACTTATGTATTCTGAGCTTTCCCTTCCTATAGCTGATGGAATGCCTTACGCACTAGGTTTTCTCTGGAACACGACTCCCTAATAGGTTTACAACCAGGAAACTATTTATTGCTGGGTGAACAGAGGCGAACAGTTAATGATTGACGTGAAGTCAATTTTCTTCCTGGCCAGGACTCAAACCCAGATCATATTACCCGAGAGTCACGAGACGGGTTTTACCACTGCGTCATTAGGTACTATTTCATGTGAGTATTATTATGTGTCAACCTAGTAGCGAAGAGATTGCATATATAGGTTTTATTTTATTATCATCATTATCTTTATTAGTGTCAGCCTTTATCGTATATAATTGCACTAATCTACACCAACTCACGTTAATTTCCACTTCGTCATCTCAGTTCACGAAATCCTTTTCGCTGTCAACTCTAATGTAAACATTACGGCGTTTAAGTGAAATTAATAACCGTCGCAATATGAACGCTACTTGACAGTAATGAGCATTAACCTCGACAGGTCAGATGGGATGCCTCGGGCTTACACTTCCAGGTAGACAAAAGTCAATTCAACGTCTACGTTTAACACAGTATGTGAACGAGATACAATTACAATGATATTATATTTCAGAGAAATATTCGAGTGGCTCGCTCGAACAAATGTGAAGTATTTAGTGTAAGGAACGACTTGCTAATTTGCTGGGAAGGAAAACATAGGATTCTTGATTCCTAAAAGTGAATAGTTATCATATTAGAAATAAGATCCTGATGACTACGAGGAGACGAACAACAATTGCTTAAAGCTCCTTATCAAATCCAATATTTGTCAGTCATATAAACAGACACTCATGGTTCTCTCTCTTAGACAAAAATACGTTAACATAACACTAACAGTTTTTCAACACATTTATGAACTTGAGAATGTCACCCGAAGCTCCTGTAAAAGCAGGAAAGTGAGTCATGTTGAATTAACGTCCAATGGACGATCTTAAAAGTTGCTGTCATTACTAGACACTAGACGAGAGGGTGAGATCCACACACAAGTCAGGAACTGTTGTGGAATATATAGTGTGGACGTGTTGGGTGTTATGTGTGAGAATGTGAAGACAGTAACATATTGGATAAGTTTGGTAAGAGATCTGTGGTAGGACCGAGTCCACGCCTTTAATGCTTCGCCATAGAGAAGTTAAATGGTGGAGAAGATGGTGACAGATTGAGAGTTAAATGAGGCGGTGGTAGGAAACAAGGAGTCAGGTGTGACAGATTAAGGAGGGGAGAAGTGAGTAATGGCATATTTGGGGGAGGAGGAGTGAGGTATGACAGATTAACGGTAGGAGAAGTTAGCTTTGACAGATTAAGGTAAGAATAAGCGAGTTATGACAGATTAAGCGTGAAAGGAATGAGTTGTGACATTTTAAAGGTAGGAGTAGTGAGTTATGACTGTAACAAACTGAGAGCCTTGTTTTCACTTAATACTGAAACAAAGATAATTAAAATTAACTTGTTATATGACAATTTAACTTTGTTGCTAGACTAGAGGTAACTTTGTTGCTAGTATGCGTATTCACCTGCTAGTCTGAGGGTATAACATTTGCCCTCATAACATAACATTTGCTATGTTATGCCTGAGAGCATAAATTAACATAGCAAAACATGGTTGACTTGCAACTTAATTTACCTGTGCTTTTTCAGTAAACAAAGGTAAATAGAGTTTCAGTTAGATTGCCAGTCTTCTGATTCATCTTTAATGACACAGTAACAAGGGGTTCATCATATTGTATATCCTGTATTTTCGCAAAAATTAGGATTGTGTGTTGACAACCAACAGACCCATCAATATGTTTATGTAATGAACTAACTCAACGGTGTTGAAGAAATGTGACGATTATAGGTAGGGAGTTACTGGCAGGGAGGATGTGGGGTGTGGGTGGGAGGCAGGGAGGGTGTGGGGTGTAGGTGGAAGGCATGGAGGGTGTGGGGTGTGGGTGGGAGGCAGGGAGGGTGTGGGGTGTAGGTGGAAGGCAGAGAGGGTGTGGGGTGTGGGTGGGAGGCAGGGAGGGTGTGGGGTGTAGGTGGAAGGCAGAGAGGGTGTGGGGTGTGGGTGGGAGGCAGGGAGGGTGTGGGGTGTAGGTGGAAGGCAGAGAGGGTGTGGGGTGTGGGTGGGAGGAAGGGAGGGTGTGGGGTGTAGGTGGGAGGCAGAGAGGGTGTGGGGTGTAGGTGGAAGGCATGGAGGGTGTGGGGTGTGGGTGGGAGGAAGGGAGGGTGTGGGGTGTAGGTGGGAGGCAGAGAGGGTTTGGGGTGTAGGTGGAAGGCAGAGAGGGTGTGGGGTGTAGGTGGAAGGCATGGAGGGTGTGGGGTGTAGGTGGGAGGAAGGGAGGGTGTGGGGTGTAGGTGGGAAGCAGGTAGGCAGTGGGAGGGAGGCAGGGAGGGTAGAAGTGGATATTAGCGTAAATCCCATAAATCTTCGTAATCCAAATATCTCATCATTCGCGACTCTGTCCCTCCCGAGGCATACTTGCTTGGTACGTAGAAAGACGTTACGTCATTTTTATGATATTAATTCTGACGTTATTTGTGCACAGGATGTTAGAGGAACAGCCGACCTCTTGCTCCTGTTAGCAGGGTGAGTGCTTCACCTTTCCATAGCTCATGGTTACCTTGCTAGTTTTCCTGAAGCAAGACCTACCAATCAGTTTACAACAAGGTACCCTGTTACTGCTGGGTGAATGAATATATATATAGATATAGATATATATATATATATATATATATATATATATGAGAGACAGAGAGAGAGTGATACAGCAGAACAATTCTAATGTACTATATATTTATGTAAAGGATTCAACATTTTCAATGAAATACATGGATTAATTTTCAAATATTTACTCTATTTTAATCAATTATTGAGAGAAATTTACAACAATCCAGATATATTAAACACATGCACCAGTTTCATGATTGCTTGAGCATACACGTCCGTCAGTCCACACAGCATCGCGTCATCATCCATTGATCGCTTTTATAAGAACTGGCGGAAGTCGTAGCCGTCCTCGGGTTCGGCTTCGCGATGTCTGCGACGGAACTCGCGGCTACCTCTACGGATGCCATAGCCAATGTTCGAACGTGTTCCAAATACAGGAATCCCGCCGGTTCCACCAACTCCAATCCTCATTCCGAAACCCACATTTTGGGGCCTCGGGGCTCTGTAATAGTAGCTGTTTGGACGAGTGTGCTCCCGACTCCGACTACTCCAACCAAAGAACGGCTCAGCATTGCGTTTGTGATGCTCAGCTGCTGTGAAGGCCACCAACAACACAGTGAAGACCTGAGAACAAAAACTTATAATGGGTTGAATGAATTATATTGACTCAAAGAGTGCTATCTTGTGCTATATATTTATGTGCTATCTTGCACATAAATATTGCACATGATAGTCTTGTGCTATCCATCCAATATTATTGCACATTATGTTTGACTCAGATTCGTCATATTAACAGGATACTAATTAATTAGTTAATAATTTAATCTTGGCCTGCTACAATAACTTTATCTGATATTCTCGTATAAAAATATAGGGTAGTTTATTGGTGGACAGACTGCATGGAACATCCGGAAAACGCATTTTTAAATGTGTGAATCACATCTGATTTACACATTTAAAAATAAATATGCGAAATACAAGGGGTGATGACTGAGTCACTCCCAGTTTTGTCCTGAGTTATGTTAGGTAAACGTTTGAACTCTTATGACAATTTTTTGTATTTATAGTATGTGGGCAAAACATTTACACACTGGCAATTCGAACACAGATCGTCAGCGAAGTACTGTTTCAGAAATGTTCGAACGTTACAAGTTATGAGTCGTGTGTAAAGAGTTTTTCACTCATAAACAAGGCTGTTGCGGCTGCGTGTAATAACTATTTACCTATGTTGATGTATGTTGTGAGCAGCAGTATGAGGGCAGCTGCCTCACATACTGCCTCGCCCCTGACACGAACATGCCCTTTATGCGACTCAAAATAAAAGATACGATAGACGCAATAGGCGCAAATTTTATAGTGTGTTCTTAGCATTTAATGTTATGCTTGCCAAGTTTCTCTCTCATATAGACTGGTGACTAAATATATGGATAACAATCATTGAGTCTTTTTCCTAAAAATAATGAATAATCATGTGGTATAACATACATATAATCATATATACCATACATATAATCATAAATAACATACATATAATCATATATAACATACATATAATCATATATAACATACATATAATCATATATAACATACATATAATCATATATAACATACATATAATCATATATAACATACATATAATCATATATGTATGTTATACTGATCACTGTCTAACGTAATTTTGTGCATAAATATTCGCTTTGATTCTAACGAAGACATTTAGCATTAAAAATCCTTCAGACTGTTTCTTTATTGATTATGACTGACTTAGATCAGTTTCAAAACAGTATTTGATAGCTACGCAAAATATTACAGAAGGTTATATTATATTAACCGTTTTCAGGAGCGTTGATGTGCAATTGCTCAGTGCAGGATGGGATATAGGTGCACAATAAACGTTCAACAGAGCTGGGAATATGCGACACTCACCAGAACATTCATAACGGTGGGTTTTCCTATTCTGGTTGGCTGGGAATGGATGCTGCTCTGCTAGTGGGTTGGCAATGTTTGTTGATCTGCGTGTTGGCTGGCGGTGAATGACGACATGACCAGCACGCCACACGAATATATACTGCCTGGCTCTCTAGGCCTCGCCACGGCTGACATAGCTATTAAAGCACCAGATCATGACCATAGAATACATGAACAACAACGCCGAAATAATCGGTGGATATAATGACAATAGAATATTAAACATTAGCAAATTACTACATATTAAAGCAATCTCGAGAACTATTAACATCAGCTCACACTCATCTGCATTCTAGGATCCTCAAAACCAAGGTAGAATGTCAACTAAACTCTGCTTCCGCTGTCAGTAGAACACAGTGACGAAAACTGCAGAAGACTTGCAGGCCTGTGCGACATCTTACTTGTTGTTAAAGATTTGCTACCTGGAACAAAAAGTCCCAAGTAGCACGGGCTATGATGAGCCCGTAGATGATGTAACATCTTACTTAACCTTATCCTTCTTGGTTATATATTGAATTGCTCCAGTTAACTTGCATCCACTTAAACCCTGCACTTTAAAATGTTGACAGCCTCAATGAAATGTATTTCTTAGCGTTAGGTTATAAAAACTATAAAATGAACTTTGGAGGGTTAATTTTTCGCTTCTCAAGTGAAGATAAATATAAGAAATATAGAAAAAAATCCGTGCAAGAATCAATGATTGAATCGTTTCTCATATTTAATGACACATTGCCATATTTAGCATATTTTCATATATTTCTTTCCTAATTTGTTATCCCTAAATAACCTATAATGAAAAATATGTGTTTGTCTGTCTGTCCAGAGTAGGTCAGATGTATGGGGCTAGTGTCACCCAGCTTCCCAAGACGACACGTGGGACAGGTGAGGTCCCCAGGTGGTTTCGAGGTGAGCCCTAGTGTCACCTTTATGGAAATATTGGCATCTGTCCTATTTTCATTAACTATGAAATCCGGGGAGTGTTTTATGTAGATTTAGAAGTTTTTTTTTAGTGCATCATAATATAAAAATATATGAAAGAGAAAGAGGGAAAGAGAAAGAAAGAGAGAGGTAGAGGTGAGGGGGAGAGAGGAGAAGTTGGAAGACAAAGAAGAGAAGGGAGAAAGATGGAGGGGAGTGTGAGATGGAGGAGAGAGAACAACATGGGGAGAGAGGGTGAGAAGGATAGGCGATGGGAGATAGGAGAAGAGAGGAGTGGGGTGAAAAAGTGAGGGGAAGAAAGTAGAAAGAGAGGGTGTAAAGATAAGAGAGTTGAGAGAGTTTGAAGGGAAAAAAGGGAGAAGACAGACCCAGGCACAGCCAGATACCCATTCAAGTATTATATTATATTTTTAGTTACACACACACACACACACACACACACACACACACACACACACACACACACACACACACACACACACACACACACACACACATTATAATTATTTTTATATATACACACACTAGGGGTGGGGTACCCGGCGTTGTTCGGGACTGCCCATCTATCTTTCCATCCATTTATCTGTATTTATCTATCCATCCAGCGAATAGCCTATAACTTTTAACAGACAGACAGACGTCTTGTGGTCCTCTGACAGTTTGTCTATTATCTGCCCTCTGTCTCACTCTCTCACTCTCTCTCTCTCTCTCTCTCTCTCTCTCTCTCTCTCTCTCTCTCTCTCTCTCTCTCTCTCTCTCTCTCTCTCTCTCTCTCCCTCTCTCTCCCTCTCTCTCTCTCTCTCTCTCTCTCTCTCTCTCTCTCTCTCTCTCTCTCTCTCTCTCTCTCTCTCTCTCTCTCTCTCTCTCTCTCTCTCTCTCTCTCTCTCCCTCTCTCTCTCACTTGTGTCCTTTTATAAACGGCAGAAATCTCGGGGGAAATCCCATGACGTCCACAAAATTTCGTCATCTTATTATATGTTAAGAATGAGAAGTATATTTTTTTTGTTTTAATTCTATATAATCATCGCCAGGTGTGTTCTCTATTTTGCTAGTTATTTGCCGTATATATATATATATATATATATATATATATATATATATATATATATATATATATATATGTCGTACCTAGTAGCCAGAACTCACTTCTCAGCCTACTATGCAAGGCCCGATTTGCCTAATAAGCCAAGTTTTCCTGAATTAATATATTTTCTCTAATTTTTTTCTTGTGAAATGATAAAGCTACCCATTTCATTATGTATGAGGTCAATTTTTTTTATTGGAGTTAAAATTAACGTAGATATATGACCGAACCTAACCAACCCTACCTAACCTAACCTAACCTATCTTTATAGTTTAGGTTAGGTTAGGTAGCCGAAAAAGTTAGGTTAGGTTAGGTTAGGTAGGTTAGGTAGTCGAAAAACCATTAATTCATGAAAACTTGGCTTAATAGGCAAATCGGGCCTTGCATGGTAGGCTGAGAAGTGCGTTCTGGCTACTAGGTACGACATATATATATATATATATATATATATATATATATATATATATATATATATATATATATATATATATATATATATATATATGTATATATGTATATATCAAACCATGCCGAACGCCAGCTACGTATGTTGAAAGTCGTGACCTGTTCCATATTGCAGGGTTGAGATCGAAGCTTTGAGAGGGGTCAATTATTACCGGAAACCCAATGTCATGTTCATCCAGCAGTGTGTAGTTCCGTACCTTTTAGCCTGCTACAGGTTATGCCCAATAACAGAGACCCGTACAATCGTAATTTGTCGTGCATGGGACAGAAAGATCCCTCAAGCATGTTCCTTTGCACTGCGACCAACGGACCAAACCAGTGCTGGGTAAACCCACCACGCAGTGTCATGCTGGAAGTAACGGCGCATTGCTGGTACTTTCATCATGCGATATAGATTGGAAACAGGCAGATGTGTAGCGTGTTCTCCGGGTATTATACACAGGTTAAGTAATAGGATGTTAAGCTGGTGATGGGTTTGTCTCCGCTCTGTTGTCTTTCCAGTGGAAGAACACCTTGTTCTATAGCTGATTCTCCAGTGAAGGGACAGCTTGTTCCATAGCTGTCACTCCTGTGAAGGGACACCTTGGTCTATACCCGTCACTCCTGTGAAGGAACTCCGTGTACCCAGAACTGTCAGGCAGTAATCTTGTCAAATCGTTCACCAAATCTGGAAATTACTCTCCTGATATAATATTATTTAATATTAGACTACCTTTTTTAAGTTTGCAACCGTAGTTTTGAAGATAAATTATACTTCTATCTTCCTTGAGAATTCCTTGATCACTCACTAAAGTTACTGCATAATGAGCTCTGATGGCGATATCTGACTGGCCTTTTATGTTTAATAACACGAATTTATTTGCCTGCCTGACCCTTGTAAACCTTGTTGCAATCTTTCCAAAGGATCGTGTAAACTCCGGCGCCCTCACCATTAGCTATTATTTCTGGTACATATTGACTACTTCATCACAAAACTGATTTGGAAAATAGAAACTTTGTTGTGTTTTAGCGGCTTTTCTTACATTATTAACAATATGCTCTTTGTTCAAAAAGACGGAATACTGTATACGGTTTAGAATTTAATTACAAAAAATCACAATTATCATCACAACTAATTTTATTTAAGTAAAAAATACTCAAAAATATGTCCTCTACTTACGGTTCCATCATGAAGCAATGAGTAACATCGACGCGAGTACAAGACTCGCAGCAAAAGATGTTTTAAATTGTGAAAATTCATTATTATCTGTCTCTTATTTACATGAGAAATAGCTAAAACTTATCTTGAACCTGGTCTTAAACCAGTGTTCAAAGAGAAGGATGCCTCAGTTGTTAAAGTCTAAGAATATAAAGGAGTGTTCTTCACATTCTTTGTAGCAAACATGTGAGTCAGACAGACAGAGGAGAGATTAATTGCCTATCTTCGATTTCCAATTAGTAAACTAGAAAGTTACAATCATACGTTTCCTCTCGGACAGCTTAACTGAATGGTCTCTTCAGAAGAAGAAAATAGAGTTTCACATGTTTCAGATTGAAAAGTATTTTGTTTTTGCTCAGGAAAAATTCCCACAATGAATATTTTCCATGTCATATTTTTTGTTGTTGCCATTAATTCATCATTGGAGTCCACCTCCGTCACGAGGGAGGACTACATTCATCACGTTTACCTTAAGGAAGGACCGGCAAATATCATCCATATAGATCGCTGCACTGATGAATACCAATAAATGAACACTGACAGGAAAGCAGAAAACGAAGCAAATCAACAATCGGGCTGTTGTATACACCATCTGCTGATATATATATATAAATTATATATATATATATATATATATATATATATATATATATATATATATATATATATATATATATATATATATATATATATATATATATATATATATATACAACTTTAGAACACTTTCCCACCAGGAGACTCGAACCCTAGCCAGCACAGAAGCCTTCCAGCAACTGGCATAACAGGTACGCCTTAACCCGCTCCACCACCCGCTCAGACCCTTAAAAGAGATGGTAATTTCGGAGTATTTAAATACACCACAGATCACCACCTCCCAAGAGCACTAGAGCAAGTGAGGGGTCATTTAGACGTTAATTTCATCAAGTCCCTGTTAATATGGGAAGACACAGTGTCTATGCTTAAGGCACAACTCTCCTAAACACGAGAGTTAAGTATACATATATATATAATATATATATATATATATATATATTATAATGAGAGATTATGCTATCTCTCATTATATATATAATGAGAGATAGCGTAGTCTAAGACTATCCCCTACTAAGGACCGTGTCTTTAATGATATTATTATGCTGGTAATGATAATGTGTTTCACTATATCAAGCTCACAACAACAAGAACTTATTATCGTGCCACAAAAAGATTAATCAAGAGTGCTGCGCTCAATAGACGATACGGAGTTAATCAAGTGGCAGCAAAACTAATGAATTCCTCAGCCCCTGAGGGAGAGTTTGTTCCTCGTCCCAAGACCCAAACGAGACTCTGAATTACACTTTCTAGATGAACAGCCTCCGGTAATCAGGTCTCCTGTAATTATTTAGCAATTTCCTATGCAAGTGATGTTGGGATTTAGTCTTATTATTTTCTATCCTATTTTTGGATTACGTTTATGTAGATGTACAATTTTCGAACGACTATGAAACTGCTTCTTAACTACAACAGGAAACATTTTGAGACAAAAGTAAATATAATAGTGCCCAGTGAAAATATTGTAAAATAAATAATTTTAAATCTTTTTGGCTGTAATGACGAACCACACGTGGAATATATGCGCTTTATATATGTGAAACGACGACTCATATGATTAATATATATAATATATATATCCTTTATTTTTTTATATCCGTTACCGTTCCTTCCTCCCGTCCCATCCCAAATCCTTATACTGATTCCTTCCAAGTGCTGTATGGTCGTGATGGCTGGGCGCCTGCCCCTGATAGTTGCCTTCCGTTAGCTATATTTATAAGACAAAGAATGTCTGTTTTTCTGTTTATTTTTTGTGTGTGTTTGTCTGTCCAAAGTGTGAGGTCAGACACTTGGGGTTAACAGGGAGAAGGTTATGAGGTACGAGAAGGTCTTCTCCCTCATTCCTCTCCCCCTTCTTCTTCCTCCCTCTCTCCTCTTCCTCCATCCTCCTTTAACACCTCCTTTTATTCTCCCTCGCCTACCCCAAGGCTCCCCTACTCCATTTCCTCTTCGCCCTCCTCTCATTCCCTCATTATCTTTCCCACCTTTTTCCTCCAGATCTCTCTCGCCACCTCTCTTCCATTCATCTTTTTCCCCCACCTATTCTTCTTACATCTACCCTTCTCCCCTCTTCACTTCGCCACCTCCCTTTCATTTCCTACCCTCTCTTAAGACATACAATCCCAGCAAACACACTGTGTAACAAGAACAATAGTTTTGCAATTGTTATTCTGATACAATTTTGTAACAACAATTCAAAAACTTTCTGGCTATGTTGTGTGAAAATTGGGGTAGTATTAACAACTTAAAATCCTCTTGAAAAACTCTCTAGAAAACTAAACCCCAATTTCAGACTTGAAATCAGTCCCCAAGGTTCGAAATAGGAGCCAAAACTGACATACATTTCTCGATTATAGATATAGATGATCAGTTATATTTCTATAAATTATTTTTCCTATTAATTTTCACATGGTGGAGGAGTCTGACGATAGGCATTCACTACCCAACCTGCGAATGCAGCCGAGATTCAACTCAACTTATTTGTCGTTGCTCTAATTAGAAGGAATAGTTACCAGTGCTGCAGTTTCTCTTTCATCATTTCTGTTTCATAAACGCATTTTTGCATTAAAAAATGCATCAAATTACTAATTGGTCTCAAATTTAATCATCTCTTTTTTTTTACGGAAATTTTAACTTGTTTTTATTAACAATCCAGCAGTCGAATTTTGAGCGTTTTTACCTCATCATTGCAATGCCATGGTTCATATTATTTTCCAAACTGTATTTTCGAAGGGATGTTATATTTCAATCTACACTGATGTAGTGATGATGTTTAACCCACTGTATAGACGCAGATATGTTATAAACCTTATTGTATTGATGCAGAGATGTTATTTTCCACGCTATTGACGCAAAAAATTTTATTTCCCACACTCTAAGGTGCTATTTCGGAGCAAAATTTTTGTTCTATAGTTTGGTGATATGTTTAAGCCTTTTCAGCCTTCGAGCAACTGGCAAGTATACTTTCATCCTATGGATTTCTGAGGACTAAAGTAAACTATCAATATTTGCCAGGATTAACCCGAGGAGAAGGGAAATGTCAGGGGAATGGGCCAAGCCATTACGACTATATATAACACTTGGAAGGGGTCAGGATAAGGATTTGGGATGGGACGGGGGGAAGGAATGATCCCCAACCACTTAAACAGTCGTGGATTGAAGGTCGCCCTTGTATTATATATATATATATATATATATATATATATATATATATATATATATATATATATATATATAAGGAAAGCACACACCTCTGCAGGGCTGCATTAGGTTTCGAAACAGTGCCATATATAAGCAAATTTGCTACAATACAATATAAATTTATATCTACAGACAGACAGACAGAATGTCTGTCTGTCTATCTATTTGTTTGCCTATTTGTCTGCTCGAAGTTGGGGGTCAAATATTTTAGGCAAACCACACTAATTTTTGCAAAGTGACTGGTAGTTGCTTAGGTCTGGCCATTGACAGATTGTAGTTGACCCCAATGTGCAGGAAATGACAAATGATACCAGTTTTCAATCTTGCTAAATTCAAGATTCCATTATGAGATTGTTTGAGCATAATTTTGTCTACGTGATTATTTTTCTTATGTATTGTATTTTTTAATACAATATCCTACTTTATTGTAGATATTTATGCATGTATTTCGTTTTTTCTTAATGTTCCTACTAATCCTTTGCCCCAGATGGCTTGTGTGTAAATGAAGACTCAGTATGGGATGGGAAGATGGTGAAGGGAAGGGAAGGAAATGGGGAAGGAAATGGGGAAGAAGGGAAGGTGATAAAGAATAGGAAAAGGGATAGAGGGTAGGGAAAGTAGTGAAGGGGTAGCGAAGTTGAGGAATGGCAAGGTAGGTGGAGATAAGTAGGAGAAGAGTTAGGTGCTGGTGAAATATAAGGAAGATTGTGAAGGGGAGGTAGGGTGTTGCAAATGTATAAGGGCGGTAAATGAGAGAAACGGTGGTGAAAGAGGAGGCGGTGAAGGAGATAGAAGGTGGTGAAGGATAGGAATGATGGTGAAGAGTAGGGAAGCGATCAGTGAAGATGGTTACCGTGATGAAAACAGTGTAGGGAAGACTCACTAATAGTATATTTACTCACTACACATACGTTAAAAAAAAACTTTCTAACATCTCTGACACATCAGAGGCTCAAGCTTGTCTCCCACCTTCGTGTGTGTGATTGTATGTGTATATTCACCTAGTTGTAATCATCTAGTTAAGCTTGCGGGGGTTGAGCTCTGCTCATTCGGCCCGCCTCTCAACTGTTAATCAACTGTTTCTACTACTACTACTACTACTACTACTACTACTACTACTACTACTACTACTACTACTACTACTACTACTACTATTTTTTTCACACCACACACACACACACACACACCTCAAGAAGCAGCCCGTAACAGCTGACTAACTCCCAGGAACCTGTTTACTGCTAGGTAAAAGGGGCATAGGGTGAAAGAAACTCTGCCCATCGTTTCTTGCCGGCGCCCGGAATCGAACCCGGGACCACAGGATCACGTGTCTAGCGTGCTGTCCGATCGGCCACCGGCTCCGCTCGGCCACCGGTATATGTGTGTGTGTGTGTGTGTGTGTGTGTGTGTGTGTGTGTGTGTGTGTGTGTGTGTGTGTGTGTGTATAAAAGACAAGAAAGCATGCTCAAGTTAATGTGAAAGCCAGGAAGATCTTAGACAATCTGCACTCTCCACATTTTAAAAATACAAAGGCCGCTGGAAAGATTCAGTGATTCCACGCAGGTCTGCTCCCACCACAGCTCTTTCATCTTCAGAAAACTGGAGAAAAAATTGGTGACCAAAATGTTAGGACGATCTTATGGGTCAAGGCGGGACAAACGCACTGCAGGATTTTTATCTCGAAAATGGGGATAAATTAAAAAACAAAAAGCAAAGGGAGGATGATAAACTTTGTCTTAGATCACACGTGTGTTTGTAGATTTTTTTTGTGAAGTTGAGGATCACTGTAATTCAGAGTGAATGACTGAAATGCATTCTTGTTATGAAGGTAAATTTCGTTAACCGATGGTAGGGTAACGCGTTACTTTTGTTACCTTGTTTTTTTAACTTTGTGCAAACATGTTACTCGACACGGCCTTTCCCACTATACTGTATTGAGCTTTTGACGAGGCTGGTGTGTGAGAAAATCTGGCTCAGTGCTGCAGTGTGTGTGGGGTTGGGACTGTGTACCTCACAACGTTGCTTTAGTACTCCAGTAACTTACCTTTGCCGAGTCGTTAAATTCTGTTGAGCAAAATAGAAACTTTTGATAAATTCTTGGTTGCTGTGTTGGCTAGTTTCCACTATGGGTCGTAGAAAGTGGAGGTTTTTTCTAAATATATCTTTTTTATTTGATTAAAGCTGTAATTAGATGGAACACCCTTGAAAAAAATAGGTTAACATTAGGAAGGACCAATTCCTGTAAACAAAGGGCATAGTGGGCATCGAAGTCTTCGTTTCTTTTCAGATTAGTGATCTGTCTCGAAGATTATGTTTAGTGGCAAGCCAAACAAGAAGAGTTTTGAGGTTGATGCTGTGTAAGGAAAATAATTATAACATGTATTTGCAATCCAACCTCATGAAAAGCATGGACATGAGCAACAGCATGAAGAGTAATCACCCTATGAAACTCGCTATTTAATCACAAATCGCCTTTTTAAGTTCAGTGAGGCTAGCCATTGACGTCTGGCCCCAACCTCGCATAAACAGACATTTTCTCGTATAGAGTTAGATATTAGAAGTTGTCCCTCTTGTAAACAAACGATATTAAATATGATTATCAAGATTAGCTCTAGGATTCTAGCAAGAATATTTCGAATATTTCTGTTCATCTATATTTGGGTAGAGATTTGAAAATTAACGTTTCAAAGTTCATTTAAACATTTTATGGGCCTTTCGTTTTTTTTACTAAACGACGTGTTTGCTAAAGCTCACTTCAACATCTCTAGAGGTAGAGAGAAATTAATACAAATTAGCAGATGTATATATTTAATGCAAGAGTAAGTGAGGTGTTACACAGTCTCAGGAATTCTCTAAACTTCCCTTGAATTCTCATTGGCCGGTAAGGTCATTAGACATGATGTGATCTGGTAGTTTTGTCTTGGCCATGTCGATGGCAGGTCGTACCTTAGTGTAAGCTACACATCATAAATTCTCTTAAGTTTTCATAAATAATAGATACGCTCAGGGGTGTAAGTGAGTGTTTTACTACAAGCGATCAATACGTGGTTTTAAAGAGAGGAATGACGAAGAACGCGCAGTACTAACACAAGGGGAGACGAATGATGCGAGGAAATAACGAGAGGAGAAAGATATGCATATGGAGAAGTTTGTATGATGGAGAGATTGAAATTGAAATAAGTTTATTAAAATACACACAAAGGGGATGAGGTAGCTCAAGCTATTCTCACCCTGTTCAGTCCATCGTGTTAATACATACATAGACACACATCACAAACAATAAACATATTACCAAAGATGGAGAGATGGATGTTGAGGAAGTTTTGGATTTGTTGATGATGTTGGTGATGATCCTGTGGCATAGCTGCACCTGCGAGTGGAGTTCCAGGTGACTTAGGCAAATTATTCTCTCTCCGTTCAAAGCTGAAGGTACAAAGAAAGTGCGATTTTGCGATTCAAGTAGATTATTCCATTATATTAGAACCACAAATTGTCAGTAGATTATAAACGAGAAGTGAGTTCAATAAAGTTCATAAATTTTTGAATAATGTATATAAAGAGTTACGTGGAGGGAAAGGTTAAAATATTTATTAAAAAATGTGAATTGCTTGCAATAAGCAGCATCGGGAACCAAGCAGTTTGGGTAAGGATGAGTATATAATGTGAGGAATGCATGAGTGATGGTGTGCTCGACTGATGAAGAAACATGAATACATGTACACACTCCTATGCTTTGTTGGAAATCGGATCTATTTCCTACACTCGACTGATGTAATTCATTTTATCCACATAAATTTTTATATATATTGGTAGCAGTCTCTCTTGTAGTCGTATATTATTGAATATGACAGAAAGCGTGAGATCAATGACTCTTGAGGTTATCTTGAGATGATTTCGGGGCTTTTTAGTGTCTCCGTGGCCCGGTCCTCGACCAGGCCTCCATCCCCAGGAAGCAGCCCGTGACAGCTGACTAACACCCAGGTACCTATTTTACTGCTAGGTAACAGGGGCATAGGGTGAAAGAAACTCTGCCCATTGTTTCTCGCCGGCGCCTGGGATCGAACCCAGGACCACAGGATCACAAGTCCAGCGTGCTGTCCGCTCGGCCGACCGGCTCCCTCTAGCACGAACCTTCTCTATTTTTCCTCACTTGAGAAGGATGTTGAAAAATTAACTCCTAGGTTAATTTACCAATTTTATTTGGCCCTGACACTATGAAATGCGTTTCGATAAACCTTTTTAACATTATCAGAGGAAGAGTTCGAATGGTTACAAGTTCTAGTGTTACAGGACATATAGCCTGGCACCCAAGGAATGACCCTTTTTTTGTTTCCATTCCTTGAGTGGCCTGTTATTTTGACTCCACCCCTTCAATGTTCCATTATTCCGGACACAACCCTTAGAAAGACCCGATATTCAGGTCTCACCTTGGCATAGAATTTATCTTTCTCGATTTTGTAAGAACTTCTATGCATACTGAATTTCGCGATCATGACACCAGTATGGATTATTTTCTACATCTTTGTTTTATGTGTCATGTAAGGTGTTGGTTCCTTTCTAACACTGCATACTCATGTAATGGCCATACACTCGTTACAACAGTGAAGATCACTGTAGGCAGCCATATACACAGGCTAGCATTAGTTACCACAGTGAAAATCACTGTAGACAGCCATACACACAGGCTAGCATTAGTTACAACAGTGAAGATCACTGTAGACAGCCATATACACAGTCTAGCATTAGCTACAACAGTGAAGATGGTATCGTGGTTTTTTGTTTAGATTCCTGTAGCCCATAGTTACATTCTCAGCATCATATGATGCTTGATTAATCATTTTAATGTGTATTGCTGGTGATAAATTCGTCAAAATATTCAAGTCCTCACGTTATTTTAATGTCTTCTGACTACTGTTCCCACACCAAGTAGAGCCAACATAAATATTTTAGTCAAAATGAGCAAATTTAAGGTTGAGTACCACAGGGTCAAAGGGACCTTAGGGCCTCCATTGTTTACTAAACCGATGACAACAACAGGGGGGAAGAGGATTAACGCACAGAGAGGGTTCAAGTGCACAAAACATCACTATCAAAATAAAATAAACATTTGTTAACGTAAATCAATGGGGACAAATTTAGAGTTCTGATCCCGGATAATAAAAGAGAATTTTTGCAAGTGTACAATAATTTGCGAAATATATTTGTATATTTATATTAATTAACAAGAGTTTCTATTATTAGCTGTATATGTATATGATCAAGGTTAACTCTGAATTTTTTTAAAAGTAAAAATAATCTTGATGTATCAACATAACCCCCCCCCCCTGCCCCCCCTGCCCCCCCCCTGCCCCCCCCTGCCCCCCCCCCCCTGCCCCCCCCCCCTTCTCTCTCTCTCTCTCTCTCTCTCTCTCTCTCTCTCTCTCTCTCTCTCTCTCTCTCTCTCGTTTTTCCCATACGCTGCTGCTGCCCCATTTCAGGAACCAAATAATTGTGGGAGATTATTTCATCCCAGAATATTTGGCCAGGAAGGAATCTGGCGTACCATATTTGCATACTCGCCTTCATAAGTAGTCTGAATGTTTGGCCAGCGCCCCTCTCTATGCAGATGGGTTAACGCCGTGCAGTCGTTTATTTCCGTGCAATGATCATGCAGCCCAGACGTAATGTGTTTGTGGGCATTTTCAAGGAGGAGTTGGTTAAACAGTATCCACCACTTTCACAGAATTTATTCTGTGTGCTCTGGAAGCTATATTAAAGCTCCAATGGGAAACATTTATAGTTTAAAGTTGCTAGGCATAACGTTATTTGGATGTGAATGTATCAACTCATCCTCCTGAAATGATAGTACCTATTAGTACTTTCGACTAAATAGTTAATATAGTGATGGATCGCCAATAAAGCATTTTTTGTACTATTGATGGAAAAAACAGGATAAAATATAGCTTAAACCTGAACTTAAATATTCCAAGGCCTAGTATAACATAAATGTGTGCTACTAGGCCTAAAATAGAGTGTAATTAGGGCTAGGATTATAGGAGAGTCGGGGAAAAGAGGAAAAGAGGATAAGTCAACAGTGTTACTGGCTGCAAAATCTCCAACTCGTGAAATGTACAAAGCAGAAATTGGAGGGGAAATATCTGTGGTAACCTGCAAATTACCAGAACAAATAAGGTGAGAGAATGAGCAAGATGAAATAACTGATAATCTGCACCAAATTCAGGCATGAGAGTGAACAATGGAAATAGATAATGTCCTAGAGGCTAGATAGGTTTCAGAATTAGTGAAATCGACCATTTTTTTAAGAGCAGCACTCCAGTTAAATATTTACTGATAGAATAGATATATTTTAAAGAATACTGAAGGTACCATGCAGTATTTATTAAACATGTCTAATGAGAAAGGCAGCAAAGAAAATCGGGGAAGAAAAGCAAATGAGAATGCAAGGAAACTAGAAAATGACGCGCTCAGTACACAAAAAAAGTAAATCTGACAGTAGAGCGAAATATTGTAGGTGCCTAACTTAATAAAGCAACAGAGAAAACAAATAGTAGGGCTGCTCAGCTGAATGAGGCTAACGAAAATTACTCCTTCCTTCAAACGAACAGGAAAGAGTAAATAGATCTCCATACGCCCGTCCACTATCATACATAAAAATGCACTAACATGAACTACAACCACTCGTGAAAAACAAAAGCAACCTACTTTTGTTGAATAACATAACGTTGTTTACATATATATGCAGATGGAATTACAGATGCAGTAAAGTGGTAGAGTTACAGGAAAGAATGACTGAAGAACAACCACACATTATCACGATAATGGACACGAAACTTGCAAGTGTTATAGAAAGTGTAATCTTCCCACGAGAATATTATGTAGTGAGGAAAGATAGGGTGACCATAGGGGGAGGTTGTGTAGCTCTGTTACCACAACAACACTTTGAAGAAGTAATGGTAACTAAAGTCATAGGAATCTAACCAGCGAGAGTACATACTAGGAAAAACAACAGTGGGAGACACAAAGATGGTGGAATTGGTGATTTTCAATTCCTCGCCAAACAATAGAAGGCAAAAAGAACAATACGAGATACAACGAAAATTGCCTAATGGTATTGGATAGCAGTCACAGTGGTAAGGGGAAACAAAACTACCATTTTAATACTAGGTACTTTTAACTTCATGTTAATACGTTGACTAAATGAGAACCCCCCGAGTTAATGAGACTCACCAAAGTTGGCACACATGGGAGAAAAACACTGCTTAAAACAGCTTATTATTATTACAGAACCAATAAGAGAAAGAGGAGATGTCCCACTAGTAAAGCTAGACCTGGTGTTTTCCCCAAATGAGGATGATGTTAAAATGATAGTGTATGGGAGCTAGGAGCTTGTGCTCACTGCATTATTATGCTTGAATGCGCTGTGAAGCTGAAGGAGATGGTTAGACAGAGAAACTTATTGAGAAAGATGAGAGGTTATAGACGTAGGGACTACAACAACATGAGGGAATTTCTGTGAGAAGTCCGGTGGGAGAGACAAGTGGAAGAAAAGACCATAAATGAGACAATATAATTCATAGCTCGGAAATGTATTGGTGCAACGATGCCGTTCATATTACTCGAGAAGGAGATGGTCGACAAAAGTAAAGAAAATCCCTGGTTCAGTGTGCAAGAAATGGAAGCTGAACATACGACCAAAAAATCCCAAAAAGCATAGAGAACGAGGATCATAAGACAATGGAGAGGCACTAAAGAAAACCAGAAATTAATTTACCCAAGTAAAGTAGAGAAGTTGAGAAGTAACTTAAACATAACATTGCAGCAAACACTATGGACCACCCAGAGCTGTCTATAGCTACATAACGAGAGAAAACAGTGAGTGAACATGCACACAAGTTTACGAGGAAACGGGAAAATCTCACAAAAATGATAGGGAGGAATGGGAGGAATTAAACAAAAGATTTCAGAAGGCCTTTACAATATAACAAACGTGGAGACCAAGGCTGAGAGTTGAAAGGCTGGAAGAAACAATAGATGACATTGTACTCGGTTTTCAACAAGTGAAAAGCATTTTATCTTACAATGGCTCCTGAAAGTGGCTGCAAAAGTATTTTTGTCATCCGGACTCTAAAATTTAAAATAATAATTTAGAAAAAGGCAAATGTTGTCCAGGTATTCATAAAAGGCAACAAACTGGAGGCACTAAAGTACACATCTGTGTCATTGACAAGTTTACCGTGTCAGGTGCTCGAGAAAGTAATCGTGTTGAGAGTGATGAAGCATCTGGAGTGGACCAACTTGTAACAAAGGGCAGTATGGATTTAGAAAGCAAAAGTTAGGCCTGATAATCTTCACTGACCTCTGGGACAGGGTTACTAAAATATGCCAGGAAAAGAAAGCTGAGAAGACTGTGTTTTCCTAGAAGTCTCCGGTGTTCTCCATGTCCTCGTGCTAAATTGCGTAGTTTCCTTAAAATCTTGGTTAAACCATAGGTGAGTTAGTCCATCATATCTTGTGAAGCAATTTCTATAACTTCTGGGTCCTATGGTATCAGAATGAACTTTGGAGAGTTAATTTTTCAAGTACCTTCTCAAGTGAAGATGAATGTGGGGAACACAGAGTAGATTTCCGCTAGAATAATTGATATCTCTTTTTCTCTCACATTCAGTAATATATGTCTACAGGAAAGACTGCTACCAAAACAAACACACACACACACACACACACACACACACATATATATATATATATATATATATATATATATATATATATATATATATATATATATATATATATATATATATATATATATATATATATATATATATAAATAAATTAATACCGAAGCGCACCATCCCATGTTTCAACAACTATTCATATATCATATATACCAAGGGTCAATATATATCGCGTCTAAAAATATTATGTTCTTGTGTATCCTCGTCTATAAATCATTTATCGATAAATCGTTTCCATTGCGAGGCACAACACCTCCAGACGTTGAAATATTTAGTGTAAAGACCCAGAGTCCTGGAACACCTTGCATAATCATATATTTATGCCTCACACATTCCACCCTGGTCAATAAATGGTCAGAAATGATTAAGTCTTCTTGTGGCTTGGGTTAGACATTTTATGAAGAGCAATTACTTATTGAACGTCACAATGTAATCAAGATGAACACAAAGCAATTTTATAATCAATATGAACCATCTTCAATTTTGTGAGCAATATGGACTTTTTTAACATTGTGATAAAAAGAATTATCGTCAGTATTCTGGAAAAAATATACCTTCATCAGTATTGAACAACCTGCAACAATATGGCCAAATATTAATTCACCTTAATACAATTGTTTAAAATCAATTCCCTTCAACAATGTCATTAATATGAACTTAGATACTATCGCGCTCCTTGCAACCCTGTGGTCAATGTAATCCCCTTCAACAATACGATTAATAAATCATGAAAATTAAAATCATGAAGATGAAAATCCACACGAGTCTATGATGATAACAAATTTATATATATAATTTTTTAACCCAATGATCACTAAGAACGGACAAAGCCTGGAATCAATACGATCCATATAGCTCCTATGAATAATATAAAACCCACATGAGGCGCACAGAAAAAAATATTATTTATGAAACTACTAACGATTTATTGAGCAGACATAACCCAAATGTCCATCATGTCTAAGCTTTGACAATGACGAGAAGATGAGCATGTTTCCCATTTAGCGACCTTGCAGAAACCTTCATTCGGAATGTGTGATGTGTCATGTAAAACTCCAAGCGTCTTTAGTCAATGTTTCCTCGTTGTCCTTCTCAAGAAAAACCGCCAGATGCCACAGAAACGGGAAATATAGGAATATTCTTAATGTCTGCGTTAATCTTGTGAAAGTCTGAGAGCCCCGATCAGGTGTTAAGCAAAGAGTTGCTACACTACACTTGTGTTGAGTCAAGAGTTCAACTTCACAAATGTCACAGATAATAATTAATAAATTTTATTCTACACAAATGTTGAGTAAAGAAGTCTCTGCTACGCAAATGTGTAGTAACAGATGTCTAAGGTAAGCAGATGTTGGCCAAATGATATTAAAACTATAAATAGTTAAAAAAATAGAATTCCAAACATCACACATGTTGTGTAAAGAGCTCCTAAAAAGCTTCATGTTGAATGATGAATGCTGGATGGGAAAGAATGTATGTTGAAGAATGCAAGGAAACGAATGTATGCTGATGTTGACTGAACAGCAATTTCCTCAGGTGGTGGACAGCCAGCATCAGGCAGAGAGCCACAGTCATGGGTGAACAATTCAAATAAAAGAAAAATCGTAAATAAATAAAAAAATATTGAAAGAGGCGCCGTCAGGTGCCTGACGATGAATATTAAGAGAAAACAAACAAAATCACCAAAACAAAGTATATACAGATACACGACTATAGTTCTCTCTCTGCTGTGAACTTTGAGAGTTCATAGCAGTGTGAGAGTGCAATCAGCTATGAACTCAGGGAGAATAAACTTCTCGTTAATACACATGGCTAAACATTAATTATTATTGTTTCCAAATTAAACCTAAATATCGTAGGATTATAGTCAAAATACTTTAGCAAAATCATAACTCAAGCGAGGAAAATTCATAGTAAAAGCCACGAGAAAGTCTGATTTAAAAGCCCAGTGTTTTATATTCCGCCTCATTAAGGAGACTCGCTACAATCACACGTCTGCATTTTAATGCTTTGATTAAAAATCTGAGCGCGAGACATTGTTCTCTGTTTATTGAACATCAACATACTTCCGCCTGCTGCAAATATTTTTCTTGGGCAGGAAGGGGCGGTCAGGCTACATTTTATTCAAAAATCAGTTGATTTTAAAATGGCTGACATTTGTAATAATAATAATTTAAATTAATATTCGAAGGTCATTTTGATGTGCTCTCCCTCCCCCTCTGTTCAAGTGGTTGGGCACCATTCCTTCCCTCCGTCCCATCCCAAATCCTTATCCTGACCTAGCGCTATATAGTCGTAATGGCTTGGCGCTTTCCTTAATAATTCCCTTCCCTTCCCCCCCCCCCCCTTTCTCTCTCTCTCTCTCTCTCTCTCTCTCTCTCTCTCTCTCTCTCTCTCTCTCTCTCTCTCTCTCTCTCTCTCTCTCTCTCTCTCTCTCTCTCTCTCTCTCTCTTTCTCTCTTTCTGGTTTTATTCATCTTTGGTTTCACAAGATTTGCCATTAAATTCTAAAGTTCTCTGCTTGCCCGGAGCATTGACGTTGGGGCGGTGACACAGCAGTTTGTTCTCGCGAGCACGACACAGACGAAAGTGAAGGCGACGCCACCAGCTCGACTCTCCAGCCTGCACTGTGCTGCGAGGCTTACTTTTACAACTTCAGCTTCGTCTCGCTCTCCTTACACTAATACTGCTAGGCTCTCGCCTCGCAGGGCTGGTTTAAGATACCTGCAGCTTTGGCAGTTACCTGGGGCGCCTCGTCCTAATGGCGCCACGTCCTTCGGGCGCCATTAGGACATGGCTATATTTTCCCTATATCGTCCTAATGGCGCCACCTAGGGTGGGTGTAGACCCCACAAGGGGCTCATAACGTGGGTAACGGGTGCAGTGATTGATGTAAAACTTTGCATATCTCTTAAGTTTATTTACAACAATTACTGATGTTTAGTGAACTTTAAATTTTAAGGGATATTTAATATTTCACCAGAATTCTATTCATTTATGTTCAGTATAGTTTCCAATAGTTATGAAGTAAGGCTGAGGTCATCACGGCCCGTCCCGTGATGACCTGGCTTCATCACGTCACTAGGGATGATGTGGCCGAGTTGGTGACTGAAGATGGGAGTGAGGAGGTCGCCCTGGTCAGGTGTAATCATAATAAATCTCATTAGTCGTCTCCTTGTTTCTTGAGGGCGTCCGATCACTTGGCAGGACGCTGGACCTCACATAGGCTGGGCAGCAGAGCATGCCGAAATGTAAGGGAATTATAATATAGTTGTTGAGGAGTTTTTTCTATTTTGTTCTTAAGTTAGTTTGCAATCATCAGATGTGATAAAATATAGTCAGTTGTTGTTAGTGTATTGAAATAGTGGTAACACTTAAGATACAGTTTCCTCAAGTATAGCAGTCTCTCCAGTTTTTACATCTATTTGTGAAGTCAAATCAACTGAAGATACTGTATTTTCTGAAGTAAATAACGATTGCTTTCATGAACCAAAACATCACGATCGCATATACAATGTTGTTGAAGATTTGAGCAATAATGTCATTGTATGGATTTCTGAGAATTTTGAAAGTAAATTTGAAATCTCCCCCTCAAAAGAAATGTCAACTATGATCCAGCCAACTAGCCATATAAATTATCAGTGGCGAAAACTGATGACAGTATAGTGAATGGGACACATTCTATTATTAAACAGAACAGTTTTTCAAAAGATACAAGTGAACGTAGCTACTTTGTGACAATGGTGTAGAGGAAAATTAACAACGGTAATTCAGAGGGCACCATTAAAATTGCTGGTGCTCCGCAAGATTTAGGCATCTCAAATAAGCAATGTTTAGGGAATTTTTAATTAAAAAAAAAATCACTTTTAAGGGCGCCAAAGTTTGGCCAGGGCGCCCAAAACCCAAGGACCGGCCGTGATGAATGGTGATTGAAGTCATCGGTAGACGTAATGTGAGATTAAACTTGCTGGTGGGTGAATAGCTTTGTATTAATAGCAGTTTTCTGAGTATTAATACTGTGGAACGTTTCAAGCCTGAAACCCTGTACTAAAAACTAAAGGAAAGCCTTGAGAGCGTTGGTCTTGTACATAACAGCAAGGCTAAGTGCAACTCTCCGAAGCAATGGGAAGTGCAGCTGAGTCGAAGCTAGATATGAGTCCATAAATAGGAGATAAGATTGAGGGCAGACCATCCAAGAGAAAGATGCATGTTCAGTATATGAGTGAATCTGTCCTTGGTGAAGAGAGTTATGAAGCCGTCACTGTTCAATTGTTAAAGGGCCTTAATTTTCCACGCTTCTTGGTTGCATCGCTCTCATAGTTCTTCATTATTGTTCCATTAAATATCAAGGATATTAATTACACCATTTAACACAGTCTCTGCAGTTAATGCAGAGGAGGAGTCACAATAACGTGGCTGAAATATGTTGACCAAACGTCACACTAGAAAGTGAAGGGACGACGACGTTTCGGTCCGTCCTGGACCATTCCCAAGTCGAATGTGAGAATGACAATCAACTTGAGAATGTTCTAGAACGGACCGAAACATCATCGTTCCTTCACTTTCTAGTGTGTGGTTTGGTCTGCAGTTAATCCTCGTATCAGTCCTCGTATGTACTGTAATCATCACTGACTGGAAGTTCAGCAGCTGTAGCATCAATATGGCAATGAGCATCAGATGAATAACATCATGAGCTCTGCCTCCGAACGATACCCGTCTCAACTCCGGTAGTGATGATGAAGCCCTTAGCTTGAAGTGGCAGCTATTGAGTGTGCTTCTAGCTAACCGATGTGGACCTTTTCAGTGCTCTGATGTGACAGGCCTTGATGGACACAGTGGTGAGACAGAGGCAGTCATGGTATGAGGATATCATGTGCCGACAGATAAAATTATGAATGAAATTGTCATTTGGAATTTGATAGCGAAACCAGCATTAAGACTCCAGTTTCCTCAAATGTTCGGGATGCTGTGGTCTTGAGTCTCGCATGATACAACCATCTTTCTTGGTACACATGTTCGTGAGAATGATAGTCATGCTCCCTGACACTAATATGCACATTTATTCATCTTTCACAATGTGACAAAATTACTGAGATTAATGAAGAAACTCAAACAGCAGTATATTGAGTAATATAGCATCTTATACCCGGAGGAGGGCGCAGAGTGAGGCACATTTTACTCCCCCCACATTCCTGTTGAATCATTACCACTTCAGATAATTAACTGTTATCCATGTGGGATAAAAAGCTGCAAATACAGCTTCTATTGGGTTATAAATATTCTGCATGGTGCCGTATCTTAAAACTTTCTAAAATGAATATCGCCTCTACGAGCTCACCGCTCAGATATTTTTCACAGTTTCTGATGGCCTTCAACCATGGCTGATGGCAACTGGACAAAAAACTGCTGACTTGAGCAGCGGAATATTTAACGTCGTTTACGATAAAATGTGATTAAACGTTCTTGTGGGCGACAGTTATTGAGAAGCATTGACCATGCTTTCAAGTGAAATATACAAGTTGTGTTAAAGTTGATTTAGATTCTATCATTATATAGCTTTTGTTTTACATTATTATATAGTTTGTTTATATAATACGCTGTAGGTCATGATGGAGGTAAAGACATGAATGACAGAGCAAGTGTAATATTTTGGTATGATAGGTATGATCTATAACGGGCAGAAATGTTATTTTCCTTAAATTTATATTTTTAATTGGGTCATTTATTGTAAGGTGCTTTATTATGACATTTCCTACACATGTCACTTATTCATAAAACTCTTGTACATCACAGTTTCCAATCTTGTTTTTGCTTCCATGGCACCAGTGGCTTTCCTTTTCTGACTCACTCCACACTCTCCTGAGACTTGAGGTCCGTCGAACACGTTAACAGGAGGATCATCTAAGCAATTTCATTGGAATGTATCGAGAACACTTTGGCTATATACATGAGTGAGAAGGTTTGTGTTGCTTCAGTTTTTTTGGGGTGTTTATTTTTTTCTTGCACACTTTTCTGTGTCGTCAGCCGCATCCAACGAGGCATTTTTAGCGATTCTAAATTACACAAAGAATTCCATTATCTTTTCTACAAAAATTTCACTCTTGTCAACACGTATTTAACCGTCCTCTGTCAACCACGTAAAGAAAAGGCACGTTTAAACAACCTGGAAATCAACATACCTGGAGTTTCATACACTCTTTCCTGCTACTATTTGTGTCATTCTGACTCTTAACATGATCAACGACAATATTCATTTAGACTCCTTATTATAGAAAATATTAAAATACATTATATAGATTTAGATGAAGGAACTTTATTCGAAACAAATTTATGCATTAACTCTATTTTTATCAAGCTAGGTGGATTATACACAGCTTGTTGTATTATACACAGTTTGTTGTATTATACACAGCATGTTGTATGTTGTATAACACACATATATGTTATATAACACACATGTTATATTATACACAGCTTGGTGTACTAACACCAGTCACTCATTACCAGTTCTCGACTTCACTGATTAGCTGTTTTCGGCTCATTTGTCAAAATTTAATCCAATTTCATGCATGATTATCCAGCTTCTAATATATATACACGGAGAGCTCACGTTATTACCGGACTATGTTTAGTGCTAAAGGATACTTCTGTCGGTCAATAATCCTTGCTGTTGCTCTAATAATCTTCCATAGGTGGATCGGTGCCCAGCACCAAACCGTTGAGGAATTATGTGGCTAAGTTTATTTATTATTATAATTTAATTGCTAGCAGACTGTATATTGGTAATTCTATTTATGGTAGACTGAGTAACAGGTAAATTTAAATCTTCCACACGATTTCCACAGTGGGAAGGGTGTTAGTTATGAGTAGAATTCGGGAAGAGTAGGATTTGAAATTTCAAATAAAATATAAATTAAATAATAATGACTACTCATTTGAGTAAGGAGGTAAAATACTGTATACTACATACGTTAGACTAATTCTGAAATACGCAGCCAAGGAATGCACATGTTGCCTCAACAATGAGAAGCACGAGCATTGATGAGGAAAAGGGAACGGAACCTTCCGTCTGATACAAAGAAATTTGTGATATATGATAACCATAAATAAAATAACTAAAGGAATCGAGAGGATTAATTCGAACAGATAATTATTGAACATGTAATCTACTTGAAGGAGATAACACTGTTGCATATATCTAAAGATATCCTAAGGCGTATTAGAATGACCTTAGTTAATATTTCTGGTAAAATAACGTAATTTTTAGGAAAACTATTGTCCATTGAGGCTTAATAGCACATGGAAGGGCAAATGAGAACATGACAGAAGCTGGGACAGAATGAGAAACAGCTCACTACCACTTGGACGTTCGGAGATGAAACGCCGATCTGAAAGAAGCGAAGTAGTCACTATTAATCAGTCAAAAATAAATAGGAATAAGCAGTCATATTATTTCCTCTCACAGAAGGTTCCTATGAATTAAAACGGGTCGTCTCGTTCTAAAATGAGTATTCATAATCACAATCGACTTGAGAATGGTCCAGGACGGACCGAAATGTCGTCGTCCCTTCACTTTCTAGTGTGTGGTCTGGTCAACATACTTCAGCCACGTTATTGTGACTCATCGCCTGCATTTATAATCAATAATTTTGTTATAGATAACGGCAAAACCGGTCTTAGGAAGAAAATTATCTTTGCCGCGCCTCAAAATGCAAATTTTTTTTTTTTGTCTGTGTTGATGACATTATTTCTCAACAGCAGGATCTCAGTCGCTTCCACCGAATTGTCGATGAGGACATTTGACCAAGAACTAATCAGGGAGCTCTTGACAGACCCTGCTCTCAATACCAAGTGTAGGACAAAATATTTCGTAAAACAAACGACAATGAACAACTATTTTTTTCTTTGCACCTGTCATAAGTATCTGGGAACGTTATTATCAAGTCGAAAATATCAGAATCATGAAGAATATTGATTGAGGAGGCAACACGTGATGCAGTCAACAAAAATGAACAACAAATAAAATAAATGAAAGATTTCATCCATATGAATGCAGCATAAAAATTTCCTAGCGTTCTATACTGTATAAGAGAATGTTTCATCAACATTCTTAATTTATTGTCACAGCGAAAAGAATCTAATTCCGGAATTCAGCTTTTGTAATGCATCGTTGAGCTGTCTCTAGAAAACACCTGAACATTACGGAGTTACTGCTGTTGCCAATTATGAAGAAAAGTGACCCAATTGTCAATTAGGAAATAGGGACCACAACTGGACAAAATAGTCCAAGTGAGATCTCATTAACTTAATGCTAAAAAATATGATTCGATTTAAAATATTAAACGTCTGTTATATTTAGAGTCAAGAAGACTGGATACCCGGCGGTGACCGAGTCTCTCAACACTTCCACTCATCCCCTCCCCTCTGCTCTCTCTCCTTCTCCCTGTCCCTTTTTTTTTTACTCTCCCTTTCTCTCCCTCTCTGTTCCTGTCACTCCTTACTTTTACTATCACTTTTTCTCCCTCTCTGTTCCTGTCATTCCTGTCCCTTTAACTCTCCTTTGTCTTTCTCTTTCTCTCCCCCCTCTTTCTTGCCGTCTCTTTCCCATTCTTAATTTCATCTTCTTCATCTCCATTTCTAACTATCTCTCGACCAAAATCACTTCATGCAGGTCAGCGTTCAATCCCCGACCGTCCAAGTGGTTGAGCACCATTCCTTCCCCCCCCCCCCCCCCCGTCCCATCCCAAATCCTTATCCTGACCCCTTCCCAGTGCTATATAGTCGTAATGGCTTGGCGCTTTCCCCTGATAATTCCCTCCCTCCCCCCCCCTCTCTCTTTCTCTTTCTCTTTCTCTCTCTCTCTCTCTCTCTCTCTCTCTCTCTCTCTCTCTCTCTCTCTCTCTCTCTCTCTCTCTCTCTCTCTCTCTCTCTCTCTCTCTCTCTCTCTCTCTCTTTCTCTCTCTCTAACTCTATTTCCATTGAATGCTTCATATAGTTAGTGCAACGAGCACTTTAGGAGAATGAGCAGTTTTACCGTCGGGGTTCTATTCATTAATATTGATCTCGTGATAAAATGTAATTGCCACTGCAGTGCTCAGATCTTGCATGCAAAAAAATATATATAGATATTTTTCCTGAAAATCCTCGTTGAATAGTCTACGTAGGCGGATATTTTGCGAAATTAAGAGCTGTATTTATGAAACTTAAGATAGGGCTTGATATTATGATATCCTCTTTCACAAAAAAAGGTCTGTTAGGACATTTTTTATTGCCAGTTAAAATGACTAGAAATTACTATCGAGGACATTTGCTGTTAAAATATATCTTTCCAGCACTGGTATTCCAGGTCGTTCTTAAGAGTTAACCAGCGTCAAGGAGTTTCCAGAAGCGTTTTACTAAGACTACCTACATAACCTTTCTAACCCGTCTTCAGACCAAGTCCATTTTATCCAACGGTCGACCCCCTAAGACGCATTCATATATTTTAACATTTTGTTCATTCAGAACAAGAATTTTCGCAAATATTTGCATATTGTGCATATTTAGGCATTGGTTAGGTTCGGTGTTTAGGTTCTGTTGGCTATTATTTGTATTTGTAGTGTGTGTGTGGGAAGCATTTACAGCGTTGAGGTTCGAACAAAATTCGTCAGGGAAGCACTTGTTCGAGAAGTGTTCGGACGTCATCAGTTGTGAGTCGTGTGATAATCGTTTCTCATTCATAAACATTGAGTTTGGTGGGTGCAAGGAATAGACTTTGGCCTTTGTTTATGAGGACTGGCTGAACCTTTCAGGCCTGTTTCTCATTCGTTCGAAAAAGATTTAATATTTCAGTGCGTTAAGTGTGTGAGGACAGTTTGGGCATTTACCTGTAACGACACACTTCTTTCTCTTCATAATTCATGTTGATAAGCAACATATTATAATTCTGTAGTTTAAATATATAACATTAACAAATACTATTGTAAGCTGAAAGAAAGATTTTTATAATGTTTATAAAATGTCGGGACCAAAGAGCCGAAGCTCAACCCCTGCACAACTAGGTGAACACATACACACACACACACACACACACACACACACACACACACACACACACACACACACACACACACACACACACACACACACACACAACTGGCCACCCGTTGATTGACAGTTGAAAGGCTGGACCAAAGAGCCAAAGCTAAATCCCCACAATCACAACTACATGAGTACACATTCAGCAAACACAACGAAAATAAGAAACTCTCAAAGTTCTCCCTAAAGGAAAGAGTGCCATAATGTTGATAGAAACATCAGCTTTCTCCACGCGTGAAGTGCTCTGTGATCGATCTCAGTTCCATAACATGCAATTACAATTTTAATTAAAAACTAATATGAAAGTTGCGCATTCAGCTCATCTGTTGGAAATATAGCAACCGAATTAGTCAAATGAGAACAATAATTTGCATTTAAAAAGTTGTAGCTGGCAGCTTGTATTTTGGCTGCAGGAAACTATACTGGAATTTCATTCGTTTTTAAAAGCTAATATTTTATCACTGAAAGGTAAACATGATACCTTCCTGAAAATTGTTCGTAAAAGACTAACTTTGTTGTTGAATACTTCTATAAATGGCGCTCATTCCGTCCTTTTATTGCCAACAAATTAGGACATCCAACAAAATTAAATTTTAATAATATTTGTTAAATATTTATACTCGGAACGACATCTTTAACAACTAAAATGTCAAGAAATAAATAGTTTCGGAATCAAAAGTTAGTGACTGTCAGCTGGATTAAAACATTATCATTAATCTGAGTCTCGAAGTTAATTGTGTTTAACTCGATGAATTTTTGTACACACGAGTCTTGCGGGGTCGGAGAGTTTTGTAAATAGGATGAAGGATCTGGGAAATTTGTATCCCTGCCCATAAGTAGAGGTAAATTTTGAATGAAACTTGGTATACATAAAATATTGAGTGGAGTCGGATGTCACGACCCTTCTGCTGTGTTTGGCCTATTACCTAGGCTAGGACTTTTGTCCTATATGTACTTTCACTTGATTGTCTTCCTAAGGACATACGATTAATCATAGCCTGTTGATAAAGGGTCAGGAAAAATCTCCAAAAGGAGCCCAGAAACACTTTGGTAGTGTGAGAATATACACATTATATATAAATATATATATATATGTGTATATATATATATATATATATATATATATATATATATATATATATATATATATATATATATATATATATATATATATATATATATAGATAATATCTCTAAGCAACCACAGCTGGATCCAGCGTCACCCTCTACCTAACATGATTGTTAATTAAAGTGAAAGTGAACTTAGGCAGATTAATTGACGATCCAAACCAATGAAGTTTTAATATAATTTTTAGTGACATACTAATCGCCTTATGAAGTTTCTGCTAATTTTGAATACAAAATAGTGTTCATTTAAATCAGTTTAGCATTTAACCTAAATTTTAAAAAAATTACGATTAGGGAACAGGGTAGGAAATTCATATATATATATTTTATGTGTTAGTTTGGGGTGATTAAAACTAAAGTCCCATTAGGACACAAACAGCATAACCAAACACCAACCCAGTGATAGAATTAAGATTTGTATTATTAGTGAGTTAATTTTCCTCGTCGAAATATAATACTGTAAATATATTGCCATATTACCAGATACAGAGTACTGGCTCCTGTGTAAGGCATTAGAACATGCATTAAGTTATATACTAATTATTCCTTCTTAAAGGCATTTATATTATAATCTATTACTGATGATCTCATCAGAAGATTAACGTGGTTCTTGCGCAAATATTTAAACAAACTGAGATTGATATGAGCTGGTTATAAAACTCGTAGCACGGTAAATATTTCTCCAAAACTGTTTGAGAACCATTTGCATACTGCATGTGTTTTCTCTTGCACGACTGTTAGCTCTTGCCGCCCAGGATATAATCAGATTTTAATCTCTCTGTGGAGAACGTGCGTCACAGAGAGGGGTCTGCAATAGAGGAGTCAACTGGGAATGGTGCTTAACAATGTTCTTCCCAGAAAGAAGCTTACTGTAAGTCGAGAGAAGTTAAGACCTCTTTTCTGCATCTATCAAAAATTCTGTTATTAATTATAAAAGGCTTCAGGATCTTAATGATTTATTTCATTCTCTTGCAAGATGGCCGAAATTCCTCTCAAGAACTTTTCAGCATATTGACTAGACTATCAGTAATGTCTTAATGTTGCTACTGACAGATGTAATAAATCAAGAAAAATAATTAGCATATAAGAAAAGACAAGAAAGAAACCCATTTTGGTACATGAATGGTACATGAATTGTACATTCACGCACTATTTTGAAGATGAATAGTACATTCTAAGACGAAGATGAATATTACATTCATGTACCCATGTACATTCAAACCCATTTTGGTACATGAATGGTACATGTGTACATGAAACTCGTTTACCAATAAGAGTCGGGTCCTATATGTAAATAATATTTACAATGATCATCAACACATAATTCGTTCCCTAACTAATGCTGTTTTCGTTTCCAGGGATATGAACAGCGTTACTTCTTAATGCCTTAATAAACAAATTTATTTGTAAATAAATATTACTTAGTTCGGGTGCAATATTTAAACTCATTTTATAACAATAAACAATACAACCCTTCCCAAGAAATCAAACGTAGTATGCCAATTTACATGCCCCGATCTACCTATATTGGTATGGCTACCACAAAGCTTTTGAGAAGACTTACTTGCTGTTTACCAGTTACTGGTGGCCTCAGAAACCATATGCAAAGTCAGCATAACACGACACCCAACAGGAGCCTGCTAGTAGATAATACAAAAATCCTGGAATTTATTTCCCACCTGGACGAAAGTAAATTCTGGAATTTATTTCCCACCTGGACGAAAGTAAATCCTGGAATTTATTTCCCACCTGGACGAAAGTAAATCCGGGAATTTATTTCCCACCTGGACGAAAGTAAATCCTGGAATTTGTTTCCCACCTGGACGAAAATAAATCCTGGAAGCTATTCTTATAAGAGAAAAAGAACTCTCCTTAAATAGAATAACAAATTCGTTTCCTTGTTAATACTTAGAGCCAAATCTCGCCAAACATTACCGGATAACGAAGTTTCTGCAGAGGTCTCCTCCACCCACTGAGAATAGCAGAGTTTTGCCCAAAGCCTTACCCAATGTTTGAGTGGCCATATACCCCTCTTTTCCTATCCTCGATTACCCCTATCCACCTCTTTCTCTATATTTGGTCCTATCCCTTTACTTTGTGGTTGATTGCCTCCATCCCATACCCCTTTGACTCCTTTGTTCGTGTATTTAGTAAAAAAACAGTACTTTATATAATCATTCCTTACCTGAAGATGATCCAGAGAGGAACATAACGTTGTAAAAATAAATCCTTCAATAACTTCTAAAGTTTCTTTACCGTAAATTTCGGTAACTTGATTGCTCGTCTTAATACTGACACTAAGAAAACAGATTCAAAGAAACCTTACATTAATAGATCAACAACGCCAGCAATGCTGTCATATTTAACCAAATTTTATAACAATGCATAATTAGTTAATTTCCCGCCTTATCTGCATAAATTTTCCGAATTATTAACACTGCAGCAATAATTAAGATTCTCTTACAACAAACTAAAGACCTATTTTCTTCTCTGGCAAATCTCAACTCACATATCCTGGTTTCAACTTCTGGTGTTCATTATTAAGTGAATTTTGTTACCATAATTCCATAATTACGATAGTTACATAATTCCATAGTTACATAGTTACCATAATTCCATTACCATAGTTACCATTAAGTATGCTACTGTTCACAAGGATCTTATGGGAGTCGGTGTAAGTTTGTCTCTTATAAATAAGGGCTTTTAATGTGTAATAATAGTGAAGTTACAGGCAGAATAAAACACTGTTTATACCAAGTATATATATATATATATGTTTACTTTTTACACTTATTCCGTATTATAGTAAATGGCAAAAATCATGCTCACTGTTTATGAAAAATGACGAAAAATTTAATGAAAAAATTAACATCAAATGTAATGCTGTGGGAGTTAGTCACGTTTGTGGTGGGGGGGGGGGTTCGGTGAGCCTCTTTGTGCAAGAAGGCTGTAGAGATCTCATCCTCACAGCCAAACCTGCAACACGAAAACTTTATTAATGCTTAAAGAATTTCTTAAAAAAAAATGGTACGACCAAAATATTTCCCAAGAAAAACAGAAGTTTACCTTCTCCTACCTGGAAAGAACAGTCGTCAGCTCGCCTGTCTTTTTTGTCTCTCTCTCACTCGCCAACCTCAGCGTTTCAGCTGATTGTCAGCGTTTGGGAGAGGGGCGTGGAGGGTCCCCAGACTGGTGGTAGTGGCTGGGTGAGTGGATGAGGGCGAGGCAGCAGCAGCAGACTCCCTGGCCAGCAGCACTGCAGCAATACCGTGGCCGCCGCCAGCAAGGAAGCAAGCACGCCACTGGGTAGAGCCCCGGGCGAGGAGGTGTTGATGTGCTGCATGGCCGCCAGCTCCTCCCCTGGAGAGACACACACACACACATTATCCTCAGACTCATCCTTGCTCTCACTTCCCTTCGGGAAAACGTATCATTCTAATGCAGTATTTTTAACTTCCAAATCAAGTAATACAATAAAATTTAACATTTAGCTTGTAGCATGTTCTAAATAAACAGAGCTGTTTAGTCGTGAACATTTTTCTGGGGGACAAGTCAATTACTCCTGGTAGACTGTTAGAAAATATTGTCAACATGAATGGCCCATCTGACAGAGACATAAATGTTAACACTAAACCTCGCTTCTGCCTTGGCACTTCACTTGGGATTTCTCCTGGGACCTGTCCATGGCTCGACCCTGGAGCCAGCCATGAGTCTACCGAGGCCAGGGTTACCCTATGATGTTTGCTTTTGAATATGTGTTAACTTGGAACCATTCTGTGGCCTAGGTTATATTTAGAGGCTGTAACTTCATCCTGAGCCCTGCTATAGGCTTGTCCCGGGTCCAGACGTGCAAGCCAACATAATGCTTGGGGGACTTGTCCGCCACAAGAGACCACAGCCTCCGCCGGACGGTAAGTCTAAATAGTTTTCCTTGGTGAGCGAGGCGGTGTGTGGAGCTCGCAGATAAGACGAGCACCACGTGAAGACCGCCACGGCCCCTCGCTAAGTACACGGAGAGTGTTATATCACTTGTGTCGGGGAGCGTGTGTAGTCGTCATACATGTGTCTGGGAGCGTGTGTAACCGTGATACATGTGTCTGGGAGCGTGTGTGCCCGTGATACATGTGTCTGGGAGCGTGTGTAGCCGTGATATATGTGTCTGGGAGCGTGTGTGACCGTGATGCATGTGTCTGAGAGCGTGTATAGCCGTGATACATGTGTCTGAGAGCGTGTATAGCCGTGATATATGTGAGTGGTCGGAATGCCGGAGGAAAAGTTAGAGAACTGAGTACAGTGTTGTTGAGTTGTATTGTACAAATATGTACACACACACACACACTCACACACACACACACACACACACACACACACACACACACACACACACACACACACACACACACACACACACACACGCACACACACACACACACACACAGGGCCTCGCGGGCGAGTGGACAGCGCTCGGGGTTCGTAGTCCTAAGGGCCTGAGGTTCGATTCCCAGTCGGGACAGAAACAAATCGGCAGTTTCCTTTACATGATGCTCCCTGTTCACCTAGCAGTAAATAGGTACCTGAGAGTTAGACAGCTGCATATATATATATATATATATATATATATATATATATATATATATATATATATATATATATATATATATATATATATATATATATATTCTCATTTGGGGAATGTGAAGGCTTTCATTCATTTGTTTTTCATTCGTAAACAGGGGGGTTTGGCGGGTGCATGGAATGGACTTTGGGTCTTTGTTTGGAGGACGGGCTGGCGGCGCCCCGCATGCTGATTCGTTTTTATTGACGTCTAATTAATTCTAGAGCTACGGAATTAATTACGGTCCGACACATCAATTACGGGGTGTCGTTTATGAGTTAATTCAGTAATTAATTAATGTGATTATGGGTAGCTTATTGATATTTTATGTTAATTATTTCCCTGCTCTTGGCTTCAGCCTCGAGTTCGTCAAAGTATTACATGTCAAAGACAAAGACACGTGATAATATTATATTTCACATATGTGCTCTTATATGAATATAAGTTATAGCTTCTCACGGAACGTTATTTTTTAGGTTTAGTCATATTAAGTAAATATGTTTAATTTTAATGTAATTTATTTGAAAATCTGTTACAACGGTTATCGTGCATCTGTCAATACAAATCTAAATTTCATATTTTTAACACATAAAAAATGCGCTCATTTTTAATCCGAAAGTGAATTTTAGTCACAAAGGTATGGTCAGGCCCCAGTTTAAACATATACATATTACAATTTTATATTTTCCACACGTTCCCTGCAGGGAGGTTACGACTCCGAGCCCAATAAATAGGGCAGACTAGAGTTCCATTGTAAATCTGATTAATAAAGCTCATTTTTAAAAATAGTTTTTTATTCTTTGTTTGCACAATTGTGCAGTGTCCAGTTTTGGGCATATTTGTCGAGGTGGAGTCTGGCTGATGTGGCTCCCCAGGGTGACTGGGTCCATCAGACTCAAAATGAACTAGATGTTCTTAAGTGTTTAGCTAGTGGTGCCCCAAGTGACTATTGTGGTAATTCTTAATATACCCTTGTTGTCCATCCTTGGTCCGTTACAGTCCAGGAGGACAACGTTGCTTTGATGAAGGGAAGGGAACTATTAGGAGAAAGCGCCAAGCCATTACGACTATATAGCACTTGTTAAGGGTCAGGATAAGTTTTTGGGATGGGTATTAGGGAAGAAATGGTGGCCAATCACTTGGACGGTCGGGGGATTGATCGACGACTTGCATAAAGCGAGACCGTCGGTCTACCGTCCATGTGCCTTGATGAATGGTAATTTCATTGTATTGAGAGATTGATCCATAATGGTATTCACATAAAGATGTATGGAATTTTTTCCTTTAGATTTATTTCCCTCTCCGGATAATACTTGTCAGATGTTCAATACTTGATCAGATTACTTCGCGACAAATATGTAAAGGATCTTTGACCTCTTCGTCTGGAAAGAACGGTATGGGATTTAGAGGTCAGCCACTGGTGTGTGTTGTTCAGGGTCATCTGTAAAGTATGTCTTTTGGCGAGTGTTGACCTGAGACTATTTCCCTGAAAACAGTTTGGAAGTTTGTGCAGCGTCTTCCGATGGTGCACAGCTTCACAGAGACAACATTTCCCTGTCCTCACCATGCATTCTTGAAACTTTCAATATCTGGATGCTCCAAGAAGAATGAATTTTCAAATACAGTGATGAAGTTCAAATGCAATTTGCAGAAGTATAATTGCAAATCTCCCACTGGCAAGCTTCCTCAACGGATAAATTTGTCTCATTATTTGACATCAGTTTTCGGGAGGACCTGTAGGCTGCAAACCTACATAAGGCTTGTCGGATGATTCAGCACTCGTATCAGGTGTCACTCCCAGGTGAACTCAAGTGGTAGCACATGTTAATAGACAGATATATTATTTGACAGGCGTTCTGTCTTTCGTGACAGTTAACGTGATAAAATGTGTGTAGTCTACACTGTTCATCTCGAATAGTCTGAGGTGGACGACCTCAGGAAGCGGTTGTGGTCCTGTAAGAGGACACTCCCAAACATTGTGTATTCTGTAGCCTGCACAATATTTATTATGGCCATAAGGGTTGTCAGTCCTGATGTAACCAATATTGTTTTCTCAGCTATTAAGGTATCCAGCACTCCTCCATGTCTGGTAACTTGCCGCTGCATATACATATACATATGCGTTATTCAATATTTTATTGGGAGGGGGAGGAACCAGTGATGTTTTCTCATGGTCAATATTGACCTGTGCGGGTCTTCCGCCACAGCACAAAATAACATGTCTGTCATAGTAAATCCAAAGATCTAGGTTTCAGAGAAGTTTAATTGGGAGATATTCAAAAGCCTCTCCGTTAGTTTGTATTTGGGATTGTTAGACCCAACAAATGTGGGATAAAATTAATATTTTATCCCACATTTAAACAAAAATAATAATTCTATTATTTCGAATTATTTGCTCAAACTGGAATACCGAATGCAATCAATAGCTCGGACTACTGTTGTGGTGGGCAGGGACTGCGTCACTGTGTTCATCTAGTTGTGCTTGCGGGGGTTGAGCTCTGCTCTTTCGGCCCGCCTCTCAACTGTCAATCAATCAACTGTTACTATTAATATATTTATTTATTTTTTTCTCACTGTTCATGATAGAATATGCTGCTCTATTACGCTTGTTTGAGGCAACACAAAGCACGAACACTGTGGTTGTTTACCCTCAACGGCTGTTTTTCTGAAAGGCTGAAATCTGTTTGTCCATAGAGCGCCGTTCGTCAATATTTTTGTTTCAGGTTTTACCTCTGGCGGGAGAAGTACCTCCAGCTCTTTTCTGTATCAATTTTCGTCTCTTTCTGGGTATAGGATTGAGTAGATCTAAATCAAAATAAATGTCGAAATATGTCTCGTTTCTTTAATGGTACTAGAAGTAGATGAAATAGATTTAATACTTATGTTGTCAGATTTTAAGTTCCATTTAATTCTGAGTAAATTAATTTCCTAAAGTACATGGTAATCAGAATAATTGATTTATTTTATGTGAATCCCTTTCACTCAGTCCATTGATTGAAGGACCATACTAGCATCTCTTAACTGGCAATTAGATTCCTGTATATTTGCAAAAGTTGAGAGGTGAGGAGCGTGGTAGTTCCTCACTTCTCAATACGTGGTAGTTCCTCACCTTTCAACACATGACAGTTCCTCACCTGTTAACACATGACAGTTCCTCACCTCTCAACATATGACAGTTCCTCACCTCTCAACTCTCAACATGTGAATTATGACTCACCTCTAAACATCTATCTTGACTCACCTGTCAATATGTGTCATGACTCACCTTTCAACACGTGCACGGTGACGTTAATGGGCTTGGTACAGGTGGAGGTGCAGCTGTAGGTGCCAGAATCCGCGGGTGTGGCGTGTGGGCGTGCCAGGGTGAGGTTGGAGATGGGCGTGGTGCCATTGTCGCTGGCCAGGTTGTAGGTGTTAGAGTCAGCGGTAAGAAGAGTGTGTCCATCCCTGGTCCAGGCCAGCAGGGCGGGAGCCGGACACCCCTCCACCTGGCACACCATCTCCAGCCGGCTCCCACTCTGTACGTACACCTCTCGACCCGGCTGTACGCTGGCCACTGCCTCTGTCAGTACCAAGGTAATGTGAGACTTACGGATGGCGTTCGAGGCCCCTCCCCTCTTTGTCTGACAGCTACATGTGGTGGTCATTGATAGAGTATTCCACCACAGGTGCTGCCTGATGGTAAAAGATGATGTTGGCAGCTCTGGCACAAAATGACAGCTAGTGACATGTGATGTTGGCAGTCCTGACACACCATGACAGTACCTTGGGTTGTTTAGGTCCCTTCCCAAATTCTTGACTTTTCCAGTCTTAGCACTGGGGTGAGACAATATTAAAAGCCCTGAATTAGGTCAAGATTTGTATTATCATGTTCCTTACCACTGTTTACTGATAAATATATTTTTAATAAGGTTAAGAGAAAGTTTTCCAAACACGATCGTTTATTTAGAGGTATGATGTAAGTTTGTGTGTTTGTGTGTGTGTGTGTGTGTGTGTGTGTGTGTGTGTGTGTGTGTGTGTGTGTGTGTGTGTGTGTGTGTGTGTGTATGTGTGTGTGTGTGTGTGTGTGTAATGTTATTTCACCACAACTGATGTTTTACTAAAAATTTACTACTTCCTTTTCACTTTACATATTCCTCTACGTTCTTACTTTTAATGGTTCCCCATACTCTTACTCTGGCCAGAAGCCCACACACTCCCACTCTTGACAAAACCCCACATTTTCTCGCTAGCCTGTACCCCACACTCCCACTATGGCCAGTTCCCCCACTCTCTCACCTGGTACTTTACCCCCACACTCTCACCCTGGAACTCACCCACATACAAGAAAGATCTGACACTGTGACTCTGACCTTGGACAGTAAGGTTGACGGTGAGGGAGATGGGGGGCGTGGTTGACACCTGACACAGGTAGAAGCCAGCATCAGACTTCCTCACGTAGTGAATCTTCAGCGCCCACTGCTCGCCTCCTGAAGGATTGACAGACACGAAGCGGGAGTCTGACGTGTAGGTGACTGAACTGGTGGTGAGGAGCCGGATGTCGCTACCCCGTATCCACGACACCTGTGGGAGACGTGTATGGTATATGACACCTGTGGGAGACGTGTATGGTATATGACAACTGTGGGAGACGTGTATGGTATATGACACCTGTGGGAGACGTGCATGGTATATGACACCTGTGGGAGACGTGTATGGTATATGACACCTGTGGGAGACGTGTATGGTATATGACACCTGTGGGAGACGTGCACGGTATATGACACCTGTAGCAGAGTGCACTGTATTCAACACCTCCCATTTATCTACTTCTTTATCCCTCAGAAAATATAATATTATGCAGCACTAAAAAAACTGCTAAAAATTGAATAGAAGATGCATCTCTTTTTTTGTCATATCTGGGTGGAACTAGTCTCGCCTAAATAGGTAAGGAAAATAGAGTTGGGTATGGGATAGATATAGGCTAGTCGAGGTAGGCCTAACTTAAATGCTTTAAGAAATACAGCGTGTACCCAATCACCTCCAAGCGATTTTTTCATGAAGTCTGAAATGAGTCATGGATGAGATAGGAAGAAGGGATGGAAGGAGGGGAGGGAAAGGTAAGGGACGAAGGGGTAAATGGGTAAAGGACAGGACAGAAAAGGACAGAAAAAAATTAGTTAGTAGTTAGTAACAGTTGATTGACAGTTGACAGGCGGGCCGAAAGAGCAGAGCTCAACCCCCGCAAGCACAACTAGGTGAATACAACTAGGTGAATACACACACACACGCACACACACACACACACACACACACACACACACACACACACACACACACACACACACACACACACACACATACACTCACACACACACATATGTACATTTGTTTTTATATACTTAACTATCTTTTGCTGCAGTTGTTTAATTTTACACCTTGTTGCTCCAAATAGGAAAACGAGACCAAAACAGTCCAGCTAATTATGAGAGCTGCTGGCGGCGCAGCACCCTAACTGGACAGGTTAATTAGCAAGAAAGCATTTGTTATTGATCATTCTGCTGGTGGAAGCGGCTATGGACGTTCCTTTTCTAATGAACAATAATAATTTTGTACCACATGTTCAGCCATTGTGGTGACTTGTTCTTTATTAGTGCAATTTTCATTATATTTTCTCTACATATTGGAGTCCATTTATATATATATTTACGTGTGTGAGTGATCATGAATAATTTTGTGTGTCTCATTTTCTTTTTTTCTCTGATAATGTTTAGCATTTTTCTTTCCTTAAATATTTTAGTTCAGATATATCTTTGTCTTATTCTGTAATTCTTTCTGCGTGTTTGTTTATATCTCAGCAGTTTTGTATATTTTTCAGGTATATATTTATCTTTCATTTCCATTTGGGTTTATTTCTTTGTGAGCCGTTTTGTCGGTCTGTGTCTGAGCATTTATATATATATATATATATATATATATATATATATATATATATATATATATATATATATATATATATATATATATATATATATATATATGCAGAATAACCACATATGAAAAATAGAAAATGCTTTTCTATTTTTCATATGTGGTTATTCTGCATACTTGGATCAGTGTTTTTGTGATCATTGTTGCATATATATATATATATATATATATATATATATATATATATATATATATATATATATATATATATATATATATATATATATTTATATTTATATATATCTTTAGTTATACATGTCTTCATTTATATATATCTTTATATATATAGGAATCTTCTTTCATAAATCTCTCTTCATATGAGAATAAAGTGCAATAACGCAGTAGTCGATGGAATAATAACCCTAATCAGCAGTGAAAAGGGTCCCAGTTTAGGATCGAAATATTCAGTCTACCTGTCTTGTGTTTTAGAAATTATCTTTTATCATTCCTCTCGTCATATATACACATCTTTATTTATTAACGTATCTTCATCTAGTAATTTTTTTTCCTCACCGTCGTATGACTGATGTCTCTTCAGAATATCGTCTCAGTCGTCTCTTCAATTTCTAGTGTGTGGTTTGGTCAACATCGTCTCCTCATCAGTCGTCTCTTTTGCCCCACTCATTATCGATAATTCTCATCCACATTTTTGCGTTTGTGTGTTTGGACGGTCCAGGACGGACCGGACCGTCGTCGTATCTACATGTAATGTGTGATTTAGGCATCATATCGTCAGCCACGTTATTGTGACAATCATCACTTTCTCAGACCATCTTCTCCCATCAACCATCAACTCACACCAACCATCATCATTTCCTACCAGCCGTAATCACCTCCTTCTATCCATCAACACCCATTAACCATGAACTCCCTGCAGACAGCTTGAGCGTCTCATCCACTTTGAGCCCAAAGCCTTCCATTACAGACTTGGGAAATACTGATCTTTTAACATTTAATGCTTCCAACACCCGAGCACTTCACTCTCTTGCAAGCATTACAAATATTCTGTAATTGCTCACATTTTTATTTAACAATTTACAAATTGGTTAACATTCTGTGGTGAATTAACCTAACCATTACTCTGAATGTTGTGTGTAAATTAAGAATCTCATCCATTAATATTTCAAGGAGGGCGTAAATTAGTTTGTCAAGCTTCACCGTCCCTTCGTGGAGCTGTCCCCGCTTATAGGGTGTCCCTTCCTCTCTACCTGGTGCCTTTACCTATTGGGTGCCCCTTCCTCCCTCCCTACCAGGTGCCTCTAAGTACCTGGTGCCCGTGCCAAAAGGGTGCCTTAGCCCACCGGGTGTCCCTGCCTACCTGGTGCCCCCTGCCAACCTGGTGCCCCTGCCAACATGGCGCCCCCCTGCCAACCTGGTGCCCCTGCCAACCTGGTGCCCCCTGCCAACCTGGTGCCCCTACCAACCTGGTGCCCCTGCCAACTTGGTGCCCCTGCCAACTTGGTGCCCCCTGCCTACCGTGTAGTTGTGTAGGTTCTTGACGCCGCACGGGAGGAGGGCTGTGGCTCCTGCGACGACGCTGACTATGGTAGTGGAGTTGACGAGGAAGGCTGGGCCGCTGAGGGTGGAGTACTGGATGGGCGGCGCTCCCCGCATCTCGTCTGGCCACTCAGACGCATCTGCCGCACCAAATAACAGACGTAATAACAAATTAAACGCATTTAATACAACTGAAATTGTACATGTTAGATGTCGTAACGACATGGAATACTGATACAATTTGGTCTCCAGTGCATACTATAAATACACACACGTATTTCATACATAAAATATATGAATTTTATGTATGCACATTAGAATTTTAAATACTAATAAAACAAAAGCATTTGACACATTAGTGAAAAAGGTGCGTGTGATATATAGACGAAACTTAATGTGGGTAATATACACATTACATGCAGAGAGGCATGCACACTTTAACACACACCCAAACATACACACTTTAACACACACCCAAACATGCACACTTTAACACGCACCCCCAAACATGCATACTTTAACACACACCCCCAAACATACACACTTTAACACACACACCCAAACATGCACACTTTAACACACACCCAAACATGCACACTTTAACACACACCCCCAAACATGCACACTTTAACACACACCCAAACATACACACTGAAAGTGAATGATTATAAGCAACAAAAAAAGTGTCGTCAACTCCATAAATTTCAAGAGCTTTTGTTTACTGCTACAATTTGTGTTTACGACTTCAACAACAGCGTCATGAAACCTAAAAATTGAGCTGGAGTTCATAATTTATATTTGTGCTGCTCGTTACTCCTTGAGAAAACATTTTTTCCAAAGATCGACCAGTTAAAAATAATTATTTTGCATATCGGAAAGTATACCAGAATACTGCATTGTAATAGAGTAGCAGCTTTTCAGTTATGATATTGTATAAAAATAATGAATAATTATACGAACGTGATACTGTATCGTAATTTTTTATCAGTTTCATAATCCATAATTCAGTATTGTACAGTAATACTGTGACCTAACACGGCTTTATAAGATTCAATAATATCTCGTAATATTGTGTGTCTACTTTATAACTCATAATTCTCTATTGTAATACAGTATTGTAATACTGTATCGCAATACAGTATCGTAATACAGTATCAGCTTTAAAAACCGCTCTACAAGTACTGAAAAGTTAAAAAAAAAAGATGAGCTGAAGTAAACTGATATTCAAACCTGAAATTTCACTAAATATTGTGTATACCATATTTCTGAACTTGTTCATTAGGTCGTAAACACGGTGTGTGTGGAATATTCTGATGATGAACGAGTATTTCCCTTTCAACAAGTTGCACGCACTCACAGTATACTAAACCGAGCTTTAAATTATCATACATATAATTTCCAAAATTAAATATTACCTCTCACTCATCGCAAAAACATTCAGTAATATTTTCATTAGACACGTAACAAATTTCCGACCTCAAAAGTATCCTACGGCACCTAACTTCTATCCAGGAGAACTTGCCATCCCCGTGGCTGCCACCTGAGCACTAGAGGATTAGGTGATCCACGCCCAAAGTCATGTAAACTGTTGACCAAACCACACACTAGAAATTGAAGAGACGACGTCGTTTCGGTCCGTCCTGGACCATTATAAAATCGATTGTGAAACTGTAAACTGTGTACCACACTACCGTGGATGTAATATTTTATTCATCTTGGGCGCTAGGAGCCTCGAACGCCAGACCTCTGGCATGGAAGGCTAATGCTCTATCAACTGTGGTCCTGGTAGTGTTGAGTATAGTTTATAAGACTTAAAGTTAAGTTTATAAAACTTAACTTTAGATAGTTTAAAACTAAAGATAGTTTATAAGATCACCCGATTCTCCAGTGTGTTTATAGGTGTGTGTGTGTTTGTGTGTGTGTACTCACCTAGTTGTACTCACCTAGTTGTGTTTGCGGGGGTTGAGCTCTGGCTCTTTGGTCCCGCCTCTCAACCGTCAATCAACAGGTGTACAGATTCCTGAGCCTATTGGGCTCTATCATATCTACACTTGTGTGTGTGTGTGTGTGTGTGTGTATGTGTGTGTGTGTGTGTGTGTGTGTGTGTGTGTGTGTGTGTGTGTGTGTGTGTGTGTGTGTGTGTGTGTGTGTGTGTGTGTGTGTGTGAGTGTGTGTGTGCGTGCGCGTGCGTGCGTGTGCCTGCTCTTGTGTACAGACATACATTTATAGTCCCCATGATTAAATTCAATACCTAATATACAGTATAAAAGGTTGATAGTTTCATCAAATACAGCATGACGCGCGCTGATCAAAGCGACCGGCGCTGTGTTTATTATTCTCTATATCGATCGACCTGTTCGGTGAACCTAGATTACAACGCATTGTACATTATTTATAGATATTTCCTGTTTCCGAGTTTAATGATCAATGATTAAGCCGCGGTGTCATTGTGCCTCTGATGTGCGCGTTTGTATTATTTTGTAATTGTAAATAAATGAAGCAAAAATTTATTGGATATGTAAAATGAAATTGGCCCAACTAAACTACAGATACGTGTATGTATTCACCTAAATATTTTCACCTACCTGTACTCGCAGGGTCGAGCAAGGCTCCTGGCCTCGTTTTCCGGAAGTTCTTAGATTAATACAATGACTCATTTATCACGCTTTTATCATATTTACATTAAAAAGTTTGAATCGAATTAGCTTCAGTGACTTTCACTTCTAACCTATTCCACTTGTCAAGAGCTTTAGAAATGAAAAAGTTATTTCTGACGTCTTTACAACTCATTTGCCTCTCTAGTTTCCATCCATAACCCTTCGTTGTGCTGTTTCAAGATTTAAACAATGCTGCTTTTTCGATTCCTCTTTAAGAATCATGTTTGCCCATGTTGTATGCCAACTTTCTTACTTACTCTTCCCATTTTGAATCTAGCTCATGTAGTTTATTCTCCCAATTTACTTTCATTTTCTCCATTTCTTTCTGCTAAATACTTTTTACCTTCCTGTGTGTGTGTGTGTGTGTGTGTGTGTGTGTGTGTGTGTGTGTGTGTGTGTGTGTGTGTGTGTGTGTATGTGTGTATGTGTACTCATCTAATTGAGCTCTTTTCGAAAAAAAATCTGATCATATTTACATTTAAAGCTTCAAATTGTCTTCGACAATTTCCTCATCTAGTTCGTTCCACTTATTTACCAATGTAGCACCTGCAGCAGTAACCACAGTAACTTTTGCAGCATTGACCATATTAACTTTTGCAGCATTGACCATAGTAACTTTTGCTGCAGTGATCACATTCACCTTTTCATCACTGAGCATGTATAAAATTACGGTATTAGTCTAGATAACTCATGCAGTAGTAAGCACAGCGACGCTCTCAGAGCTTACCATAACAGATACGATAAAAGCGGCAGGACTTCCAGGAAAGGATGCAGTCATAAAATCATGCAAGAGAAACTACAGAAGATCATGCAGAAGTGAGCTTAATAGTTCCTTTAGCATTGAGCAGAGAGCCTGTAACATTGGTTGAAGTTACACAGGGGAACCCAAGGAGGTGATATCACGATATCCTTCAACAGTGACCGCAGTGACTCCTAATTGATTCTTCAGCTAGAATCAAATTGGATTCTAATGTATTGATCCCGGTGAATATTGCAGTAGTGACCAGAGTGGTTCATGCAGCAGGGACTATAGTGGCTTTACCATAAATGACCCCCCTGGCTTTGCCAGAAGCGATCATAGTGGAACTTTCAGCAATTTTCAGCAATGGAACCACTCCCACAGTGGTCCCAAAGAACAGCACACTGACTTCTCCAGAAGTTACCCCTTCAAGCCGAGTCCATAAATGGTTAAAGTTTGAATGGCTTCACAACAATAGAGGCTGGAGCCATCAAAGTCGCCTCTGCTGGGCTGAAGAGACAACCAGATTTGATCACACTTTTACAGACGAAACCATATTCTCATACTGACCATTGCCAGTGTGAAAATTGACTTTCATTTTGGTGTTTGTCAACGATCACATGATCGTCAGTCGTGATCGTCAGGCAAGTTATGAAAATAGCTCATATTTTGTTCAAGGTTAGGTTAACGGAAATCCCCGAATTGCCTGGACACGGGTTTAAAGATCATAGCGACTGTTTTCCTGTTCAGTGGCAGGATAAAGTTCCTTGCTACGTGCCGTCCCTCAGAGGACAGGTTCTGAGGAATACATGCACTACACCCCCCCCCCCCCTCACGGTACTCCTGTGCACAATATCCCCCCCCCCCCCTCTACACACACCAGTGGTTCCATGCACAACTCCCCCCCCCCACAGTGGTCATGTGCACACCCCACCACCCCCCCTTCCCAAGACCCCCCTTGCACAATTGTGCCCCCTGAATGATATACGTCAGAAACTTGACTCATGTACAACAACTATGTCATCTTCCAAACTAGCATGATAAAAAGAAGTTAGTAAGTCATAAAAATTCCTGACAACGAATTTATCAGGTTACGGTAAGGACAAAACTCCATGTTAAGTACAGCACATGAGAGGAGAGACATGGTGCCTACCCCGCTTTATACCACGTAAGCTTGAGGCGTAGAGAACATACTGCCACTATATTCTCATATATACTGGCAGTATATCTTATCGGATATACTTCTTGCAGGACTCATAATTCTTTAACGTAATAACAGGGACGTAAGTACCCACTCGGCTTTGCTAAAGAACACACTTATGGCCACAAATTTAATGCCCCAATCCGGATTTAATTCCAATAAAACGGAAACGCGAAATATCTGACAGATTGACGAAACTGTGAGCTTAGAGTATATTGTGGAAGGTGAACTTCTTGTTTTTCCTAAATACCCTAAATGCTTTTTCCAATTCCTAAATATTCAAATATTCAATATATGAATATTTCGGACTTTTCCCCTAAATATTCAATAAATATTATTGATATTAAATAAAGTTCTTTATTTTTTTCTTCTTAGTTCTTTATTTAAGTTCGCAAAACATGCAAGATGTGGTATACATTCTACAACACAATCTCCTGACAATACAAACCTCTCTTGTGTCAAAAGTTACGGGAGGAAAATGACCAATGTGTCAGAGACTCGTATGGCTGAACGTGTCACGAACTTGGTGTCTGTAAGTAGAGGTGTCAGGAGGTTTGCGCGCCTGAATATATTAGAGACAAGAGATCCATGCGCTTCAGTATATTTGGCGTGGGTATTAGTATGACTCTCGAGCGCTCTTTGAATGAGATTTGTGTCAAGTCGCGCCTGAAGGTCATGGGGCTGTTCTAGCCTCGTGGTCGACGACTCGCGTACACTGTCCACAAAATATTTACTGGTTGTGACTTTTTGAGCGCGACACCAAGAGTAACGTCGTTTACATAGTAAAATGAAAATATTCATATATGTTATTTTGCGGTTTTCGGATATTGCAATATTGATTTGTGGGTGTGTGTTGTATGTGTGTGCTCACCCTGGATGAGCTTGCAGGGTTGAGCTTCTGCTATTAAGTCCTGCCTTCCGACCTTCATTTTTTTTCAATCCAGTGACACTCTTCATTCGTTTTTGTTAGCATATATTTTTATTAAATTGTGTGTCGACTTGGCTTCGACAACTTCTTCATCTAGTTCAGTTATTTACAACTCATAAACTATGTTTCCAGTGTCCAATTATGTTCTGTTTCTATTGCTCTTTAATATGAACATTGTTTCTATAACTACTTTGTCAATCACCACTTTGTATCTGTCCTGTCCGTCGTTATCACGTCTTCCCTGTTCCTTCTTTCGTCCAGTGTAGTGAGGGTCAGTTCCCTCGATCTCTTTCTTCATAGCTCTTGTGCGTGTGTGTGTGTTTGTGCGTGTTTGTGTCTTTCTCTGGAAGCGAAAATGCAGTCATTTTATACCATTTTATGTGTGACCATTGCCATAAAACTCTGACTTTTTTCGAAAAATTCTTTCCTTTTGTAAGTCGTGTTGAAACTTTGACACCAATTTTGTTGATTCTAGGTCTACCACTGCTCTTATGATTAAAAAGCTTAGGATCTTTAACGTTATATATTAAACAGGTCTGTTGTTTATTTCCATTTATTTCCACAGGTCTGTTGTTTATTTCCACTTATTTCCACAGGTCTGTTGTTTATTTCCACTTATTTCCACAGGTCTGTTGTTTATTTCCACTTATTTCCACAGGTCTGTTGTTTATTTATTCCAATACAAATATGTGCATAGTTATGATATTAGCTGTCTTCCAGCAATCTGGTAGTTCTCCCATCTCCCCTGAGGCATTATAGATTTTGTAAGGTGGTTCGCTAAGAGGTTGTGTTCTCCAGCTAATCATCCTCACACATGATGGCCCTCAATTTTAACCTTTTTTATAGAAGCGACCGAACATAGAACCTTAAGTAGAATTTATGCAGCTTCGCGGAGGTTTGTGTTTAGACTCTGATTTCGAGACGTTTCATTAAGAGTAATTTCTTGTTATTTTGTAATGACCGATGCTGACCTGAAGAAATGTTACTTTGGCAAGATACTTGACTGCTGCCAATGCTGGCTGGCGCTCTCATTTCTATATCAAACATTTAACTTTCAATACAGGTATAAATAACTTGAAGCATAATGTCAAAATATATTCTCAAATTGTTTAGGTCGGATGCATATTAGTCTAAATATAATCATATAACATATATCAAATCTAAATAAGACCACATATGTGGTCATTAAATAAATAGATCATATAACAAGGGGATGGAAGGGATGGAGATGGAAGCAAGGTCCTGGAGACTCCTCCAGACGCGTGCCTTGATCCACTGGATCACGCCTTGCTTAAAGTTATATAACCAGGACGCTGGTTCGATGCCCGTCCGGTTCCAGTTATTTTCTCACAGATATATCAGCTTTATGTGGTTTAATTTTTGTAATTGTATAAGTGAATATTAAATGTGGAAGTGGAACTGCCCAATTAGCTCATCATCGTATGTACATATTAAGTGTTATTTTTTAATTCGGGTTTTAGAATGATTTATCCGGTCATCGTACAGAAACATTAAGAAGTTCAGGAAATTATGTGATCTGTTTCCTTACTCGGTTTGAGTGAATTTATAATGGGTCATGTCATTGATGAACCAACTGCCGTACTACTTTGCACCCTATTTCTTAAGGGTCTTGTAGTAATAGGTACTGGCTTGATAGGTTAACTGGGTTGGTAAAGAGTCATATGCTTATGGTTAGGTAAAACCTTTACGTGAAAATTCTTGGGTCCTAAGGTCTTCTTCACATCTAGATCATCAAGATGTTTCCTCACTGCCAATTACAGCCAGGTTTTTTAGTTTCTAACTCAATGTTGTCCTGTCATTTACATCTGCATGTACTCGGATCATAGTTTAAATCCTACCTGGATCTTTATGCCAAGTATTTCACGCTTTTATGCTTCTACTCTCCCTGTGCCTCTTCATAACTCTCCTCCTGAACTTTTCTTCTTCAAGACGCTGTTGTTAAACCAGTCCCCTTAGTTTTAGGATGAATTTATCTTGAGAACAGATATGCTTCTCAATTCCCCTACTGCTATACTTTGAAGAAAAAAAATTTTATCTAACATTTTTTCCCTAATCAGTATGCTAGTTTTTTGTTATCAAATCACGTTGCCCCTCTTGCTCTGTCTTTCATTTGAACTATGCATCCAAAGACCAATATGTAGTGGTCATTGGTCTCGCCTCCTGGATGGTGTGTGAGCACAAGGTCAACTACAGTACCACACAGAAATCCCAATTGCGTGATGCATCAAATGAACAAATCCACAACGGCCGTGACGAGGATTCGAACCTGCGCTCGAGAGCATCCCATACGCTGCCTTAAGCTCAGCCTCAGTAGCTCAGTCGAATTAAGGCAGCGTCTGGGATGCTCTCGGACGCAGGTTCGAATCCTCGTCACGGCCCTTGTGGATTTGTTCAACTACAGTAAGTCAGCCTCATATTTTTTTCTCTTTTTTTTCATGAACATTTTCCATTGTACAGAGAGCTAAGAACACAAGACAATAGAGATGCACTAAAGAGAGACGGAAATAAATAAATCCTGGTCAGGAAGGAAGCGGAGAGGAAATTATGGGACGACATTGAGACGAAGGACCAACCTGGGCTGTATGATGAATTGAAATTTCAATGAAATTTTAAGTTTTATCTATTTAAATTTAAATAAGATTAAAGTTTTATTTATTTCAATTTAAATAAGATTTGTTTTATTTAAATCTTAAAATAAGACGAAGACGTAATGTCTTAAATATTCGTTATTAAAACATTACAGAAGTTTCAGTAATGTCTTCAGTGCCCATTTTTCTTCCCAGCTTTTCTCTCTCTTTATGAGTGTTGGTTTATATTTTGTGTATCAGTACTGAGGCAACACATATGCTGTAATCAGTTGGTCTTACCGTTAGCCAGGGCCAGACTGGAGACTAGTATGACAGTGGTGGCCAGGAGAGAGACTGAGAGCGACGTCGTACAGCCTGTGATGGTCATGTCTCCAGCCCTCTTGCACCCCCGCCCTCTGAAATACACACACCAAGCACGTTATTACTGGGCTGAATTGAGTGAGGGGGCTAGGATGATCGAGTGAGGGGGGCTAGGATGGTCAAGTGACGGGGGCTAGGATGGTCGAGTGAGGGGGGGGTGACTGATGATGAGAAAGCAGTGTGTGATATAAATATATAAACGACTTAAGAATCTTCAGTAAAGAGTGGCTAAAGAATGGCAATGATTATGTGGACAAAAATGAAGATATAGATTTAGGTGTGTTTGAAAACAAACCTGCATGAATAGAAGGTAGATTGAACCAGATAAATTCCATATTACTAATTTGAAATGCAAACTTTGAGCAAAACAATATAGTTATTCCACATCACCGAGAAACAGGAAACAACAAAAATCCGGAACGTGCATTGCCAAGTTTCCTGACCTCTATATAGGTCTTTTTCTCCACAGGCTATGAAAATATATATTTTAATTTTAGTTAATATTTTAATGGTAGTGAAAGTTTGTGATTTGTCTTGTCAATCTACCGTAGCCAATCTACCTCCCCCCATCTACCACATCCAGCCCCATTACCTCCTTTTTCCTTCTCCATCTACCACAGTCACCCCCATTACCACCTCCTCCCCATCCCGCCTTTCGTGTCTTTCAACCTCCTTTCTTCCTTCCTTCTGTCCTCCAAACTAGTAATCGAGGAAGTTTTATATTCAATCACATGCGCTCGTGTGGTCGCCTTGCATCAGGTAAAGTGCCTCTGGCAGGAAGAGTCTCTTGGTTTAGGACCAGGAACAAAGGCAAGATCCGAGGCCATTTGGCTTATAAAACATGTCTGTTATTGTTTTTGTCGCCATTGTTCTTCTCAAACCCAAGCAATAAAGAATTGTGCTTTTAATTTATTAGACTTGGGAGAGAATATGTTTAATAAAAGGATGATATAGGAAAACATAGATAAGAAAAATATCAGAAAGTTCAATAAAGATAAAGCTGAATGTAGAAAATCAACAATAAATAGAAAACAATTGCAGGCAGTAAAATACAATAACAGGGCTGAACATTACACACCCGACCCACACACCTGAAAATATAGGAAGTGACGACGTTTCGACCACGACGGTGACGACCGTTGTAAAGTCATGTAACAAAAGAGTGGTAGAGAAATTCTCAACAAATGAAGTAGATATGTGAGGTGAAGAGCGAGAACGCAAAACAAAAATAAACTAAAGGATAATAGGCGCAAAGTAAACTGTATTAGTTTAAACTGGAAATTTTTCGTGCTCTCTCCAAGGGAGCGAGATCAGTGTATTAAACGACGATCATGTCTCTAAACTCAACAGATATATTTAATGACGTCTTACCCATTTACATATAGGCTATCATCAGCAAACACAGAGAAGTCACATTAACGTGATGTATCAATGAGAAAATCAGTAGAAGTCACATCAGTAAAGCCTATGCTTTTGAGAAGATAGGGAGACGTCCGAGAGTTTACTTAGTAGTTACGAAATGTGTTGTCAGCAACTTACGCGGTGCTGTGCAGAAGCAGTCGACGACAGGGAACATTTGAACTAGAAACAGAAAACTGTTGCTGTAGAAACGGTGAGAGGCGAGGGCCTGCTGCCTCAGGCAAAACTAATTGTTTCCTTGGCGAGGTTAGCAATCTGTAAATGGATTTGTTCAAGGAATCTGCTGACAGATTAAACAAATATTTTTGTCTAGAGGTCATAGGTCTTTTTTGAGCCGATGTTCGATGGATTTAGCTTGGTTTAACAGCTCAGATATTGTATTTAAGGTTGAGTAATAGTTCAAGTGAGAGAGATGTGAGACCAGTCAGCCACGTTAGTCAGGGCTTTCATCCCAAGTCTTAAGTCCAAATCTAGAATCATTCCAGTGATTATTTAATAAATCATTTTGGTTGTAAAGTTTAATGCATTAAGGTAGTAGATTTGAAATAGCAATATCAATACTCCTTGAACAATATCACTGAATAAGGGTGTATATTACTATTAATACTTTACGATTTTTCAAAATATTTAGCTAGGTAAATAGATAACCACTGGGCAGTGCTAAACATCGTCGTGGGGGTCAGAACGTAAGCCAGCAATGCCGTTCCCCTTTGAGTTCTTGCGATCCCAACCAGCCTATGTCTATACCATACCGCAGACCATTCTCCTTGCAAAGTTAGGTAATGCTAACTCGAAGCGTCTGGCCTCTAACCTTGGACAAACAAGTATAAATTCTTATTGATATAGCTAGGATGCAACCTATGTATTGCTTGCATACAACAAAAAATAGTGATTAAATAGGATTAGCAAGCAAAAATTACATTTTTTTTAACCTATCCTCAACACTGTGATTCCATGAACACTATTTCGCATATGTTCACTGGATGTAGGAAGGGCGCGAGCCTAACTTAGTAAAGATCATGCCAGCTAGGTCAAAATCCAGGAGGCCATTCAGCAATTAACTTAATATTTTTCTGCCAACCAAACTAGTGAATTAATTTTATTTATACGTCAGTATAACAAAAAGTTCCATAAGAAATGCATTATCCTTTAGCAATATTGGTTAAAAGTCAGCAGCATGAAGTCAAAGATTATCGGTTTCAGATTAATGTATTTATATACTGAACTTTTATACAGTAAATATTCTGCCCATTATCAGATAACTGCTTTGAGCAAATCAGCACTGACCTTTTCTCTTTGCTGTTTGTAAATCGAACAATCTCTACTCCTGTTTAATTGTTTCTCAATCCAATTCCGGGTATTAAAGAGCTGCGAAGCACATAACAACCACAGTGCCATTTAGTCTTAAATTGGCACTTGCTGGCACTATTGTTCATGGGCGACATTGGTCACAGTTCTGGTATTTCAATAGAGGCGGTCCGGAAGCTGCAGGAGGCACAGATGAGAATTTAGCAAATATCATTCATCTCCTGCCACCATTTATGCTAATATTCTCTTGCTTTGCATATATTAACCTCCACATAACTGCGATTATACTGGAGAATTAGTCGGGGCTAAAAATTATGAGGTTATATACATACAAATGTTCTTGATGACAGTATAAATATCACATAAGATAATCTCGCATCACATCTTCAGCAATTGAACCGGGTCGTAGTGACTGGCATGGACAGTGAGAGAGATGGTTCAGGAACCGTGTCGGGCGGGCAGGCAGGCAGGCAGACAGACAGACAGACAGACAGACACACACATAAAATACGTGTGTCACATAATGACACACGTATTTTATATATTCAATAAATAAAATAAAAACGCCTACATAGTAGACAAAACCCAATATGTAAGAAGATTACAAAATCTTCAAGCCCTTCACATAAAAGTTGAACATCCCAGCATAAATACTCAAATAACATAATTATTGGCTCTACCCATTATGAGAGTGAGAACGTGATCGGAACATAAACATGCCAACAATAACATCCCTGTTATCAACGCCTTGCCTACTACACCAGAATAATCTTAGTAAGTATTGGTTATAGACCCATGCCTCTTACTCCTCACCTATGGGTATGTACCTAACCTCCCAGCAGTATAAATCCGATATGTTCTCTCCTGTTTTTACGGGCTCGCCATAGCCCGTGCTACATGGACACTTCGTTCTGAGTAGCTAAATCTGAAACAACAACAACTCCTGTTTTTACAGCCCCGCTCCTGTGCCAGGTAAGTCCATTACGGGCTTACCATAGCCCGTGCTACTTGGAACTTTTTTGTTCCGAGTCGCTGAATCTAAAACAACTCCTGTTTCCTTTGTTATTCAATTATGATACTTATTGGATAACAAAGTTATTTTCCATTAAAAGAAAAAAGTGAATTTTTCTTTCCTCTACAGTATATCTGGAGCAATTTAATTATCTTTTTGCATGGGAGATTTGGATGAAAAATTATCTCGTCACTGTCTTTTCTCTTCCTCTCTCTCTCTCTCTCTCTCTCTCTCTCTCTCTCTCTCTCTCTCTCTCTCTCTCTCTCTCTCTCTCTCTCTCTCTCTCTCTCTCTCTCTCTCTCTCCCTCTCTCTCTCTCTCCTGCAACTTTCATAGCAAGAGCAGAATAACGTTTACCATGCAATCTCTCATGAAATAATTCCGTTGTCAAGACCAGGAGGAAAGCGAGCCGTTGATTCAGGTGTATATGTTGCTAGAATTTCACACGCTGGCAAGGAGAAGAAGCCTTTCTGTTTTTTACCTTGAGCTTAGCATGCGCCAAGCTGTGCCTGGGGCGCTGGGAATCACTCAGGTGGGGAACCCGTCGGGATCACACACACGAAACGGAGACCAAAGCCATAAAGCCTGACACTCCACGCTTCCCATGAGATCACTTCACGCTCTTACGAGGCTTCACACACAGACAATAAAATACAACTCCAGAACGAAAACGACGCAGTAACCTGACTCGTAGATCTCCGGAATTGGAACGTTTAAATTATATATATATATATATATATATATATATATATATATATATATATATATATATATATATATATATATATATATATATATATATATATATATATATATATGTCGTACCTAGTAGCCAGAACGCACTTGTCAGCCTACTATGCAAGGCCCGATTTGCCTAATAAGCCAAGTTTTCATGAATTAATATATTTTCTCTAAGTTTTTTCTTATGAAATGATAAAGCTACCCATTTCATTATGAATGAGGTAATTTTTTTTTTATTGGAGTTAAAATTAACGTAGATATATGACCGAACCTAACCAACCCTACCTAACCTAACCTAACCTATCTTTATAGGTTAGGTTAGGTTAGGTAGCCGAAAAAGTTAGGTTAGGTTAGGTTAGGTAGGTTAGGTAGCCGAAAAAACATTATTTCATGAAAACTTGGCTTATTAGGCAAATCGGGCCTTGCATAGTAGGCTGAGAAGTGCGTTCTGGCTACTAGGTACGACATATATATATATAATATGCATTCATATGTGTGTGTGTGTGTGAACTCGACTTGATAAGGGTCCAAGACGGAGCATTATCAAGTCGTGCTTGCAACGTGAGTACAATAGGTGAGATATGATAACCTCTCCTATTATACTCACCAACTTTTGCTTGCAGGGCTGGACATCTTTTGTTAAGTCTTGCATTTCAAACATTAGTGGTCTTAATGCAGTCACCTTTACACTATTTTATAATGATATTTATACATAAAACTGTGCATTAAAATGTCTTCATAACTTCACTGTCTAACTTGGTCCTATCATTTACAGGTCATAAACTTCATACACGCTCAGAGAGGATCTTTGTCAAAGTTTCTGGAGGATAAGCGGACGTTTGCCAGTATGGCTCATGCTTCCTTCTCTATTCTGCTGATGTGTGCCTCTGGTGTTAGAGCTAGGGTTATGAATAATCTAAATGTTATCATTTTGAAAGAGGGAAGTTGCTATCCCTTCTCTCTGTACTGTAATGGTGGCTTTGTTGCTCCAATTTCTACCTTTATAACCTTGCATTTGTCAGGGGTCAAATTCTAGTAGTCATCTCCTGAGAATGTCTCTTTGGTCGTCTTGCAATGTATCGTAATCTTACAATGGTCTGATTCGTCTTTATAGCTTAGTATCGTCAGCAAACGCTCCCTCGTTTCAGTGCAGTCATCTTTTCCTTGCAAGGGTTGAGCTTTGCTCTTCAATCACTCCACTCCTTTTATTCATTAGGAAACAATTTTGAGAACAGTCTGGGCAGTAATATAGCTTCATTTGAAAATATTCATTAATTTTGTTTCCACCGCTGCACGTACTAGTTTTTTCCCTATGTTTACTATTTTGACACCGAAAACAAGTAGTTCCACTGGTCCTTTTATGTACTTATTTAACAGATGGGTCGCATTGTTTGTTTATCACCATTGCCAAATAGTCTGCCATTGTAAATCTCCTAAGAATTTTGATGTGGTGAACATAGTACCACTGTATCTTTTATCTTGAAGTGAGGTGATATTTAATTTCTTTAGACTTTTATCGTTCTTCAAAACTTTGAGCCCTAGGACTAGTTAAGCTGCATACCTTGAGACATTCTCCAATTTGGTTTTGCATATCATTAGTATTGCATCATTAGAATACATTGGCAAATAGCAGTCTGTCTCCTCTGGGAGATCATTAACAAATATATTATGTCTTAGAGCTGATCACTGTGAAGGCGCACTATGAGCGTTTCACTGCACTCGATGACTCTTGAGGCTCTAATTCCTCTCAAATTGCAGGATTTATTAAACATTTAAGCTATGTATTATTGGCATTTTCTGAGTGTCGACCTTGAGAGGTTAGCTGGATTCGAACGTTTTTAGTCAGACGCATATTTTAACCAGTGTGCAACACGTCTGGAGTTGATCATGCTAATTATCCGTAAACTGCGCAATACAGCTGGGGCTGATTTAATGAAGTTTCAACCTTCAGGGACGGGTTGCACTGAGTTCTAATCTCAATGCAGCCCATTCCTTCCCTGCCACTCCGGCATCTGTATGCACCTTGTAGTGATATTATAATTTTAGAAACTGTCTCTATGGCTTTCTGAGGAGTTTCAGGAGGTCGTCCTTAAACATCTCATCTCTGAGCCAAAACGAAAGAACAGTATTCAGGATTTGTTCTTAGCTAACAAAGACAATATTGTTATATGAACAAATCCACAAGTTCATTTGATGCATCAAGCTATTGTGATTTCTGTGTGTAAACAGTATTGTTAAGCTTATCGAAGTTGAGCGCAAATATGGAAATAATGTTCATAATCAAAAAAATATTTGACAAAAAATTAGGACATTTTCAGAACTGAAAGTTTCTATCTTATAATGCAGCCTATACTGATCATAGGTATAAATTACGTGGTCTGGAAATTATGATAGGGTATCGTAGACGTAAATTAGAGCACTTTTTACAGTATTGTGGAATGAAGTCATGAAACAAAGATTTCGTGATGGTATCAAACCATTTTAACTGCAAATGGATGACCAGGGAATTAAAGATTCTTATTTAACAGACTTTAGGAACAAATATCATATGAAGTAAGGTCAAAGTAACATATGAAAAAGCAAAAATAAAAACAAATGAACGCATAGGGAACGCAATAGGGAAGAAAAATAAAGTTTTTGATTAGTATAAGTATGAGAGTAAAAATAATGATAATAATAAAATGAAGAATTAAAATAAAATAGAAGACAAGCCTGAAGAAAACTTTGTAACTAGATTTTGGAACTAGATTCACAAAATAGTCAATTGTTTAGCCAAACAAAATGTGAGATTCAGTTCCTGAACCTATTAAACAACTCTGTAACCCGATCAACCCCCGCCCACGGCGTGGGTATAGCGTGCATAATAAATTACTACAAAAATAAATCAGATTCAGGTCATTGAATTTAATATTACGAATATACTTATAACATCCACAACACATACTACATTTCAGTGTTTACTATCGAATAACTATACACTACATCCAGAGTATACATTGTTTATTGAGGAAGAGAACAAATACATTTAGATTTTTAAAATACATCGAACTATGAAGTAAGATAAGTCACCCGACACAATGGCGAGGAACAGCTGAACAGCTCATTAACAAACCTCTTGAATAAATCATTTAATTGTAGAGTTGCCCCTGGAGTGTGGAGGAACACTCACGTAGTGTCAACTCATAAGACCAGAGTTGTACCATCCATGCAAACTCTAACCCAACATCAGCTGTGATGAAATTGCTGCATTAATAGCAAACTGTGATAGAAATTGCTGTAAGCTATAATCACCATGGAAAAGTGTCATTTTATTTAATAACTAATATCATGGATTCAGTGGTGGGCGTTCATATGTTTCAAATCGAATTTTATTCTACTCAAAAGTATTCGAAGCAGCAGTGTTTCAAAATAGCGTTTTGTTTACTTTGACCTTATTTGAGATTTTAAACATTTTTCTGAACAAGATATTAAATAGGAAAGTAGACGTATATGGCATAGGAAGACAAATATTAAGCTTGGTTAAGGCATTTTAAAGACATAAAACAGATTATATGATAAGTGAAACAGAGGCAAAATACAGCAGGCCAGCCCTTGTTTCAACCCAACACCCTGAAATACAACAGGTCACCCTTTGCTTCAACCAAACACCCTGAAATACAACAGGTCACCCCTTGCTTCAACCCAAAACCCTGAAATACAACAGGGTCACCCCTTGCTTCAACCCAACACCCTGAAATACAATAGGTCACCCCTTGCTTCAACCTAACACCCTGAAATACAACAGGTCACCCCTTGCTTCAACCTAACACCCTGAAATACAACAGGGTCACCCCTTGCTTCAACCCAACACCCTGAAATACAACAGGTCACCCCTTGCTTCAACCTAACACCCTGAAATACAACAGGGTCACCCCTTGCTTCAACCCAACACCCTGAAATACAACAGGGTCACCCCTTGCTTCAACCTAACACCCTGAAGTACAACAAGTCACCCCCTTACGTCAACCCAACACCCTGAAATACAACAGGTCACCCCTCTGCTTCAACCCAACACCCTGAAATACAACAGGTCACCCCCTTGCGTCAACCCAACACCCTGAAATAACCAGAGGGTGCGGACAACATATGCCCGTTGTACCTCCCGTCTCCGAGACTAAACAATTTACTTCATGCGTTATTTTCTGCCCCGTCGACCCGATGGGGAGAGAGAGAGGGGTCACACGCTCCCCCCTTGGTGACGCTGCTCCTTTATCAGGCATAAAATATTGAAGAAATTACTGAGTTCAGTGCCAGCTTGTGTCGACCTGCTTCATGATAAATGTAAAATGGCCAAAGATGTGGGATAGGAGAGAAGGGATGGAGGGTAGGGGGAGGAGGGGAGAGAGATTGAGGGATAGAGGATGGAGGGAAGAGGAGGAGGATATGGGGTTAGGGGGAGAGGTGATGGAGGATAGGAGAGGAGGGATTAAGGGTAGGGAGGGAGGAGGGAACTGCAGGAAGGATTGAGGAGAGAAGGAAGGAAAGATGGAGGGTAGAGATGGAGGGATATAGGGTAGGGGAAGGAGGGACTGAGGATACTGAAAAGACATACAAGGCACAGAGATATCAAAAGGAATTTCAAATGAGCAAGTCTTGTATATAAATGGAATTTTTTAACAAAAGAAGTGGTAGAGGAAGACTAGTACATACATTACACAAACACACACCACACATACCACACACACACACACACACACACACACACACACACACACACACACACACACACACACACACACACACACACACACACACACACACACACACACATACTCATACACACACACACACACAGTTGTATGTGTGTGTTTGTGCTTGTAAAGGATCAAAGCCACAAACTGCAATATTCTCACTAGTTTCATACACTACTGCATACAACAATGTGGGTGTTATTAAAATCGTTTATTGTTTAAACAAAAAGCAAAATTAAAACTTTTATGGATTTGTTGAGAACATTTTGCAACACAGATTCATTGCAACACAGATTTGCAAGGCTCAGGCCTGTGAGAGTGTGGTGCTGCTAACTCATACCTGCCTACTGGACCTCTGCACATTATTTATTCTCGGTTCTCCAAGTCATTTTCATACGACATATTAAACAGCGGTATTGGGTTCTGTGATGAGGCTCGTCTGATGTACGACGGATGTAATTTTAAAGTTAATGAAGAATGATAGGTGAGTTAGGAGGAAAGGTGTCCAGCCCCCGTTATTCTCATTATTCTGCAGCTCTTGTTACCGACCCAACAATACACTATAAAAAGAAAGGATTCCAGAGGCAACAATCCACTTATAAACAGTTACCCCATCATAGCAATTCACTACACAACAAACATTCACCCTCACCACAAGCATTCACTCTTCCACAAGCATTCACCCGCCACAACCATTCACTCTTCCACAACCATTCACTCACCACAACCATTCACTCTTCCACAAGCATTCACCCACCACAACCATTCACTCTTCCACAAGCATTCACCCACCACAACCATTCACTCTTCCACAAGCATTCACCCACCACAACCATTCACTCTTCCACAAGCATTCACCCACCACAACCATTCACTCTTCCACAAGCATTCACCCACCACAACCATTCACTCTTCCACAACCATTCACCCACCACAACCATTCACCCACCACAACCATTCACCCCACCACAACCATTCACCCCTCCACAACCACAAGCACCAGGGCCAAAGCGCCACAGTGTCCGACAGGAAATGCCAAATATATTTTTGCAAACAAAAAATAATTGTGAGCGTCGCTCACGTACCTGACGCAAATGGAGAACCGAAAACATCACTCATATATTTTTTTCTTTAATATTCCTTTCAAAATCGATACCTGCAGAGGATTGTTATTTTGATATCAAAGCGTAAACTGAGGATTAATAATATAGCATTTAGAGAACAAATGCAATACCTTATATACAAATTCTAATACGTAAAGCACTCAACCCGCCGTGGAGAGAGAGAGTGAGAGAGAGAGAGATTCCTACAGTGATTCCTACAGTGTACAGAGAAACATGAGGTCCAGTAAATAGAAAAACCATAGAAGACATGATTATCTAAAACTAAAATCCTCTGGTTAATGGACAAATTAGACAGAGATAAGTTATCTGGATAAGAATGTAATCCTCCTGTTGTGTAGATATGAGATATTGACGTATGTGGTCCGCTCTCACAAGGACCTCATCTGAGAGCGCCTCCATCCCTCATCCCTGCCAAACTCTTTGATCCTCAATATGCCAAGCCTCCTCCCATCCACCAACCCCTACCATAACGCCTAACCTCACGCCCCTACCATCAATCAACTACCTCAATTCACCCGTCTTAACCCCACGCCACAACTATCCACCAAGCCTCTCTATCCCAGTTATTCCCACGCCTCTCACATGCTCTATTCCCATCCATCTGACTTAACACCACGCCCCTACCATTGTACCCATCCATCTCTACCATGTAGTTGTCTCTGACGATCAACTACCCTCCCCAACACCGCATACCTCGAGGTCAGGAGTAGGAGGAACGGAGATATAACAGAAGCCAACTGACCGTTCAAAAGACGTTAATGAAAATAGATGGGAACACAGTGAAGACCTGAGGGCTCAGAACTAAAGGGTAAAGCTCCATACGAAAGTGGTTCTAGAATACATCGTCATATACAGGAAGAGAGGGTGAGATGTGCCTCAGTTGTTGTCAATCCACTGAGAATATGATCATATGGAGACGAAATGAAATATCTGAAAAATTATAACAAAAACAAGTAATTCAAGAACAAAATAATAACAGAAAGGACACAAAGTGAAGTCACTTTAATGTACGTATGAACTAAATAACACAATGAACATAGAGTAATACGTCAGAGATTACCTAGATAACTGTAGGCTTCATGGAAAGTAATGTATCGGTTGCAGAACCGATACAGTCATTTCCCTGAAGGGTGTTAGAACAGGTCCTTGTGTCTTAGATGCCTTCATCAAGAGGTACGCAACCTGGGCCATCAGGGATCCCCTTAAATTACAGGGACGTGGAAGGCAAAAACGCCACATCCAATAACCAAGAACTCTTGGAGCCATCACTTCAACAGATGCATAAAAAATAGAGGGGCCAATAAGCCGGTCAGAACAAACACATTAAAAAGAGAAAAACTCAGAGAAAAACTATACGTAATGACCCAACTTGCCAAAAAATGCAGGCAAATAAATAAATTAATCGTCTTCCAAATGGGGTGCACTGAAACGTTTGATCTGTAAGATTAGTCATATTCTATATGACTATATACCGGATAATCTTATGATAGTGAATATGAATAGTGAGGCGAATGAGAAGGAAGTCATAGTAAAGTGAGAATAACTCGAGTCACACTCACAACTATCTGATACTCAGATAGTTGTGGTATATGATGATAAGGAGTTGGGATATTAGGACAAGGGGCTTGGATATGAGGAAAAATGAGCTAGGATATGGAGAAGGAAATAATGTCGAAGGACCGAAGGATATAATGTCTTTATATTTTTACTAGGAGGGGGAACCCGGTGATGCCTTGGATAGTCTGTCTGTCCCCTACCTCCCTATACCTCCTCCTCCTCCTCTTTCCCCCTTCCTACCCCTCATCCCTCCCACCTATCCCTTTCAACCCCTGTTCACCTACTTTCCCGCCTCTCTAGCCCTCTTCCCTTTCATTCCCTCTCCCATTTCCTCCCATCAACACCATTTCTTCCCTTCTCCCTATCCTCCTCTTCTCTCCCCTCACCCCACTCTCCTCTTTCTTCCCTTCTTTCCATTCTTCCCCCTCTTCCCAGTCTGGCCTCCAACAGACAATTGATAATGATATTAGATCATTTTTAGTACATAAAAAGTAACACAATAAAATTGTAACTATTAGTACAGTGATGGTAAATAGTGCCTCGTGCATATCATAGCAGGAGCAGTAACGTCAGAGAGCAGGATATGGGTGCATGACTAAATATTTGTAGACTGTATGAAGATTTCTGACAGTGTGACCCAATACAATGGAGAAACAGTCTGGAGTGACAAAATACTCCAGTGGATGAATTAGATCCTGATTACCTAAATGCAAAGTGGCACAGTGAAGAAACTATGTGAACAGCGAGAAGAAACACAAAACGTATTTGGTGTCATCCACTTGCTGATTCGTGTGAGCTAATGGGGGATACCTGCTAAAAATCACTTTTGGAACTGTACACCTTCACGTACAAAGTGTAAAATTACACTGGAAGATGCTGCTAATAGAACAGTGGTACGGCACTAGACTGGTCATAGAGCTGGAACAAATATGAGGCACGAGGACTGACAGAAGGAATTAAACTTCGAGTCACTGGAAAACTCACGATACAAAGCATATGCTCACGTTGTACAAAATACTAATTGGCATCTACAACACTGTCAAAGACTGTGAATGTGGTAATCAGAAAATGGGAACAAAGATCGATACTAAGTACGCTAATGAACTACTGAGGTAATAATAGAAGCCTTCCTTAACACCAGTATATTGAAGCCAAAGAGTTGTGTAGTGAAGCATCAGAGCCAAACACCACTCGGGGCTTCACACGAACGTTATCAAATCTAAGACGTTAATGAACCTTATTACATCATCCTGTCCTCTCAGTTAACACATATTTTGTATGTTATGACCATCAACAAATTACAAATTACGTTCAAATTACAAAAGTACTATAAAAAGCAACGGCTCACAATTATTTAAGTTTTCTGTGCATTGTTGAGTTAGGTTAAGTGGGTTACTGGGGTTCGTACGTTTCTGGTAATGTTAAAAGTTAGGACGTCATATTATGTGCGTTTTATCAGATCAATAGAACTGATGAATTAACGAATACTCTGCAACATGTATCCTAAGGCTGCTACGCAGTCTAATATTCCCCCAAAGAAATACATATTCATTTCCAAGTTCATTATTATGTATATGAATTCAGACTCGTGAATGAACTCAGGGAGACTTGTAGAGACACCGGAGTTTTCCATTAAAAGTAAAATATAAAGGACTAACAAATATCCTAGATAGCTATGATATTGGAATTGACCAATTAGGAATGACGCGATCTTAGCTCGCCATTCAGAGTGGTTGATATATATATATATATATATATATATATATATATATATATATATATATATATATATATATATATATATATATATATATATATATATATATATATATATATATATATATGCGAATATATATGTATATATATATATAATATTATTATTATTATTATTATTATTTCTCAAATCAAACTATTGAGCTGAAGGGTAAAATAATAGCTTCCACTGTCTTCTATATGTACAAGAAACCTTTGGTAATGTCTCAAATAAAAAGATAGCAGCCATTGAGGAAGTTCTGTTCTTCATTACATTATCCTCAAGTCATGAAGTAATGAGAGCAGAGAATGTTAACAGAGGCAGGTAAGGGCACAGGCTGAGATCATGAAATGCAAGTAAATGAGAGACCTGTTGACATTATAGAATAGATAACTAACACAACTGAATTTTATCAAACATTTATGAGTATTTGCTTTTTTGAGAGTGGTACTTGTTCTAAGTGTTTGAATAAGCCTATATTGTCTTCCAGCTACGAGTGAGCTTTTCCCGGAGGTTTGAAGATCGAGTCCAATTGCTGGGGAATTATAATTAAAGCTTCAAAAGTGATGAATTGCAGTAGTATCTCTGCAATGATCTAAGAATAACTTAGATGGTTTATAATACGAAATTGTAGAATCATTACTAAGTCACGAATGACATTAACTACTCTAATGATGTAATGTGTGTTGCCTGTTGCAACAGCAGATAATTAGGGGTTGAGAAGTTGGCCACACGAACTGAAACTAGATCCTCTAAAACATAGATAAGTACATATAGGCAAATTCACAATGCACATTACCCAAATTTCCTGTATACATTCTCTTTGTCATGTGACTTTTTTCCCTCCACATTTATTAAACTTGTTTGAGACATATTACATTACGCCAGCAACAAACGAAGTGAAATTTTTACTAGCATTTTAGTGTGGAAAATTAATATTATACAACATATCTCTTTTTGTTTGGGGCTTGGCTTAAGGCCTGTCATCCGCGGGAAGGCAATTAATGCCCCCACACAACTTTACTGACCAACCTGCTCGACTACTATAGTCCTGAACCTAGCCCAGGAATATAGTAAACTTTTAGTGTACAGACACGAGACGTTGGGTGCACATTTTATTGTATAATTCTGTCTCGAAGTGCTATCAACTATTTTATTATTTTAGGGTTTGCAAATTTCACGTATTTAGTGACATTAACAAATTTGGCAACGTCCATGAGACAGCTTTGATGTAAATAAAACAAACATAAACGGATTTTCAAAAATTATAATGTTTTCGTAGCTATATTACTCCACAAACATTACAAGATTAAAACATTCCAAGTATATTATTTGAAGTTTTGTTTTGACAAATTGCATTGATATACAATATGGCCCTGGGTATATGATGGCATATATATATATATATATATATATATATATATATATATATATATATATATATATATATATATATATATATATATATATATATATATAATCTTTGGACAACACCCACCAGTGGGACTCGAACCCAGAAAGCACAACTACCTTCCAGTAGCTGGCATAACTAGTATGCTTTAACCCACTACGCCATCAGACCTTACAAAAGAAGTAGATAGTTCGAGATATATATCTCAAACATCTCTACCTCCCGAAGGCACCAGATGAGTGAGGGGTCAGTCTGCATTTTTCGTCAAGCCACTGTCAATGTGAGAGAACTCGTGTCCAGCTTATAAGCCTATACTTGCATAAACCACAAGTGAAGATAAACAATCTTTGGACAACACCCACCAGTGGGACTCGAACCCAGAAAGCACAACTACCATTCCAGTAGCTGGCATAACTAGTATGCTTTAACCCACTACGCCATCAGACCTTACAAAAGAAGTAGATAGTTCGAGATATATATCTCAAACATCTCTACCTCCCGAAGGCACCAGATGAGTGAGGGGTCAGTCTGCATTTTTCGTCAAGCCACTGTCAATGTGAGAGAACTCGTGTCCAGCTTATAAGCCTATACTTGCATAAACCACAAGTGAAGATAAACAATCTTTGGACAACACCCACCAGTGGGACTCGAACCCAGAAAGCACAACTACCTTCCAGTAGCTGGCATAACTAGTATGCTTTAACCCACTACGCCATCAGACCTTACAAAAGAAGTAGATAGTTCGAGATATATATCTCAAACATCTCTACCTCCCGAAGGCACCAGATGAGTGAGGGGTCAGTCTGCATTTTTCGTCAAGCCACTGTCAATGTGAGAGAACTCGTGTCCAGCTTATAAGCCTATACTTGCATAAACCACAAGTGAAGATAAACAATCTTTGGACAACACCCACCAGTGGGACTCGAACCCAGAAAGCACAACTACCTTCCAGTAGCTGGCATAACTAGTATGCTTTAACCCACTACGCCATCAGACCTTACAAAAGAAGTAGATAGTTCGAGATATATATCTCAAACATCTCTACCTCCCGAAGGCACCAGATGAGTGAGGGGTCAGTCTGCATTTTTCGTCAAGCCACTGTCAATGTGAGAGAACTCGTGTCCAGCTTATAAGCCTATACTTGCATAAACCACAAGTGAAGATAAACAATCTTTGGACAACACCCACCAGTGGGACTCGAACCCAGAAAGCACAACTACCTTCCAGTAGCTGGCATAACTAGTATGCTTTAACCCACTACGCCATCAGACCTTACAAAAGAAGTAGATAGTTCGAGATATATATCTCAAACATCTCTACCTCCCGAAGGCACCAGATGAGTGAGGGGTCAGTCTGCATTTTTCGTCAAGCCACTGTCAATGTGAGAGAACTCGTGTCCAGCTTATAAGCCTATACTTGCATAAACCACAAGTGAAGATAAACAATCTTTGGACAACACCCACCAGTGGGACTCGAACCCAGAAAGCACAACTACCTTCCAGTAGCTGGCATAACTAGTATGCTTTAACCCACTACGCCATCAGACCTTACAAAAGAAGTAGATAGTTCGAGATATATATCTCAAACATCTCTACCTCCCGAAGGCACCAGATGAGTGAGGGGTCAGTCTGCATTTTTCGTCAAGCCACTGTCAATGTGAGAGAACTCGTGTCCAGCTTATAAGCCTATACTTGCATAAACCACAAGTGAAGATAAACAATCTTTGGACAACACCCACCAGTGGGACTCGAACCCAGAAAGCACAACTACCTTCCAGTAGCTGGCATAACTAGTATGCTTTAACCCACTACGCCATCAGACCTTACGCCATCAGGTAGTTGTGCTTTCTGGGTTCGAGTCCCACTGGTGGGTGTTGTCCAAAGATTGTTTATCTTCACTTGTGGTTTATGCAAGTATAGGCATATATATATATATATATATATATATATATATATATATATATATATATATATATATATATATATATATATATATATATATGCCATGGGGTCGCTATGACATCATTATGATTTTATTAATAAACTTAAGACAGACGAGCTTACATAAGCAAACGTATATCTTGTTAGAGGCATCGATATGCATAGTTTTAAGGGACTTAATTACCTTAGTAAGAAGATCAAGAAACACATATTACTACGGAATAATATCGAGTTGCTTCTTCTCGACGTAGAGAGATTGTAATGTGTGTAATGTTATAAATGGCTCACCACGCGAGAGGAACACAGTCAAGTCGAATTTCACCAAACTTGGGTGGAAACTAAACACTCGGAGCCTAAAGGACGTAAACCCATAAGAACTCAGGGGGTCAGATTCACGAAGCAGCTACGCAAGTACTTACGAACGTGTACATCTTTCCTCAATCTTTGACGGCTTCGGTTACATTTATTAAACAATTTACAAGCATGAAAACTTCCCAATCAACTGTTGTTATTGTTATAAACAGCCTCCTGGTGCTTCGGAGCTCATCAACTGTTTAATAATTGTAAACAAAACCGCCAAAGATTGAGAAAAGATGTACAGGTTCGTTAGTGCTTGCGTAACTGCGTCGTGAATCTGGCCCCAGGAACTGGATAGATCATAGACCAAGGAACATGCTAAGTCATACGAGACTCTATAGACGTGGGGAGTACAGTAAGGTGAAAGATTTTCTCAGTGAAGTCCAGTGGGGGATAAAACTGTAAGGGAAGACGACAAATTAAGTGATGGAAGTTATTGCTGAGAACTGTGCAGATGTACCGGAGCTGTATATTCAAGAAGAGTATATTCAAGAGGAAGTTTTTCATCCACTCAAGAAGGAGGTGGATGAAAATGCAAAATAAACCCCTTGTTTAATAGACAGTGTAGAGAAGTAAAGTGGTTCACATTTTATGTCCAAAGAGCTTGGAAAAGGCAGAGATGGGGGGGGGGGGAGCAGGATGAGGAGTAGAAATTCTTGAAGAGGACGTGGATGGGGATCGAGGAAGCTTAAGTTCGGTGGTCTATCCACCGCGGGTTGGCACTGGGGATTTTTCTTGGATCCTGATCTTGATTTTGTTTTTCTGACGAGTCTTTGGGCGACGGGAGGCGGTGTGATAGGCTCTGCATAGGTCTGCACTATAGGTCTGCACTATAGGTCTTGCACGATAGGTCTGCACTATAGGTCTGCACTATAGGTCTGCACAAGGCTTGAGATGAGGTGGAGAGTAGCGTGGTACGTAGTCGTAGGGAGGAGACGCCTCAGTCAAGGACCCCATCTGACCTCTTTCTTCTGCTGAGGTGGTGTCCATGTGATCTAGGTCTTCTCAATCTTCTGTTACGTCCTCGTCTGTGTCTTGCTTCTTGTTGACATAGCCGTGCTCTCGCACCTACATGCACACACACACACGCTCTCTAAAATATAACCAGCTGCAACTGCACCCGCTACAGCAAGTGCATCTCACCCAAGTTTAAGAAGCGCAAAAACTTTGATTGTTAGTGGTGTCCTAAACAGCATCTGGAATACCCCAGAGAAAAAACTTTCTGATAGAGATAGAGCAGAAAGAAACAGTTATATCAATGTCTAAACTGCGAACACAAACATGTCGAAAGTTCTGCAGAACCCCACTGGTTATATGTAGAGTATATATTGTGCGTGCGTACGTGCGTGTGTGTGTGCTTGTGCGTGCGTGTGACTGTGTGCTTAAGCAGTTTTGTGTGACTGAGTGTGTGCGTGAATATACTTATGTGCATGCTTGTGCTTTTGTGCCCTCTTGTATTTTTGTACATTATTGTATTATTTTGTGCGTGTGTGTGAGTATTTGCTTTGATGCTTCTTCGTTAATGCGTGCAAGTGATTAAGAATAAGCCTGTTTAAATGCGTTCTAGAACGCGTGTGCCACGAACACTTGACAAAAGTGACGTACTGTGAAGTCGTAAGAATGCGACACTTGATTTAAGTAACGTCAATAAGAGGCCTTAAAATACCAACACTTACTTTAACTTACATCACTTGCATCAAACATTCATTTGATATAAGTGGCGTCACTTTATGGCCTTCAAAGATCGACACCGCTAGGAGGCGGAAAGAGATCAACACTTGATGTAAGTGACGTCACTAGGAGGCAATCAGAGACCGACATTTGATATAAGTGACATCATTAAACGACCGTCAAAGATCGACACATTGGTTTAAAAATGCAGACATGAAAAATTTGTGTCGCAATGCGCTCGTGAAATATATATATATATATATCACCGGGAGTAAAAACTGATATCTTATCATGAAGAAAATGAAAGGAATGGCTCGAAAATGAAATACATCTGAAGATGAAATTTGTTACGAAAGTAAACTTTGGAGGGAAATGATTTCAAGTTTAAAATATTTCGTCTCCGCCGGCAACAAGTCTCTTGGCAGAGAATATGTCAAACTTAAATGATCGCAAAATGGATATGCTAAAGTATTTGAATTTAACATTTTAAATTTTCTTATCGTTAGACAAATTCTCTTTCGAAACTGTATTGAAAAACCTTAGTGAGGAGTATAAATATGTGGTCAGAGAATATATATATATATATATATATATATATATATATATATATATATATATATATATATATTTATATATATATATATATATATATATATATATATATATATATATATATTTATATATATATATATATATATATATATATATATATATATATATATATATATATATATATATATATATATGTGTGTGTATATCACGAAAATAAACACGTGATTAAGAATGTGACAATGTCAGACCACGGAGGAAAATGAAACAGGAATTTCCTTAAGTACTTTCGTATATTAAATACATCTTCAGAAGGAATGAAGGAATTATTTAATATACGAAAGTACTTAAGGAAATTACTGTTTCATTTTCCTCCGTGGTCTGACATTGTCATATATATATATATATATATATATATATATATATATATATATATATATATATATATATATATATATATATATATAAATTAACACTCAAACGAACTTGAGAACGAGAATTCAGTTGTTTGATGGACCTCCTTTGACCGAGAGGGAAGATATCCGTCGCGTTAGGTAGCTATCACCCGCTTCGCCTGACCCTATACTCCTACGTTCATAGCTGTTTATTTAAAGTAAGGTGAGCCCTTGCTTATGTATGCTTAAATCTTCTGTATAATTTTAGTAGCGTCGTGATTTCGTAAATGTTTAGGTCACATGTATAATTTTAGTATGCTTAGGTTTCCTGTACCATGTGAATATTCCTATCAGAATATGATATCATGGTATTAACAAAACGTTGTGATAAACTGGAGTGATAATGTGATAAACATAAAGTGGTCTAGTGTTTCGTCGCCTCCTAGATGATGATTGATGACTGTAAAAGGTATTTTTGTAAAATGAAACATATTCGCCCAAATAATGTTGAATTAAAGTAATGATTTTGTGCTCAATTTTATATATATATCAAAGAAAACTCGTTTCCAAAATAAACTATTATATTTATATATATACAAATTTATTTAAACATTCTACAAAATCACATCAATAAATTTTACAAAATCCCATGAATGTATTTCACAAAAACGCGTAAATGTATTTGTTTCTGCAACCATTTCATCAGAACACTCTCATGTAAATAAAATATATTGTGTATGCATAAAATGTCGATATATTCAATTGAAAATGCAAAATTTGCTTATTCGATAGAGGTAGAAAATGAATAAAGAATTTGTTTGAAAAATTGAAAGACATGCAGGACCTTGGCACAGTTTCTGCGTCGATAAGAGGTTGAAAATACCAGTTTGTACAGCTGGTAACCCACAGTACAGTAGAGCCAATGTAAACATCTCACTAATGTCAAAATACAAGATGAAATATATTCAGTAGAAAAAAATATAAACACTTCCAAACGATATGATTATATATATTCACTTAATCACTTAAAATGAGCGAAAGGTATGCATATATATCTAATATGGGGTTACTCTCGTCTCTGTATACTCTGTTGAGGATCATTTGTATAGTAGAACATATCATTTATACAGAAACGAGAGCACCCTTTGTTAGACGTACCCGAGCCACACCTGAAGAGTCTTCTCATCAACATACAAGGGAAGTTCCTTTCATCAGACCGCAAGGAAACGTGTATTTACAGATAGACGGAGTAGCAACGGGCTTACCCCACTAAGAGAGCTGCTTGCTAATGTTTACATGGACACCATCGAGGATAGAGACTTTAGTAGCAGGTGAAAACCAAACGTATACTACCATTATGCCGACGATAAAATAGCAGTACATGTCACTACTACCATTATAATAGTGGTGGTGATGGTGGTGGTAGCGGTAGTAGTGGTAGCGGTGGTGGTAGGAGTGACGGAGGCGCCGAGATTAAATAGCTCAGTCATTTAATTTTGGAGGCGAAAGTGAAGGAGGAAAAGTGAGAGACAGCTCCACCTCCTGCTGCTCCACCAATGTTGGGGCAGCAGGAGGCACCGACGCCGACCCAGCAGGACGAAGAACAACAGGAAAAGCAACAACGGAAGAACAAGCAGCAGCAGCATCAGGAGAACAAGCAGCAGCAGCAGCAGTTACAGCAGCAAATACAACAGCAACAGCAAATGTATCGAGAGTAGCATGTGGAACAGAAGCAGCAGATATAACAGCAGAGAAGCAAAATACAACATCACAAACAGCAAACAGAAGCAACGGCAGGAGGATGAACAAAGACAGCGGAAGAACTTGCAGTAAGAGCAATAGGAACAGCAGAGGAGTTTCAGGAACAGCAGCAGGAAGAACAGCAACAGCAGCAAGAGGATGCACAGCATCCTCCTTTCATCTGTTTCTCAGCAACAAAGGAGGGAAACAGAAGAGCGCAATTCAGGACACAAAATAAAACGAGAAACATAAACTGAAGTGAGAATGAACAGAGTGGATAAGGACGATAAAGATAAGGAAGGGGGAAAGAAGAGAAACGAAGAGGAGAAGAATCTGGACGAAAAAAAAAACGAATTATACGAATGGGAAAATAAAAAAATTGGAATGAGAGGAGGAAAAAGGATTTAGAGAATATTCCGAAAGAGAGCGAGTGCAGATGAACACGCGCTCTCCCCCTTCTCCTGCGCCACACGCGCACGCAAAAATAAATCAGCAATATCCTCACGTTTTGGTTGAACGAGCCGGGCGGGATTACTGGGTGTTTTAAGGAGTCTGAGGTCACACTAGCAGGAGCCTCCACTATGGAAGGGCTTCAGCCTCTCTCTGCTGAGGTGCAGAAAGATTTATTCCATTTTGGTGCTTGATACTGTCGGTGTTTGTGTAATATAAACACACACACACGGCAAACACGCGCGTGGATATAGACAAACACGCTCACTGGTAATGTGAGGTTCCATTAAACGGAAAGTAATTAAGTTCGGTGTTGGGGGGATGGAAGTCGGATACAAGGCATTAAATGGAAGTCAGGCAGAGAGCAGGTCTGGGAGCGGGGGAGGTTCACATCACACCGGAACTATTCCTTGAACCGCACATTAATCTGGTAACATAAACCGTATAGGTAAGGCTGGCCACGATTAGAAACCATTGAGCATCGCCCCGTTCACCTCTGAGCTCCAATGACAAATGCGGAACCTGGATTTAAAACGATGGATAAATTGTATTATAGGGAAACATGGCACTAAAAAGCCTAACCAATTGGTTAGGAAACTTGAGAAAGATCTTGAGAAAGGTCTACTTTATGACATAACGTTTAATATTCGGTACACAACACATGTTAGACGAAATTTGAAACATGAAGCGAAAGCATGGAGTCTATAACGCCTGCAAAACAGAAAATAAAGCTGCAGAAGACCAGAGAGCTGCCATTACTGTAGACCCAGACCTGAAGGGCATGAAATGAAAAGAAAGATTAATGTAACCAAACCTCACTTCACTGGAGGAGAGGAGAAAGATGAGATACATGATCATTACATGAAGACTTCTCTGGTTAACTAAGAGGGAAGATCGGAGCATTGAATTTGCATGAAAGCAAATTCAATAATGGAGGATTTGTGAAAAAGAGTGAACTTGGGAGGCAAATAGTGGGAGAAGACACTATACACGGCTTCGTGCGTAGATATGGCAACAAACTGGGCATCTCCTGAACCCTAGTCAATTGAAAGTTAACCTTTGGAGTTGAAACTCAATGCCCGCAAGTACAATTGAACGCGTACAGGCACACCACACAAACACATTCGTATACACACACACACACACACACACACACACACACACACACACACACACACACACACACACACACACACACACACACACACACACACACACACACACGAACGTGCGCATTCATACAGACGGGAACAAACACACACTAATAGGCCGTATTCACTCATAATTGTTTGAAGCTCCAGTAACCACGTTTCAGTCAGGACGAAGGTGACCCTCGGGTGTGCACCAGGTTAGGTGACCACGAATGGAAACCAAATCTATTCTAAACTAGCCTAACCTAACCCACACCCGAAGGTCTCCTTCCTTTTGACTGAAACGCACGCGATAACTGAAGCTTCAGACAATTATGAACAAATATGATATCTTGGAGGAAACCTCCTCCAATTAAACCAAGATGCAAGAGCACTAGTAAGAGGGATAGAAGCCCTAAATATGAAACTAAGAAACACGGAATATGCAGTCATATTCAGTGAAAGATATCGAAATGAAAACCTTGCTGCTTGTGTGTGTGTGTTATTTTCACACTACAGTGGGAATAAACAAATCATTTGCCACAAGTACTAGTGGTGAATATCAACACGGAATATGCAGTCATATTCATTGAAACATGTTTGAATAAAAAAAAACTTGCCGCTTTCCGCTTTCCGATATTCCACTTTTCTCGGAAAATATATTAAGAAATTGCATGGATACAAGTTCCAATCTACGGACGTCTTATTCCCGATTTCATCCCGAATTAATTTCAGATTTAATGAAAATCACTCGGGGGGGGGGGGGGGGGGGTGCTGGGTTACAGCCTAAATTTCTTAAAGTATTTAACTTAGGTCTATCCCTACCAGCCTGTGTTTGTCCCATATCCCAGACCATTTTTCCTACAAATCTACGTGAGGCTAGGCTGGAGTGTCTGTCCTCCACGTTCGGATGGACAGTGACAGACAGAAATGTGATTTAAAATATCAATGAAGATCAGAGGCAAGGTAAATGCCTCAGCTCCTTCAATGCATACGTAAGCTTCTATAATTGGTGGTCTCGCAGGCTCTCGAACAGACAAGTTTGGGAAGAAGTTCTAAACTCATTATAACTTGAAAAATGAAATTTACTTTCACGTAAGGGGTATTTCAGCGTTACTTTATTATATCTCTTTGTAGTGGAATGACTGTGAACTATTCCAGTTATCAAGAATCAAATGATAATGGGCATATTTGTTTAATGTTATATTATCAAAATGGGAATTTTGTGTTAAATGTTAATGTAATGCAAAATTTAATCTCCTGGCCGCCTTTTTTTTTTTGGTTTTGTTTTGTTTATGAGATGAAGCAAAGAAAATGGAGAGGAGTAGAGGAAGGAATTTTTGTATTAAATGAGGAATGTACAGTGACTTATGTTACTGGCTCACTATAGCCTGTGCTATATCTTGAGGTTATCTTGAGATGATTTCGGGGCTTTAGTATCCCCGCGGCCCGGTCCTCAACCAGCCCTCCACCCCCCAGGAAGCAGCCCGTAGCAGCTGTCTAACTCCCAGGTATCTATTTACTGTTAAGAAACAGGGGCATCAGGGTGAAAGAAACATTTTACCCTTTGTCTCCGTCTCCACCGGGGATCGAACCCGGAACCTCAGGACTACAAATCCGAAGCGCTGTCCACCCAGCTGTCAGGCATCAGGCGTGCTACATAGACATTTCATTATGAGTAGATAAATCTAAAAAATAAAAAACAAGTGACTTACGACAGTTGGTTGGGCTGTCCGCCTTGCTGACAGATGTGTGCAAAGCTAAGCTCGGTCTCTTTTGATAGAGTTTCTCTAAGTTTTGCTTATGTATTAAACATATATGGGAACATATAAGTGAATGCTGTGTAACATTTACATATACACACTCAGATGTTTATGTTTGTTTTCATGATCCGTGTATGGGACTTTTTTTTTGGGGGGGGGGGGGAGAGGCATTATGTACTGGCATTATGTAACGTCGTCGTCCCTTCACTTTCTAGTGTATGGTCTGGTCAACATTAAGTACTGAGGTTTTCTTTTCCATTATGTAGATGGAAATGCCAACTCTCCCCTCCCCTCTCAAACCACTCATCCCTTACCCCACCAATCATATCCCTCCTTTCCCTACCTTGTATTTCCCTACCCTACCACTGTTATAAATTTTGATTTATCTTGTTATCTTGAGATGATTTCGGGGTTTAGCGTCCCCGCGGCCCGGTCCTTGATTAGGCTTCCTTTTTTGTTACACCATCCCCAAGAAGCAGTTCATAGCAGCTGTCTAACTCCCAGGTACCTATTTACTGCTAGGTAACAGGGGCATCAGGGTGAAAGAAACTCTGCCCATTTGTTTCTGCCTCCACCTGGGATCGAATCCGGAGCCTCAGGACTACGAATCCGAAGCGCTGGATACTCTGCTGTCAGGCCCCTGACAGCTGCCCTTCCCTCCCCCCCCCCACCCATCCTCCCTTGATTCTCGTCTTTCCCTTTCTCCACCCCTTCCCACTTATCTCGATCCCCTCTCCTCCCATACCCCCTTCCCTTACCCTAACCCTCCCCCCCCATAGGCCTTCTTACATCTCAAATTTCCCCCCCCCCTCCCTCCCCGAATCCCTATCCCTACTACTCCCATCCACCAAATCCCATCCCCTAATCACTAGCCAACCCCTTCCCTCTTCCCCTTTCATTCCATCTCCTCTCTTTCCTTCCCTCTCATTCCTTTCCTTCCCATTCCTTACCTATATTCCCCTCCCTCTCCCTTCACTGGAACTGAAGCTCTATATTGTACTAGTTCCCTTGACTCCCCAAAGTTGACTCTCTTCCATAATCAGGTTTTCTATTTACATATTGTGCAAATTCTAACTATTTTCTTCGAAGGTTTCTCCAAGCGCTTCTGGGTACAACTATAAATGTGTTTTTAATGTTTTACATCTCATTACGAAGATCTCTTGGATTATGGCTACTTTATATTATGAGCAACAGCCTTATGTGCATTAGTGGAGGAGATTAGTTCCAGTCTCTTGATGACAAAGTAACTCACCAGGTGTCTGAGCCACGCGACAGGTAACTCACAGGACATTATAAGGTATCACAGCTTCATCACACACTCATGAGAGACAGCTTTACCACCCCACTCATGGACAGCTTCACCAAGTATTTTCATTTGCATACCGTCATATTTTCTCTGGTCGCAGATCAAACAGTCTCGACCACTGTAAAATACCACAACCCGGCTATGTTAAGCGACGCCTTCAGGACAACATTACATATTCAGCCGTTCTCTTGATTGGCCACTTCGTAATAAATATAACCTTTTTTAGTCTTGCCAGAAACGTGCCCAAGCAACCAACCTATTATATCGAGTCTTATGCATAGAAAACATATATGATTGTGATCATTACATAATGCCTTACATTTCTTACGTTGATTACGATAACGTAAAAATGTAATGTTTAAATTGAGATGACGGATTAACATGTTAGATCCAATAGGCTCATGAACGGTAAACCGTCCCCTAATATTTAAGTTTACTTTACAAGATTGTAAACAGGGTTATATAGACCTGGAGGTGAACCCCATACATCTGTGAATACACAATGAGAGTTTACTTTAATCCTGGACTATGATCAGGAGGAAAGTATAAATGGTGGTGGTTGGGCAGTAAGCTGTTGTAGCGGGCTTGATAACTCTCCAGACATTGCAATGTCTTCAGCCCAACAAAAAGCAAAACAGAGATTATAAATGGCAATCTAGAACATAACGATGCCAACACAGAACATAACAGGCCAATTACACCTGATTAATCTTTGTATAATAAGAGCTGCCTCGTATGGGCCAATGGGCCTTCTGCAGTTACCTTTATTCTTATGTTCTTATGTTCTAATCTATTTTTATAATTATATCCTGACCCCACGACCAAATAAGTCGTACATCACGTTGACAGCATCCGCGTCTGACAGCAGGTAATCTCGTCCCCCGCCAACCTTCGTCAATAGCTCGAACGAGCACCCGCTCGGCACGTGATGCATTATTTTGGCCCCGCCAAAGTATAAATGACATACCCTTCACCCCCGACACACACGGAAAATGGCCCAACTTACTCAGTCGCTCCACAATTGCGTACTTGGCAAGAACAATTTTCGAGGAGTTCGGGCCTTCAATGGGAGTTCGATTGCTCTGCTCAAGAGCGGAGAAGCTCCCGTCAGCTAGTATTTACACCCAAGTCACCGTGTCAAAGGACACCCATTATTATTTTTCTCACTTGGATGTAAAAGCGTTCTAAGTCCCTCATCTTTGGCCCCCGAATGTCTAAAGTATTTTGAGACTGTTCCTCGCTGCTGTTGCTATTTACTGTCTGTTTTGTCAGTGACGTTTAATATTTTCGTGAAAATTTCCCAAGGGAGGCGCTGTCGCGTTTCTAACTCATCCTCACATTGGCTCAAAGATTTATTGTTGCGTCGGGTAACAAAAGAGCATCAGAATGGTAAGTTTGCGCTACTCCGTCAAGTAGCCATGAATACTTCATTTATAGTCATGAAAGCTTTCGAGTGACTGTCAACACTGGGAATTGAATTTTGTATTGGATTATGGCAAACCACTGCGCAGGCGTTCTGCTCTTCTTGTCTCTGATTATCTCCCTTCTCTCTCTCTCATTCTCCCCTTCCTCCCACTCTATCTCTCACTCTCTCTCATTCTTCCCCCCCCCCTCACTCTCTCGGTCTCTCACTCATTCTCGCTCTCTGCCTTGCTTGCTCTCCATATATGTTTGACTGTTTTAACCTTCAATCATTAACTTCGTCTTTTTCACTCTTAACCCATTTTTCTCACATTTCTCCTTTGTCTTCTCGGTCTTTTAACTCGCTTCTCTCTGCCTCTCTCCCATTCCCCCTTCCATGACAGCTCGTTGCACTCGTCACTTCCTGCGCTTTCATCTCACCATCTTTTCCTCTCTTCACGACCACTTTCCTTTGTTCGTCTCACTTTTCTGTATTTCTCTCTGTCTCTCCCTCTCCCTTACTTCTGGTCACTCAAAACATTCCCATCGTCATTTCAACGTTGTCAAAGTTATTTCGTATTTCGTGTTCATATTTCTGGTGCTCTGTCTCTGTCTATCTGTCTGTCTCTCTCTCTCTCTCTCTCTCTCTCTCTCTCTCTCTCTCTCTCTCTCTCTCTCTCTCTCTCTCTCTCTCTCTCTCTCTCTCTCTCTCTCTCTCTCTCTGAGAATCCTTCAATGGAAGCCTTTCTCCTACCTAGCACTTACTGCTCCATAATCCTGCCTTCGTCCTAATCCTTCCTCCCTTTTAAGCCTAGCTGTCTCTGCCATCTGGTTTTTTTTTATCCAGTTCGTCTTCGTTTTTTCTACGTTCGTCTTTTTTTTAATGTTCTTTTTTCCTTTTTTTCATGTTGTAATTTGCATTTTTTTCGTGCTCTTCCTTGTTTCCATTTTTATTTCCATCTTTGTTTTCTTTTCCATATGCTTTATTTTCTTTTTCGTGTTTTTCTTTGATTTTTTTTTTCATTTGCATAGTTTTCTATATCATGTTCTAGTTTACTTCTACTACTTTGTTCTATTTATTTATGTGTTTTTTCTACTTTTCTTGTTCTTCTTTGCATACTTTTTCATGTTCTTCTTTGCATACTTTTTCATGTTCTTCTTTGCATACTTTTTCATGTTCTTCCTTGTTTTTTTTCATTTTTGTTTTTCTACTTTGTATTATTTTTCATATTCTTCTTTACTCTCTATGTCAACAGTTACTTGGTCATTAACACACACCATGTGAGCCCTTATGAAGACGAATGTGTCAAGTACACTACTGGAGCCCATATGACTACGGGACACGTATGACAGACACTCTTGGAGTTCCTGTTCCAAGAGTGTCACAACTATAAGACAGTTGTGACACTCTTAAGAGACACATATGTAAAGAAACACTATGGGAGGTACACTTTGAAACATGTAAATCAAATATACTATAGTAGCTACGCTTTCTATGGAGCAAATGTATCAAACACACACACACTGGGAGGAGTGGTTCAAGATTTAAATGAAAAACACATAAACTCGAAAGAAATCAAGCAGTTTTATCTGTGTTACTTGCGGCTGGTGCTTTCAGTACAGAGAATGGTGCAGGTGTTAAGGCAAGTGAGGGCGGGGAAGTGGTAATGTCATTGCCGCTACACACACTGCTCTTTACCGTCAAATAATGAAGGAAAGATGGTAATTTCTGAAGCTGCTGTCTGAGCCACGGAGCCCTTTATCATTCAACGACTCACGTCTGTGCTGAGCACGCAGGATTTACTCCTGTGCCAAGGAAGATACGGACCCACGCTAATAAATAAATAAATATATATATATATATATATATATATATATATATATATATATATATATATATATATATATATATATATATATATATATATATATATATGCAGACTAACCACATGTGAAAAATAGAAAATGCTTAACGCGTTTTCGGCTAATTCGCCTTCATCAGAGCAAAGTAGAATGAAGATCTTCATTCTACTTTGCTCTGATGAAGGCGAATTAGCCGAAAACGCGTTAAGCATTTTCTATTTTTCACATGTGGTTATTCTGCATACTTGGATCAGTGTTTTTGTGATCATTATTGCATATATATATATATATATATATATATATATATATATATATATATATATATATATATATATATATATATATATATATATAACAGTGCATATCTAGTGCGGCCACTATAGTATTGACAGTTGTGTGTACATAAATGTGAGCCACCGATATTCAGTCATGCACTGACACATTCAATTTAGAGAGAATAAAAAGGTCCTTTATGCCCGTGAATGGCGCCCTGTCCTCACAAATTTTAGGCTGAATGCTCGTCTATTTCAAGCTCAGTGGTATTCCCAATTGAATAAAACTTAATAACTTGATACGAAGAGCAGCATGCAAGTAATCCGGCCGAGATAACTTACATGGAACTTATTGAAGTCTTACCTGTAGTTTCGGGCCTCAGGTAACAATATTAGCGTCGAAAATTAATTATTCAGAATATTCTAGGAACTGAATGCATAAATAACTCAACCTATACATGTGAAAGGAAAGAAAGTTAACGACGCTCACATCCATCCTGGACTCCTACTTATCAAGTAGCAACTCAGACATACAGCGAAGGAAGCCATTATGAGGCCTGAGACCAGGTAATCCTTGTGCAGACGATGAGACGCAATAACGTGGCTGAAGGTATGAAAACTAAACCACACGCCAGAAAATGAGGAAACGACCACGTTTCGGTCCATCCTGGACCGTTACCAACTCGATTGTGATGAAACGAGGAAGTAATCCATAGTTTCTATGAACTAGTTATGCATTAAAAAGTCTAAGGTGTATTTTTTTCGATTGAATATTAGTGTTCATTGTCTGGAAAGAATTTGAAATGATATAGAATAAGAGAAATGAACTTTGTAGGAAAAGTATTTCATTTGAATTAAGCATATTATTGTTCTAACAATTCATCTGTTAAGTGAACGGAATCCTCTATCAGCTGGTTAATGATTGAGCTGTTTCACTATTGTTGTAAGAATCACCCAGAGTCAAGGTGACCACAGGAATCAGGGGTGTAGGAGGGGGTTACCCCTTCCCACAAGTGCCCCTCCCACATGTACCCCTCCCACATGTGTCCCCCCCACATGTGTCCCCACACATGTGTCCCCCCACATGTGTGTGTAACTGTTATGCATGACGATCAGACTGGATAAAATCTTACAGTTTTCCCAACCAGTGATTTTGGTTCAGGAAAATGAAAGTAAAATTCGCAATTGATTATTGTGATGAAAGATGAGACAATCATGTGATAAGGATTTCACATATACGTAAGTGATTTGGTGTCATTTCAACTATAATATCAGAACCAAAGTAACACTAAGCAGGTATGAAGATATCATAATGGTACCGAGTTCCAGGGTTTAATTGTTTTAAAAATTAAATTAATTCTTAATTGTTTTAAAGAACTTTTATCTTCATTTTCGATCATCGACACGTTCGAGATAATTTCCATTGTCAGGTCATTGTCGCAGGCAAGAGAGAGAGAGAAAAAACAGAATCAAATAAACTTCCGATCTAGTTTCACAAGCTTGACTTGCCTGTATTCCTTCTCCATAGATCTTTCTCAATTTTCAGTATCTCTTACACTCTTATGGTTAAACTCTTCCTTTGACTTGGAGAGTTGTTCTGTAAACCATTGTTCCTTTTCCTTAAATTATGTTTAAGCTTGTCTTGCTTTCGCCGACATATGAAATTCCTGCTTCTGCCTGGCTCTTCCTCTTCACTGAGGCCTGAAATTAATTACTTCCACTATCCACTTCCCTCCTGCTGTTGCTCTCACTGTGATGAACTCTGGGAGTGCAATCGAGTTTGCAGCATTAATTTCTTCAAATATATGTTCATTGAAATGACCAATCCACCCCCCCCCCCTCCCTTCTCCACACCTACCCATCATTTATATGTGTAATTTTTCCATGTGGAATCATAGTCCCTGAAAAACACTGCATCAGAGATAATTTCGAAACAAATTAACTCCACCACTGCTAATAAATCTGGGTTGGCTTCGCCATCTCTTAGAAATTGTGTTTTCTGTAGACCTTGTTGCTAGTCTCTCCTGTGATGCAGGCTCTGGTTCTGGTGGATGCTGAGGAAGATGAGGAGTTGCGTTTACTGAATGAGAAGGAGGAGGAGGTAGAGAAGAATGAGTAGAGAATAGAACCTAAGTCTTCGTTCCTCGGTAGTTAGAGTGGTTTTCCAGTTGTTTATGCCTCCAAAGTATATAAAATAGCTACCATTTCCTTCAAATTGTCGTTTTGACCTTTGCCTCAGACTGCTTATTAAGACGCTTTGAAGGACCTTATATACTGCCGACTCGTTATCTAGAGCACTTTATCTAGAGCACTCATTATCTAGAACTATGGCCACTGTGTCTTGGCCGCCCTCAGGTATCTTCACGACGTGTCACAAGCAGTGTGAGCCAATGACGAAAGCAAAGTTCGAGGAGAATATTAGAAACCTATAATCTGAAGGCATAAGAAATCTGAAAAATAACATTACCTAGAGTCTAACAAAATTGTTACACAGTCAGGAATGAGAAGGTACAGTACCTTACCTTGAGGTGATTTCGGGGCTCAGCGATCCCGCGGCCCGGTCATCGACCAACCCTCGTCGACCAGGCCAGGTCGTCGTTGACCAGGCAACAGTACACAGTACCCCACAGTGTAGGTACAGTTTGTACAGTACAGGAAAGTGACGGGGAGGGACCCGCTCACTTGGTACTCCTAAGCTAGTGCCCTAGTACCTAGTACTCCCAAGCTAGTTAGGGTGCTGGCTTGGGAGTACCAGGTGAGACGGTTCAAATCCTCCTCAAGGCTCCTACTGATTTTCTCATTGATTTAATCACGTTAATGTGAGTTCATTGTGCATCAGACATTGAGGGATTAGGGAAGGTCTTACAGGGTGACGCTTTCTCTTACTGCACGTAAGAGAAAGCTAGTGTGAGGAGATGAGAGAGAGCACATGGAGAGGAACATGGACTCTAGTATGAGGGAGAGAGACAGAGAGTGAGAAATATGATATTTATAAATTTGCATTAATATCATTAATTGAACGTTAAAGTATATTACAGCAGCATGCAATAAAAACAAATTAAACACGCACCTGAAGATCACAGTAGGTATTGTTAACGACGAGTTAGAAACCATACTGAAAATTACATTGTATTCGCGAAAGAGAGAGCGAGCGAGGAATTCTTATAACGTCCTTGCTGAACGAGCTAAGGTTTTTCCCAAACCTGAAGTGTATTGCCTTGCTGCATTCACGAGCCCAGCGTCGTGAGCAACGGCCGTGCGTTCTAATGCAGCTCTCGGGAATAACGGAATAAATAATGCAGCATTTTGTTGCCTATTCATAGTATATTGAAACTCCTTTGTTGCGTTGTTAGCGTAATTCCTGTTCGGCTACGTTGAGGGTTTTTGCAAATTCATTGTTAATTCTTTTTTGTCATTGTTGTTTCCGTGGAATGGGAACATTCTTTATGGCAAGAAAGGAAAAATTATCAGGAGAAAGCGCCAAGTCATTACGACTATATAGCACTTGGAAGGGATCAGGATAAGGATTTGGGATGGGGGGGGGGGGTTAGGAATGGTGCCCAACCACTTGGACGGTCGGTGATTGAACGCCGACCTGCGTGAAGCGAGACACTCGCTCTACCCTCCAGTCCAAGTGGTTTTTATATACCTGGAAAGATTTACTTATTTTTGTATTATTTAATATTCTTTGTGTAGAATGACGAATTGCGAATTACTGATGAAACCAATTTGTTGACCTGTAAACAAATTGTGCTTGTTGAAGAAGATATGTTAATTAGACCATTAACACCTGCTAGCTGGAAGAGCTAGCAGGTGTTAATAATAATATCATAATACCTGTTCAATAAGGGATCAAGATCTGCCAACACGGTTTCACATGATATTCACACACAACTTTTCAAGGTAAACTAGTATGTTTAGTATGTCACCTATGCACATATTTAATAAGTCAATATTGACTATACGAAAGTGCGATAACGGGTTGTCACACAATATAAAGCGGAACATATTGATGATAACATGAAATGACAGCTTTTATTTCCCTCACATAATAATACAAAAATATTAATTCCTTCTTGTTCTTGCTATGAAAAATAACGAAAAAATCACAACAAAGAATTTAATGGAAAATTAAGAAAGATTCATAGAATCAGAGATAATGCCTAAAAACGTATATAACATGTGTCAGAAGGAGAAAAAAGGAGCAAAGGGTCATGGAAGAACCAAATATAGAACAGAATTAAGAATGCCGTAACAAGTTTGCGAGAACAAGAAAGAATTAAATCAGAAATGGAGAACAATATATAAATGACATCTATTGAAGCAAAGATCTAATCTAAGCTGCTACAGCGCCACACCTGAAAGAAAGTGCCTGTAAATGGCCAGAAAATTGGACTGAGAAAATTATAGGGAGGATTCACGAGTGATGACATAAATGAGTGTGAATTTCTCAATAAAGAATTAGAAGTGATTTACAACCTGAACCGCTCAGAGATCTAGCTCTCAGTTACCATCTCTTACAAGGCAGATACATATATACAGTAATGTTCTTATTAGTGGTAAAGAAACAGCTGAATGAATTACGTGCATAGATGTCATTAGAGCCTCTGATAATATCTTATCATGGATCTTCATATCAGTGAGCTATCACTGGCTTGTAAAATCGAGTGTCGAACCTGTACACAAGAAAGAATGAACGGAAGATCTACACCGGGTTGCTGGTCGCTACACCGGGTTGCTGGTCGCTACACCGGGTGGCTGGTCGCTACACCGGGTTGCTGGTCGCTACACCGGGTTGCTGGTCGCTACACCGGGTGGCTGGTCGCTACACCGGGTTGCTGGTCGCTACACCGGGTTGCTGGTCGCTACACCGGGTGGCTGGTCGCTACACCGGGTGGCTGGTCGCTACACCGGGTGGCTGGTCGCTACACCGGGTGGCTGGTCTTTCAGTATTCACTATTTACTGTAAGTCAATTACACGTCTCTGTTCTTTATATATATTTTTATCTTTCAATAATCTGCTCAATGCATTTCGCTTTTATACCTCTTCTTTTAGCGTAGTTTCTTTCATGACGTCTGAGATCTAATGCTTCTTTTTTAATCTAAATCTTCTTTGAGATCAAAACTTTATCTTGTGATTCGAGTTTTCTCTCAAGATCTGAGCCAAGGTTTATGATCGAAATATTCTGTCAATGTATTTGTCACATGAGCTGTATATGTCAGTTGCTTGAAGCAGCACAAGTGGCTTATCTTTTATATGTATTATATATAACTCGGGTTACAAACTGCCCATATATATATATATATATTATATGTACAAACATTCACATAAATGCAACCAAATATAGGCCATTACGCAAAGATACACATGAATACACATATACAAAAAACAAGCGCAAAGATCCATATACATACTCACACACGCAAGAAAACACACACACACACACACACACACACACACACACACACACACACACACACACACACACACACACACACACACACACACACACACACACACTAAAAGCACACAAACAAATTTTAACGAACTAAAGAATTCATTTTAACGACAACTACATTTATAGAGCTTTCAGGGTAACCAATTGTCGAAAACTTAGTTTTGAACTGAATCCTCGAATGGACCTTCCCCCCCCCCCTAAACAACTGCATCAAGATCATAAATAATATAATAGACGTCGACTAAACACAGAATATCGTGCAACACAACTTGTGTGGGGTGTTGTGTGTGTGGCAACACCTAGCAACAAATGATGTGCTTGCCAAGTGCGTGCTGGCTATCCCAGTGTGGTGCCCTTGGGGGGTGTTTACTGACAAGTGAACACTACTTCTCTTGTCTATTAAGACGCACAGATTCATATTTAAAGTGGGTATGCACACGCATAGCTGACGAGAAGTTCTACGCGTATTTAACGAGAAGTTCTGCTCGTATTTAACGAGAAGTTCTACTCATATTTAACGAGAAATTCTACTCGTTAAATATCTACGCACTTCTACCCAGGAGCTGGGTTGTAAAATAACAAGAAAAAGTTCTTCAACATCTCACAATTTACTTACAAGACAAAAATTAAAACCACAATATTGAAACTTCGGCAAAATAATTGAACTTTTACAGATAGAACTGACCTTTCTAACAAGATTTTTAAAAATTTACACTGGAAATCACAGAAGGGAAATAATTTTCAACTTAGCGAGCCAGCCTTCTTGAATGCTCGATATTTTTCTAACATTTTATGACGTGGTCACGCAAACTAACAGACACAAAAATTAACAAATACAAAGATTAGCTAACAGTGGAACTAGCGGAAGTCTAAGCAGCTAGACGCACAAACTACCAGACGCACAAACTAGCAGACGCAAAAACTACCAGACGCACAAACTAGCAGACGCACAAACTACCAGACGCACAAACTTCCAGACGCATATAAGGAGGTGCACAAACTTCAGGTGCACATAGATTAAGAAATTGACTTTGGGTTCTGCTGGATCATTGTCGATGGTGATTTGAAACCACATCGTTCCAAGGAAATAATTTCTAATGGAAGTTGAAGCAGTTAATGGTGATTTTGGTGATTTTCCTATGGGACAATCTGTTGGCGACCTTCCTTATAGCTGCTGACTCATGAGTCAACACATGAGTCAGCTGACTCATGTGTTATACAGTCATATAAGATGAACGTATTGCTTCACAATACGTAATATCAGACATAAAGTCCCTTAAAGGTCATCTTCACGGCGCTAAAATTCTCGATGTAAATTAGTCATTTGTGGAGCTTCAATCTGTAAATTTTCTCTTGCTATCTTTAGTATGGATTTTCTTGTAAAGTTCAGTGTTCCATCGCCTGGAATTATGATGCTACTCGACAAACACTGGTTTATAAATGACGTATTCGTGATCTCCATAAACATCAATAAATAATAGAATTAACACGTGATCCGAGCCAGACAACTTGAGACAGTATATCTTTGAACTAAAATATATAATGGAACATGTGTAGGACCAGCAGCAGCGGAGGATGAGGCCACAGCTCATTATTTTAACATAGAGTAAATCACGTCGAGTTTCTAATCCTTATCTTAATTACCATTTGTTTTTCCCCTGTGTATCCGTCGGGTCTTTATCTCAGGAATACCGCTCCGCCGCTACAAATTCTTCACCCGAACATTATCAGAAAGTGTAATACACTTTAGTGCAATACATTATTTGTATTACACAAAAAATAAAACAAATTCAATAAAATATTATGTTATGAAAAATGTAGCTTTTTCCACTCTGCCTTGTGAGGTTTTGTTACAAATAAACAAAAACCTGTCGACAGTCATACGTAGCTATTTACTAGTTGTTTCCTATTTTTATTAACCAAATTGAATAGAAAATTGTTCAATTACACAGGTCATTTAATGGGTACTGTTTGCTATGCATGATAAACAGATTATACAGATATATCTGTAAAGTTGTTGACTCAAAAAGTTAACATAGACCATTTTATATATTGAGGGCTTTGTCCCTTCTCTATGGTTTTAATTGTTCCTATTTTATTGTCTGGGTCCTTCTTAGTAGTTTTGTCTGTTTTACATTGCTCTCCCCCTCTCTCTCTCTCTCTTCTTTTGACCCTGTCTCTGCTTTGAAAGTCTCGAGAAACAATGTCAGCTTCAACACTTCAGTCTAATATATATATATATATATATATATATATATATATATATATATATATATATATATATATATATATATATATATATATATGTCGTACCTAGTAGCCAGAACGCACTTCTCAGCCTACTATGCAAGGCCCAATTTGCCTAATAAGCCAAGTTTTCATGAATTAATTGTTTTTCGACTACCTAACCTACCTAACCTAACCTAACCTAACTTTTTCGGCTACCTAACCTAACCTAACCTGTAAAGATAGGTTAGGTTAGGTTAGGTAGGGTTGGTTAGGTTCGGTCATATATCTACGTTAATTTTAACTCCAATAAAAAACAATTGACCTCATACATAATGAAATGGGTAGCTTTATCATTTCATAAGAAAAAAATTAGAGAAAATATGTTAATTCAGGAAAACTTGGCTTATTAGGCAAATCGGGCCTTGCATAGTAGGCTGAGAAGTGCGTTCTGGCTACTAGGTACGACATATATATATATATATATATATATATATATATATATATATATATATATATATATATATATATATATATATATATATATATATATATTATATATATATATATATATATATATATATATATATATATATATATATATATATATATATATATATATATATATATATATATATATATATATATATAGGAATGTGCCTCAGTAATGCTAGTGAGAGTATTGACTGGTACAGGGCAAAGGGTTACTTTGCCTTTTGCTATTTATAAAACAGTCTTACCCATCTATCAACAGCCATATTAGAGAAAGATTACACAGTACCCTCTAATAAGTAATACCTCTCCTCAACCGTAGTGCAACATTTCCTGTTTCCTTTGTTAATTTGCAATCACTTTTCCTCTGCCTTCGAAGATGTTATAATGGTGCTTCAGTGAAACACATAATATAGCATTATTTGTCAGGTCCATTAAAATTCGAAGTAGAGTTATGGGAATATTCTCTTTAGTCATATTCAATACCACATGTCTACAAGACTGAAAGAAGAACGCACTCATAACAGTGAGGGGAGAGAGAGCACTCACAACAGTGAGGGGAGAGAGAGCACTCACAACAGTGAGGGGAGAGAGAGAGCACTCAACAGTGAGAGGAGAGAGAGCACTCAACAGTGAGGGGAGAGAGAGAGCACTCAACAGTGAGAGGAGAATTTAAATTCTTAAATACCTTTACGATAATTATTTTATAAGGTATTAACGCTTAGTGCAAATAACAATTATAATACGTATAATTATATTCATGATAATAATAATAATAATTAATAATAATATTACAAAAGTCATATTAACGTGATGTGTTTCTGAGAAAATCAGTTGGAGCCGGGAGGAGGATTCGAACCTGTTCTCTGGGTATTGCAAAGTGGTATAAGGCGGGTGCTTGGGAGTACCCAGAGCATAAGTTCGAATCCTTCTCATGGAACTAACTGATTTTAATAATAATAATAATGTGACAATAAAATTAATACACTACACAGAAATCACAATAGCGTGATAAATCAGATGAATAAATCCACAAGGAGAAAGGAGATTCATTTATTCAATTGATATATCACACTATTGGGATTTCTGTGTGTATTGAAGGGCGAAGAGGTAGAACAGAGTGTTGACAGAGCCCGGGTGCATGGGGGGAATTGTGTAAAACCCTGGTTGGTGTCTCGGAGAGGCTGCAGGATCCGTATGAGGGGAATAGCAATCCCGGTTGCAATTCTTTTACCATGTCGTGGCTCAGTCGATTAAGGCGCGTCTGGGATCATCCTGGACGTAAGTTTGAACCCTCATCATGGTCCTAGTGGATTTATTCAATAATTAATACTAATATTACCATCTTGAAGATGGTATTATTCCATCTGTTCCATCTCTTATGGAACAATGACAACAACAGCTTCGTGGATCATAAGTAAGACTTCGGAAATAAGAGGTCCTCGCACTATGGAGGACCTTAAGAGTTCCAGGACTTACTGAATTCGAGTAAACAAAATCTTTCATATTTTAGCCATAATTACGGATATATTCCCAAACTGACATCAGTGTTTTTCTGTATAACTCTTCAGCATCCAACAGTTAAGTAGTACAGCTACATTCGTTCTTGAATCTCAATCGGGGATCTCGGGTTCGATTTCCAGCCGGAACAGAAATGTTTGTGAGCCTTTCGTTCAACCTAATGCCTCTGTTTACCTAGCAGTAAATAGGTTTCCAGGAGTAAGAGAAATGTTGTGCGGGGTCAACAGTTTGATCTTGGAGGGACCTTGAAACAAGCCTAAAGAAAAAATACATATACACAGTCTACCTGTCTCCGACAACAGAACTTAAATTCTCCTTTTTCTCGTTTCTCCCATCTACCTAAACGATGGAGAAGTGCTAAGAATATTTTCTGTTCAGTAAACTGTTTTTGTAATCATGCAATTTATTGATGAAATTAGTATACGCCGAGATGCGTATACTAGTATTAAATAATATGAAAATTAAAGGATGCAAATAGTGCAAATAGACAAACTTTCTAAACAATGCAGGCAGACAGACGGAGAGAGAGAGACACATACAGACACACACAGACACAGAAATAGTCACAGAAACAGAGACACACTTAATCCAAAATACCTCAGCTTACTCCAAAATGTAAATAGATTTAAGACAAAAACTGCGTATCTTACCTGTGATCGAGTCGCTGCAGCAGAAATGTAGAATATATAGACTAAAGATCGAAACTACGTAAATATATATACATATATATATACATATATATATATATATATATATATACACTGAAGGTCACCTTCTGGCACTTGACAATAATTAAGGTTCAGTGTTCTTTATTACGATCGTTTCCAGTATAATGTTCCTTTTGATCACACTCGCGTTCCACTTAACTATTGTGGCTGTGCTTGCAATTGTTTTCTGCTGTCAAAACAGTTTTTCTGCAGCCTTCAACAATAGTTTTCTGCAGAATTAAGTAGCAGTTACATCCAGCTATAAGCAACAATTTTCTTTAACCATAAGCAACAATATTTCTTTTTAGCCTTAAATTATAGTTTCCTTCAGTGTTTTACAATAATTTCCAGTAGCCAAATAGTTTTTACTGTTTTAAACAATAGTTTTTGGTGTCCTACAGCAAAAGTTGTCCGGTAAAAAACTAAAGTTTTCCGCAGCCTAGAATAATAATTTTAATCAGCCTAAAACAATAGTTTTCTTCGGCATCTAGAGTAGATTATATTTATTTACACACTGTTTTAACCATATAAAATAAAAAATCACATCTATAAATCTTTGTCCTAATAAGACTTTCTCTTTAATATCATTTATGGCATTCAAAACACTTAACACTTCTAAACTAATGTATGTGAGATAATTACCTATTTTCACCCATACTTAAAAATGAAGTAAATTACTTATTATTACGTATAATTACCTTCCTTGTGGAGGAAAAATGTAATCGAGCTCGTAACTTGTGATTTAGATAAGCCAACAGCAACAAAATAATATCATTTCTGAGCCAGGTAATAATTTTCACGAAGGGAAGAACAGCAATGTGGCAAGTGCAAGGAAGTGGATAGAAAACAGAATGGGATAAAAAAAAAAGAGAACAACACAAAGAAAATTAGAGGACGCAGACGAGAAGAAAAGGTGTGGATAACGGATAAAATGATATTCGAAAGAGTACGAGCAGGAAGAGAAGAAAGAATTTAAGGGAAACTGAAATAGGAATGAATGCAAAATAAGGGAACGATAAGATAAAGAAATGTACATTACGAGAGAACCTGTAATCACTCACCAAAAACAGCGATAAAGACTTTTTTTATAGACGCCCCAAAAACGAAGCACTCAATAGACAATAACAAATTATCATAGCAAGTTAAAAACATATTGTGGCTATTTTTAATATATATTATTCTCGACTTTGAGAGATAAGTGCTATTTTTTTGTATTCTTAAAGTCTTTACTAGTGTTAAATTAAAGAGACTTGTCTTTCTTATGAAGTGAAGACAAGAAGCGAATTACTCTAGTAAGAAATTAACTGAATTGCGAGTACTAATGAGGTGTCAGAGGCGTGAGGAAAAACCCCATTGTTATAGTGTTAGTGTAATAGTGTTAGACACTCAACTATATTAGGTGAATGCTGTAGTTTGAAGTCTGTTGGGGGGAATACAGTACTGTAGTAAGATAGAACACAGTTACTAGAAATTGAAAACTCTGTGTAAAAGACAGGGAACACAGATGTAGGGACAAAGAGAGCATGGATGCATGAGAGAGAACACAGATGATAAAAAGAGAGAACACGGATGTAATAGAGAAAGAAAACGGATGTCAGAGGGAGAGAGAACTCTTAAATAAAATTGAGTGGCTAAGCCGAGTGAATGCATGAATGTGGGTATGAGAGCCAAGTGAATGCATGAATGCGTGTGTGAGAGCTGAGTGAATGCATGACTGTGGGTGTGAAAGCCGATTGAATGCAGGTAAGAGAGCCGAGTGAATGCATGACTATAGGTGAGAGGAGACGACCCACATCTGATTGCAGGAAGAAAACTAATAATACACAATAACCTGTGTTCCTTCACTCGACGCCAAACTTTGCATTAACTCTTAAGGTTTCTGGTAATCTTGGCTACCTATATTTGCCCGCGCTATCTCAGGAGGCTGGCACCACCTGACAGCTGTTTTACACCACCTGACAGTTGTCAAAACCACCTGACAGCTCTACGAAAATTACTATACTCATCTCAGCTCATTTTCAATAGAGGAAAAAATAGAACAGCTTGAAGAATGATGAATATTAAGAAATATATATATAAATATATATATATATATATATATATATATATATATATATATATATATGTGTGTGTGTGTGTGTGTGTGTGTGTGTGTGTGTGTGTGTGTGTGTGTGTGTGTGTGTGTGTGTGTGTGTGTGTGTGTTTGTTGAAAAACAAAAAATCAAAACAACATTGTTGTACGGGCGAGGTCGGAGTTAATGTGTGTATATTATAGATCGTATGCAAGGAAACGATGGGAATAAAGTAGGAGGCCGAGTGAAGCTATAGGTTGCAAGTACAAGGAGTTCTGAATGAATAACTTTAGGAAAATATGCTGAATATCCTTGAGTTATTCTATTCACTCAATTTTTATTGAGTGAAGTCAGTCAGCGAGCCCTCACTACAAGCAGGGCTCCCTACTCCCTCTAAGCTTGACTACAAGCAGCTGCTTGAGATCAGTTGCCATGGAAAGTGCTTACCACAAAGGCGCAAAATTTCTTCGACTGGTATAAATCTCTCACAAGATGAAGGTTAACAGCATGATAAAATTTCATCATGCAAGGGATCGTCACAATAACGTGGCTGAAGATATGTTGACCAAACCACACGTTAGAAAATGAAGAGTCGACGACGTTTCGGTCCGTCCTGGACCGACTTGATAAGGGTCCAGGACGACCGAAACTTCGTCGTCTCTTCAATTCTAGTGTCTGGTTTAGTCCACAAGGGATCTAATTTCCCATATATTTGAGTATTATATACACAATTGTTGTTAATAAGTATATGTATCTACCTCTTTATATTGAAGAACTATGGAGGAGTGTGTGTAGGCATACACTGCCTTCATAAGTGACGTATGATGTAACATTAGCCAGGCTCTATGGTAAACTCGTACTAATTCGAATTTAAATATTTTGATTAAATCAACGCAGAAAGTTTTAGCATTATCTAAACTTATAAACATTTTATTTTGTTGACCAAACCACACACTAGAAAGTGAAGGGAAGACGACGTTTCGGTCCGTCCTGGACCATTTTCAAGCAATCAAACATTTTATTTGATTGACTTGAGATGAACTGGAACTAATGTGAGTTTATTAATAAGTGTAATTAACACGCGATTATTTCTAGTAATTTAATATGCAGTCTTGAAACTCAACTCATAATAATGGTTCTGATAATCAATGCAGCACAGCTGGATTTTCTAATATGTTGCGCCTTTTAGCAAGAACTGATAAACATTCAGGAAGCATCAAAACTATTTTCTCTACGATAAATCAAAGTGTTTGGGACGTTGAATTTTGATGATCAGAGCAACTATATTTCTTTTGTCGCGCCAGTAAAATAAACGATCAAACAGTAGAATCAATATATACGACAATTGCCAATTCAACGATCACAGCAGGTGTGGTTGTAATATTTATTAGTTCCTGAAACACATCTTATGGTCATCAGAAATGTACTTCAGTTAACTTCTGTTTTTGTTTTGTTTTTCTCTACATAGCACATCGTCCACGTGTCTTACGGCATAATATTAATACATGAAAACACTGCCAGAGTCCGTTGGCGAAACTTTCTCATGAGAAACTTCAAGTCCAGGAGTATAAATAGACGTAATTAAGTGTAAGTTATGATCACAGTTTCACATTTGATGTTGAGGTAGCCGCTGGCACCCCCACCACTGGTCCTGTGTTGCATCTTGTACAGGTTGACCTGCTCTAACACTGCCCTTCCCTCGCTCCCTGGGCTCCGTCCTACCCACCTCCCAGCCTGACCCGGACTGGCGCTACCAGACTACTGCACCATCACAGTATGTGTCCCTGGCCGAGTGCTTGAGGCCGGTGGGGAAGGGGGAGGTGTAGGCGGGCCCGGACATGCGCACTACGCCCAACTTCGCTAAATCTCAATACCTTTCTCTCTCTCAAGCTGTCTACAGATGAGCTGGGGTAGATTGCTGGCCATTTGTAGAGGTGCTAGGAAGTGGGTGTAGGTTCTGAGTAATGACGGGTCCGTGTCTCTCAGGATCTCTTTCTTCGCCAAGGTGTTATGGATGGTTTTCCTCTCTTAAAGCAGACAGCTCGGCTTCGCTCCTCGTTTTTTTAAGGGCATTACAGTTGATGATATATTAAGTGGAAGTCACTTGTTGTTGACCTAATATATAGGACCTATTCTTTTTTAAACATGTTTCAAAAATATTAGCGGTATATTCGTGATCTATATCATCATTGTACTTTTCAAAGGCTATTCATTGGTGTCAGCAAAGGCTAATATGTAGCCAAGATGAAAATAAATGTATAAAGTTATCCTGAAATTCTGTGAAAGAATGTGGTCGAGAGGTGAGAAAGCGGCGAGGCGGCGGCTGTGGGAGGCGACGTGATGAAGAATGACAGGGCTCAGGTAAGGTCAGGTTGTGCAGTGTCTCATGTATGATGTGAAGGTGAGCCATCTGTGGCGGGGGAGTAAGGTCAGAGGTCACGGTGCACAGCAATAGGCGCCTTGCGTTAGTTATACTCAAATGGAAAGTCGCGCTATGTAATTATTGAATGAAAACGCACTTAAAATGCTTGCGATGGGTTGAGCTTCAGCTACTGTTTCATAAGTTTATAACTTCATACATAGACTCTCGTTCTTACAACTCATTCTGAATCGCCTCTCATATTAAACCTTATTATAAAATACATAGTACCCTCTATGTATTTTAAATGTCTCGAAGATGTCCCCTTCTGCTCTTTTATTTTTAATCGTAGTTGGCCTTTCTTTCAGACAGTCTTCGTACCCACAATCCCCCATAAATCGAGAATAATATTTACAAGTATATACACTCTTAAATTATTTTGGAAGTTGATAAAGTAAAGGTTTCCTGCTGGCGTTGTATTTTTAGAAGGCAGCTATTTTCATCTTACGTTGGTAGTTCAGTGATCTGAAAACAGCCTTCTCTAGATTCCTGATAGTTTCTCTGATATTCTCAATCTCCTCGTTCTCTGTTTCTGTGATTACGTGGTGTGAGACTGCGATGGGATGTTTGAAGGTATTTTTGTCCCCTGGTTATGTTTTTTTTTCCTTCTCTAATACTTTGAGGTGTTTCCTTTTCCCTGTGTGAGCTGCTCTTTTAGTCTGTTTTTTCCTGTTCCAATTCCTTTTGCAATGCATTTACTTTGGATGAAATCTAGTAAGCATTTATTAGAAATTTTGTGCAGCTTGATATGGCCTTCGTAAAACATCTTACAGCCATCATCAATGCTATTGTTTCTGAACAGTTTGGCGTCGTCAACAATTGTTAACGGAAAGAAACAAATTTCTACAGTCAGACCTGAAGATAAACCAGACCTGAAGCATTGTTTCCGAGATAAATTCTGTGAAGATTTATTGCTCTTGTTTTCTCCAGCTTTATCTCTGCTGTTGTTGTAGTTTTCCTTGTTATTATATCTTTACGTTATGAATTAATATTCTGTCCTCTCTTGATCAGGTCCTAGTTTGGGAGACACGGTACTTTGATTAGTTGATGACGGAGTTTGACTGAATATATATATATATATATATATATATATATATATATATATATATATATATATATATATATATATATATATATATATATATATATATATATATATATATATATATATATATATATAGGAGCCGCATCGTATGGGCCAATAGATCTTCGGCAGTGTCCCTAAATAATATATTTTATCCTAATGGTTTCCTGAATATATTAGATATATATCCATGGTTGAGAGGGGCTGGTAATGAGTTCCGTAATTCTTAGTCTTATGTTTACATCACCTCCCTATAGTGTTTTGAAGAATATTTGATTTTTTATATTCTTAAAGACTCTAATATCTAATAAATTGATAATATCTTCTAAATATCTTCTAAATTGCTATGGCTGATGACGGTAGAGTTTCATGTGCGATTGTGGCGCGAGAATCGTGGTGAAGTCCTCCCTACGCTTTCAGATCCTTACCATTCATTCCCCATTATTTATGTGGCCATTTTTCTCGTTATCCTCCACTTTTTCTGGCTTTTCTTGCAGCCAATTTAGGCCCTACTAAATCCCCTTTGCCACTCTCACTTGATTTTTTGCCTAATCTATATAGCATTGTCTGAAAGCAGTTTCATGAATATCTCTACCATCCCAGTAAAATAGCTTCTTGTTAGTAGTAGTAGCAACACACTCTTGCTCAGCACCTCGCCAGTGCTGAGCGAGGTGCTAATTCTTTACTGCTCACGCTTGTTCACTCAGTTAGTGACTGTGAACCTGGTTATAAGCCAACAGGCTGGTCGTGTTCCATGAAAAACTACCACGATAAAGAAATGTTGGACTGTCAGCAGGCTTAAAGCTTTTCAGAAGTCAAAAATCATCTACTCTACCCACCTGTGTAAAAAAAAATCAGTAAAAAATAAACAAAGACATATGATGAATGAATGGTTATTGAAATGTTAATCATACTGGGATTGGATGTCATACGGGATCCAGATCTAAGTCACATGCATTAATATATATAATATTTTGCCAAAACACTAATACTTCTTTCCAATTTACGAAGAAAAGTCCTGTGCATTATCAGAATTGCAAATTGTAATAACTTGTTTGTATATGTTTTTATTACTTCATTTAGAACAAAACTTTGCAGCTCTAGCTGAGATATATCTTAATTGGGCAAATAATATAGTTATTTATGAATTGATTCTAATTAGTAAAATATTTATAATATGAATATTAATTACACTTCACACACAAAAAATAATTTTGACCCCAATGCTCGATTCAGGATTTTCAAATTATACAAATATCCCTTGAAAGTAAATTATTTCATGGATTTTTTTTCTTATGAATATACTGCATATGATAGTATTATTCTTTAATAAGAATAACACTTAAAATTATAAAACCCATTTTAGCATCAGGCTGACGAACAATCCACATAGTCATTTTTAACAAAACAAAATTCTTAAATTTATGGGTAAGAAATCTTATCAAACAAGTCGGGGAATATTTTTTTCTTTCTAATCCGGAAGTTCCCTGTTTTCCACCCGTAACTTACCTGGTTTAGACCCGGAAGTTACCATTCTCAAACCCGTAAGTTACCCATTTCCGGACCCGGAAACGGCTTTGTTGGTGGCATTGTCAAGCAGTGAACTCTTCGTTACGTGCAATTCTCCTGACAACGATTTATTGTGCCTCGAGACTGCATTCACTAACACGCCCTGAATTTCCCTTCTCTCAGAGACCAGTAGTGTGTCTCTTCAATGCATTTACCACACCCCCTGCGTCATGGGGAGCATACTGAGGATTGTTGAATATGCCAAGGGTCCAAATGTATACAAAGATTTCCAATTATGAAAAAAAAATCATATATATTTTCCAAACGTTTCCATATATGCTAATAATTCCTTTAGATGCGAAAGATCCCCTATATGAACTTAGTATCCATACATAAACTGAGGTTCATCATATATATTTATTTATATATAACAAGGATTTTAATATAGTAATGATTTCTAAGTACACCAGGGATTACAATATATACTAAGGAAGCCCATATATTCGTTGAATGCCATTATATTCCTGAGCCTACTGGGCTCTATCATACCTACATTTGAGACTGTGTATGGAGTCAGCCTCCACCACAACACTTCCTTGTGTTTTTCATTTATTAACTACTCTGACACTGAGAGAATTCTTTCTAATGTCTCTGTGGCTCATCTAGGTTCTAAGTTTCCACCTGTGTCCCTTGTTCATGTTCCACCCGTGCAGAAGAGTTTGCCTTTGTCCACCCAGTCAATTCTCCTGAGAATTTTGTATGTGGTTATCATGTCTTCCTTACTCTTCTGTTTTCCAGGGCCGTGAGGTTCAGCTCCTTTAGCATTTCCTCGTAGTTCATACCATTCAGTTCCGGGACGAATCTGGTGGCATACCGCTGAATCTTCTCGTACTTTGTCTTGTGTTTAACTAGGTATGAACTCCAGGCTGGAGCTGCATATTCCAGGATTGGTCTGACATAAGTGATATATCCTGTGTGTGTGTGTGTGTTTTAGAGAGAAATATATGTAGTAGATATAATAGAGGAAAAATAGACCCCACTTTTCAAGCTAATGTAAAAGCTAATAACTTGCTTTATATATATATATATATATATATATATATATATATATATATATATATATATATATATATATATATATATATATATATATATATATATATATATATGCCAAAGGTGTGTGGGTGGGCTCAGTAGGAAAGACCAACTATTACCTAGACCTTTAGAAGATACTTCTGACTTTGATATTTTGTTTCCAGGGGTCACGGTTTTATTGACTACTGAAATAAAACTTTCAGAGGAAAAAAAATATATGAAAATGGAGTGGAATGGTTCTGGAAACATTTCAAAGTAATCAGAAAATGCTTATGATTTTTTTTTAAATTCAAACAAACAATATTCCAAGTAACGAGGATAATTGTTTTTATTTCCCATCGCATCCACCTAGTAATTTGAGTGTTCGTTTAACCATAGTGTAAAGTATTAGCAAAATTTGTTTATCAAACTTGAATATCATAAAAATAAGTTAAAGTAAATATGTTTCTCCTCGCAGCTATTAAGTATTTTATATGTGTATATTTGACCCAACGGTATCAAAGGGGTTGATGCTTTGGGTTCCGCTTAAACGGCCTCCCATGTGACTTTTCATCACCTGACCTGAAAACTCAGCCTTTGAACTGTATTAGCGTCGAAGTCCGTGATGAGGAGTGCTGGACATTCATCAATGCTCTATATGATATTTTAATGGGTTCCCTTGTTTATGTATATGTATATGTAGATATATTTGCTAGTGGGGTACCCGGCGTCTGTCTGTTTCCCACTTCTCAATCTATAAACCATCTATCCATACATCTACATATCCAACCATCCATATATCAATCTGTCGGTATCTATACATCTATCCAGGCTCACATCTACATCCAGAGACACATCCATACTGTAGTGGGGCTTCTCCTTGGTGCCCCAATGCACACCGAATACATATGTATTTACAACAGGGTGGTACCGTAGGCCGAGTGTGGTCAAGTTGGCTAGAAACCCCTGATTGGGCCCAGGTTTGGAGCCTCCAGACCTTCCCAGAGAACTCAATAGAGTTCTGAATTCATCAACTATTGAACTACCGTGGCCGAGTTACTTAAGGCAGGCATCTGGGAATCACCAGATTGCGAGTTCAAGTAACTCCATTGCCTCGAAATGTTTCTCGTATTATATATATGTATATTAGGTTTTTCCTTTTTCAACATCATAGGATATAATACTGTGTAAATGCATGGGCTGGCCGACCCTCTCCTCCAACTACTTGCCGATGGTAAACGAAGCTAATTGTAACCAAGAGGAGAGAGTTCTAGTTAGACCTCACAAGTCTCGTAGCCCAAGGCTCCTTTTCCCATGACGGTGAGGAGAAAATACACACTTTACCTTAGTATTTGGAAATCCCCGGCTTTTTATCCCTGGCTATTATTTCATAACACGTGACCAAGTTATAGCAGTGGTAAGGGCAGAGTGATTTAACCTAGCTAATACAACATCTGTGACCATTAACGCGATATCCACCAACATCTGTGACCATTAACGCGATCTCCATCAATATCTTTCCATTAACGCGATATCCACCAACATCTGTGACCATGAACGCGATCTCCATCAATATCTTTCACCTTAACGCCATATCCATCAACATCTGTGACCATTAACGCGATCTTCACCAACATCTGTCACCATTAACACGATATACATCAACATCTGTCACCATTAACGCGATCTCCACCAACATCTGTGTCGATACTTCTCATCCAGTTAATCCTCGAGGTAATTTCCGGTCCTAAAAGGGATTCGGATACAAGCGAGAATTTAAGAGAAACGGAAGTCGAAGGACTGAAGCATCGTCACTCAGGTGGCAGATCTTCAAGTGGCAGGTGTTTAGATGGCAGGACTGCTCCCTGCTACCTAAACACCTGAAAATTTTCCAACATATGGCGCAGAAACTTCCTACTTGGGCTGGACGGTAGAGCGACGCTCTCGTTTCTTTCAGGTCCGCGTTTAATCCCCGACTGTCCAAGTGATTGGGCACCATTCCTTCTCCCTGTCTTATTTTAAATCCTTATCCTCATATCCCTTCCAAGTGCTTTATGGTCGTAATGGCTTAGCGCTTTCTCCCGATAATTACCTTACCCTACAGTAAGCTTTAAATTATACTAATAAAAGGGGGAGAGTGAATTCGAATTAATTAAAGGTAATAATTACTTAGAGATTATCCATTTATTACACATGTTCATGAGGATGCAAGAATATGGGTGGATAATTATAATCCATTGACTTTCCAAAATCAATACTGGTTATGAGTCAGTCACCACACAATAAATTGAGAATTAAAAGGCGGATTGCTCCTGGAATTTTACCACATATAAGTTTGGAACTCAAAATACATCTCAACGCGCTCAACTCACCGAGGTGTTTAAGTTGGTAAGAGAGAGGATTGAGTAGGGTTGACAGTCAAGGACCCCCGCCGACCTGGATCCTCAATGAAGAGTGAGGATCCTCGCTATCACAAATGTACATTTAACTGATCGGGTTCTTAAAGGGGGGAACCAGGACCTAAACTCTGCCTACCGGAGATAGCCTCCGGCTATCTTGCTATCACACTCAGCGGCTTGTTCGATGGAAAGACAGCCACTGTCTGCAATTATCAGCTTAGCTTAAGCAAATGTCACCTGACACGACCTGACCTCACCCAACCTGTGAAAATTAGCGCCTCATAAGTGTGACTTTTTATTGTCTAGGAGCTCGACCGCCTGACGACGCAATTTTCTGAGTGAACTGACGCCACACTTTGAGTGAATTGATTAAATAAAACCATTTATGGTTTTTACAGGAGGAACGGTGTCAGTAAGGAACGTCAGGGGAATTTAGCAGGAGTCAGCAAGGAAGGTGAAGTCAAGGGGAAGGAAGTAATTAACATAGGAAGTCAGGTCAAACAAGACAGAACAGAGAAGCAAAATACAAAATACAAATCTAAATATGAGGCCATGTAGAAGAAAGGAAATATAAGAAAATGATGAATAGAACAGAATTAGGTCAACTTCCAGATGTCATAAAGGTTTCATTAGCTGTTAAAGTAGGGATTTGAATTTGCAAATGTTGTGATGAAAGCTGATTCAGAGTAACGGTGTGGATGAAGGCTGGATTATATGATTCTGAAACTGGTAAGATGATTCGAAAACTGATTAGATGATTCTGAAACTTATAAGGTGATTATTGAACTTATAACAGGATTCCGAAACTTCTCAGTTGATTCTGAAACTGACATGATGATCCTGCAACTGATGAAATGATTCGAAAACTGATGACATCGACTTAATAAGAACATATTCGTCTGTTGCCTTCAATTTATCGATCCTGAAATTTTTCCTTACTGGGAGATTTTATTGTTAACTCCTTTTTCCCCTCTGTTTCCAAGACTTAAACCATCTCGTGCTAATGACTTAGTACTAAACCCACATTTATGAATAATAAACGTAAATTGTTGATTCTTGCGTAAATATAATTTAAGTAACATAATATAATCTACGTAATCTAAGTAACACAATTTTATCTCAGGATATTAAAATAGTTTTTCGGTAGAGTAGTATACCAAAAAGCAATACTCGAAAATGTTCCTCTTCCAGCCTCTAATGTTGAAGGTTTACGCATTTTCCGATGCTCTTCCTCTCTCTCTCTCCAATATTTTCAGAAATTGGCGGCTCTCTTGCTCCATGACTCAAAGTAAACATAAGAGTTGTTTCTCTTTCTGACGTGAACAACGTTCTTTGATTCTGCCGTACTGGGAATGTAATCATCCGATAAACTGGTCAGCTTCCAATTAATCTTTTCTCCCTGTTTAATAAGCTCTCGGACGCAGCGATCAAAGCTCAACTTTTTGCCTCTGTTTCTGCAGATGCTTTTATCTCTCGCTGTACACTGTCAGGAGTTGAGCCTCGGTAACGAACGCTGCTTAGCTCTTCTCTCTCTCATTCTTTTTCTCGCTTCTCTGTTCCTAAGAGCATTTTTGTTTTCAACTTATTGGTTTGCTGCAAGGTCTACTCTGAACTTTCGCTCCCGGGGTGCTCTTTCTCTTCGACTTACCTGATTTGACGTGATAAATGACCCAGTTCTTGTTCTTAGTTTATTGTTTAACTTATCCATGATCTGAAAATCAGCTTAGTAATGAAGATCCACATAATGATTGTGTCAGATTTTATTAATCTGAAAACAGATTTGGCTTTCGAGGAAATGATTCAGGGATGCTTGTGTACAATTGCGGTTGTTCTCGACTCATAATCGGGAATCCCGGGGTCGAATTTGGGGGAGAGATAGAAATAGTTGGGTTATTTCATCATGAAGAATCATAATGACCAAATTCCTGTTCATAGAGTTTGTACCTGGAATGCTCAGGATTGGGAGATCCGACACCTGTAGCCACCTGCCACAGGTAACGGTAGACAAACCTGATCCTGCCAACCACTGTCTCGTACACTCTGATAGAGGTTTTGTGCTGCCCATAAACATAGGTTTCGGATCTGAACAAATCATAGATTTTTATACTGATGCATTCAGGCCTTTGGGAGTCGGTTATTTCCCATCCTATTAGACCTGAGTGTTTGGAACAATATAGACTTGATAACAGAGATAAGGAAACCTTCATCTGTGTTACACACTAATTTTGCTTCAATGTCTGAGTCAATATAATGAGTTATATTTATATTTAAACCCATTTGGACGAAATCCGGCAAGTGCTCGGACGGTCTGAAGTGGATGAAGTTTATACGTGCCATGATTAGAGAATACAGTAAGTAATGCGTTCATTAGGGACTAATTACCATTAGCTAACTAGAACAGTATTATCTATAACAATCATGTGGGCCAAAGTGACCCCTATTTGCAAAGGTCCCAATAGAAGACTACAATTTATTTTTTAGCTAAAATTTATTTGTTTGTAAATTTATTAGCAACCCTTCAATACGTATATGATACGTATTGAAGGGATGCATATACACTACATATTTTACACTACACATTTTCATACACTACATATTTTCTCACATGTTGGTAGGTGACCTGTATGCTTAGGGGTTTACGGCGAACTGTTTGTGAGCTGTAAAGGTTTTTATTTAACTGGAGAACGTTTCGACTGGTGAATAGTTTGTGGGAAACCTCATAAGTCAGACGGGTGTGGTGAGAGCCAATATATTCTGTGGCCTGAGGATGCGCAAGATTTCATCATGGAGACTACGGGGGAGGCAAGTGCCTGCAATATTGTCATTGAATTGATTCTCAGTTGACTTTATTTATGATTTTATGACTTTTGCTTGAGTGTGTGTGTCTATAGAAAAACTTTATATATTTTTATATAAAAATTTTAATTTTATATAAAATTAAAATCATCTATGTTTCTTATTAATTTTTTTTTATAAATTAATAAGAAACATAAATGATTTTAATTCATGTATTTCTGATAATTAATCTATTTACTTCATTTGCTTCTTAACATTTGATCGTCTTGTAGAAAATAATATGTTGCAATAATCTGTGTGAGGATGGAATCTGGTATTTAGCTAGGTGGAAAATTAGAGTAATTTGTCATTCCATGCAAACGAGGATCGGGGCATGGCAATCGACTCGCCTATGACTGTCTCAGGACGAAGACCCGTCGCACTGCAAAATTTAGACACTAGCTTCTATCGTCTGACCCAATCCTCGAACAGACAGACAGACAAAAAGGAAGTCTCTACAGTAGATAAAGACAGAAATAATACATGAATAAAATCCGATCAGTTTGGGCCTATAATGACTAAACACTAAAATAAGATTAAGGACTTTTAGCACATTCTTGACGACTGGTGATGAGATAGTATATGAGCCGCCTTGTGATGTTTCTTCCTGAAGACTTAGTCATTACTGGCAGTGGCACCCTGAGGCCTCAGTCTGAAGACTTAGTCATTACTGGCAGTGGCACCCTGACGCCTCAGTCCAACATGAGACGGAGAGTGCCAAATACGGTAACTTCATACGATGTCACAAGCGAGTAAGCTCCATAATTTTACTCTTTCAAAACAAACAGGTTTTCACGAATCTACTAATATTTTCGAGGTCGATCTAATTATTCCGGTAAAGGATTTTCTCCAGTTCATATATATACCATTTATGTTCTCAATATGAACGTTTGTATCATCCGGCTTACGTGAATGATACGTGTGTTTCCAAGACCAGGAAACAAAGGTATCTGGCGAAGAAAAGATTAAGAAACGCATCACTATCCGGTCTCTAAGGTTGGATTGAATATTGCCGGAATATATTGCCGGAACAACCGTGGACATTTTCAAGAGGAAACTAGATTTATTCCTCCAAGGAGTGCCGGACCAACCGGGCTGTGGTGGGTATGTGGGCCTGCGGGTCGCTCCAAGCAATAGCCTAGTGGACCAAACTCTCACAAGTCAAGCCTGGCCTCGGGCCGGGCTTGGGGAGTAGAAGAACTCCCAGAACCCCATCAACTAGGTATATGTGGGCCTGCGGGCCGCTCCAAGCAACAGCCTGGTGGACCAAACTCTCACAAGTCAAGCCTGGCCTCGGGCCGGGCTTGGGGAGTAGAAGAACTCCCAGAACCCCATCAACCAGGAATCAACCAGGTATAAACCAGGATCAGGTACCGCGGGGGTGGTCTGACAGGCACCCAAGCTCCGTGAGAGTATGCAGGAGAACGTGAGTGCATAATTATGCACTCACGTCCCCCAAGCAGGAGGACGTGAGTGCATAATTTTTGCAGGTCTTGCATCACGAGGAGCCGGCACAGGCCCTAAAAGTCACCCACCTCATCCAGTGGAGGATGCATGGCCAAAATTTATGTGTACAATGGATGAGGAGCAGGTGATATTTATGGTATGGGGACGGTAGGGGATGGGATAGGGTAGATGGGAGAGAAAGTGATAAGGGTGGGATGGGGGATATGTGGGAGGGAGAGGGGTGGAATGGTTATTTTTTACGGGAAAAGTGTTAATTTCCTTTTTTAATTAGCTTTGTTCGTAGGAGGTTAAGGAACTTACTCCTTATGGTCGCAAATATTAACTTACAATTGTTTGTTAGTTTTCATCTACGTTTGAAAAATGTTGGAACACTCAAATTGTTTAAAAGGGAATATTACAACTTTTACTATTGGAATTATTAAATATTATGAGGATAATATCGTTGGATTTTCAACAGTGCATAACAGAATTATTCATCCATTATTTTTAATTCAAATCCCGTAAATTAAGATTTTGCATCTAAATAGAACCTGTGTTTACATTCATAGGAGAAAGTCCAGTGTAAATTTGAGTGGAAAAGGTTCAGTGTTCACTTTATAGGAGAGTGTTCAGTGTTCACATCATACAAGGAGGTCCAGATTTTACATTAGAGAAGGTTTTCTCTTCTTCCATTACCAAAGTCTTCCGTGTTTTCTCTCTCTTCCTCGCTATACCATCTTTGCTCTTTATTGTTTGTTCTTTATCACACTAATGTATTTCTATGTTCTTGACAGTACCCATATAGCTTCATGTCTCACTGTTCTTCGCTTAATACGTGTACTCCCCGTCACTTTCAGTATAGACATGTATCCAACGTGTATCTTTGTTCTTCACTATAGACTCATGTATCTCAGTGTCCTATTATTCTTTACAGTACCCATGTTTCCCACGTGTTCTCTGGGTTCTCACAGTACACTTGTATATCACGTGTTCTCGTTGTCCTTGACAGTACAAACCTTTTCCCGGTATTCTCTGTATTCTTCACAACTCCTCCAGAACGAGGCAGTTCGTAGTAAAGTGCTCTTAAGTGACCTTAATGACCATCTTAAATTATTCTTTAACTCGACTCTTCATTATGAGGGCTAACCAGGTGTGGAGAGAATGGGTCGGAAGGGCTCCTGGATCTGCTAAAGTGTGGAGCGGTGGACGACTGGAATAGTTGGGAGGACAGCAAGAGCGGAGAGTAGGGTGGATGTGATGTCTGGATGTGTTTGGTTGAGTTGAAGTCAGCAAGTGGGAGCAAGATAAGAAGGACGTTAAGGATGCAGAATCTACTCCCCTCACACGTGGCATCCCTCAGGAATCGGTGCTGGTAACCATTCTATTATTTTTCTATGCTAATGGCATGATAGAGGAAATGGACTCAACTGCATCCTTGCTGATTAGTAAATTCATGAGATTTTGAAACAAAGATGACTATGGGACACTACAAGAAGGTCTAGATGCTCTCCAGCGAAGGTTTGATGGATGGTTAATTTCCTTTAACCCTGACAAATACAAGGAAATAGGAATCGAAGAGACGTAGGATCACAGCAAGGAGAAAACGAGGAGGCTTGAAAACTTTTAAATGGGAGATCAAATTATCAAAGCAAATCAAGATATAGCAAAGTGGCCAATATCAAGACAGCTTTCATGAACTAGACAGGCGATCCTTCAGAATGCTATTTACATCCAATATACGAATAATTCTGGAGTATGCAGCACCTGAATGGTGTCCACACTTTATAAACATAAAATAAATTTCTTTACAATTATAGGTGAATCGAATTGTCAAAAGAACTGTTATGACTCACCTACACTGAAATGCTCAATGTGCTGAAACTTACTACGTTTGAGGAAAGGCGAATCATGAGAGAAATTGAAAACAATGTTTAAAATAATATGTCAATTATGCATCAATTACAACAGCTTTCCTATTCTCATCCACAACAGCCTCCTTATATACTCCTCCACAGCAGCCTCGTCTAACTCTCTCAACAAAAGCCTCCTCCTTACTCTCTCCACAACACCTTACCAATTCTCTCCACAACAGCTTCCACTAACACTCTCCACAGCAACTTCTCCTCATCTACCTTCTCCCCCTTCTACTAGACGCTCATCTGCTCTCCTCATCTACCCCTTCTACTGAGGATAGAGCAGCCAAAGAGTAGAGTGAGAAATGTATATGAAGGGTAGTGAATGAAGAAAATTGGCCTTTTTGATCGCAAGGATCCAAATTAATGAGTGCATAAAAATTCCATGATTTGTAAAGGTGAACATACATCATCAAATAGGAGAACCCAAGACCATAGACTCGAAACATACAAATTTAAAAATAAAATGCAGAACCACCCAGAAATATGATGGAAAACAACACAGCAATAAAAATATGCATAGATTACAAGCAGCAATGAAGATGTACTCCAGAATCTCAGTAAAAAAGAAATCCATCGAGGAATGATCGACTTTCCAATAAAGAAGGCTAGCAGATTGCTGGTTAATTGGCCCTTGTCCAAAGACCACGAACAAGAGGAATATTCCAAGATAGAGGTCAACAGTGAAAGAAAAGAGCTGGGCTTCACCGGAATGTCCAGCGGGTACTTACTTGACTCTCACGGTGACCCACTCGACCGTTCTCCCACGTTCAGTAACTCACGACCTACTAATCTGAATAATACATTCAGCATCAGCGACTATTGGTGGGAAACCATCTCACGCGTCGCATGCCAAAGAGTTCAGGAAATACCGGAAAAATATTTACTAATTAAGCTGTCTGGTTATCGCTGGCGTCCTTGGAAACAGGTCACCGAGATAGGAATTTAATTTGGTTTTTAATCCGCTGGTGGAAGCACACACATGCTAACGTTTCGTTTCCTAAGAGTGGGATTTTTCTTTTAAATGAATACAAATGCGCACGCGTGCAGATGTGTATTCAAACAATGATCTTTTTCTTAAGTTTCATGAGCTATATAGGCGTAATGGCTTGGTTCTTTCTCCTGATAGTTCCCCCCCCCTTTACTTTTCAAGATTTAATCAACTTGGTTTTGCCTACTTAATATTTCGAATATATGCACGGATAATATTTATATATTCAAACATGGAAGACGATATATATATATATATATATATATATATATATATATATATATATATATATATATATATATATATATATATATATATATATATATATATATTATATAATATTTGGGTTGAAGGCTTAGCAGGTTATGGATAATGAAATTGAGAAGCAGGAGTATAAGGCTGGAAACTAATGGCAAGCATTTTAGGTCGCCATGTGAGATAGTAAAGGCGAGGGGTGACAGCTAATTTCACAGGAGGAAGGGAAGAGAACGGGGAGGAGAGAGAGGAAATTTAGCAATGAGTATCTGTGAGAGGTGATGGCAAGCAAGGGATAGGAGAGAGGGGTAATGGATTGCTCTCTACGTAATATGTAAAGTGAATGGTGAGGAAAGACGAGGACGGCGCAGCAGAGTCCGAGTCGGGATTAGTTGGAGTATGAAGTAGGTTATGTGAAGTAGAATGGAGAGAGTAGAAGGAACAAATCCACAATGACCGTGACGAGGATTCGAACCTACGTCCGAGAGCATCCCAAACGCTGCCTTAATCGACTGAGCTACGACATGGTAAATTTTTTTCATATGATGCATCACGCTGTTGTGATTTCTGTGTGTAATGAGTAGAAGGAACATGGGAGCAGGAGGCATGAAGAAGGAGGAAAATTAAGTGCAAAAGGTGGAGACAGGAAAAGGTGGTAGAGCGGGCCGGGAGGTGGGAAGTATAAAAGAGGAGCTTCTTAAAAATGTCGAAGCTTTGAAGGAGTAGAGCGAGCAGATATTTACAGAAATCTGTAGAAGGGAAATGTCGAGGAAAGGTAGAAGATGTAACAGATCAGGGGTAGGAGGGTGGGAGGAGGGGTAGGAGGGTGGGAGGAGGGGTAGGAGGGTGGGAGGAGGGGTAGGAGGGAGAGTAAAAGGAAGATACGAAGAAGAGAGATGAAAATGTAAAATGTAATGATAGTGCGGTTTGTGTGGGAGAGTTGTAAGAGTTATAGTAATGGAGTAAGGCGGGTCGCAGTGGCAGGCGGCAACGAGACAGTAGCAGCAGCAGCAGCAGCAGCAGCAGCAGCAGCAGCAGCAGCAGCAGCAGCAGCAGCAGCAGCACGTGTGGTCAAAAACTGGTTGATTTTGGTAAGAATTTATAGAGATGAAGACACCAATCGACGATTGTTGAGAGAGTGTGACTAGTTGTTTACTGAGGTAACGGGCAGTGGGTGTTTACTGAGTTGTTAACTAGGTGTGTGTGTGTGTGTGTGTGTGTGTGTGTGTGTGTGTGTGTGTGTGTGTGTGTGTACTCACCTATTGCTATTTCTGCTTCAGGGGGTTAAGCTTCGTCTCTTTGGTAGCGCCCCTCAACTGTCAATCAACTGGTATAGATGTTCCTGAGCCGGCTGGGTAGACTAGGATGGATTATTTAACTCGGATGGTACACGCACAATGGAACACAGGTGGAAGCTGAATACCCAAATGAGCCACAAAGACATTAGAAAGAATTTTGTCAGTGTCAGAGTAGTTAGTAAATGGAATGCATTAGGAAGTGATGTGGTGGAGGCTGAATCCATACACAGTTTCAAATGTAGATATGACAGAGCCCAGTAGGCTCAGGAATCTGTACACCAGTTGATTAACAGTTGAGAGGCGGGGCCAAAAAGCCAAAGCTCAACCCCCGCAAGCACAACTCGGTGAGTGCACACACACACTCGCAAAAGTGCACACACACTGGATTAAATATTCAACCAATAATCGAACCGGATTCTCATTGGCTGCAACCCGTAAAACGAACCAGTAGAATTTGCCTTTTTATTGCATATTTAACGTTTTGTCATATTTTGTATTAAAAGGCCGAGTAAGAGGGAGGTCGGGTGGAATGATGTGACACGCTTTCGAAACCTGATTTAGTAGTACAAAACTGAACGTTTGTGAGAATCATATATAACGTATATTACGTATATAATAAGCAGTGTGTTCCTGAAATGATATATTTTTATATGTTTTAGAATGGTAAAGCTTTTCTTTATATTATACTATATTATACTGGAGGGGTTACCCGGCGTTGTCCGAGTCGTCTTTGTCTTCTATCTGTTCATCTATCAACCCATTAATCTATCTATTTATTCAATTCATCTATATATCTATTCATTTATCTATCCATTCTTCTATCCATCAATCCATCTATTTATCTATCTATTCAGCTGTCTGTTCATGTATCTATCCATCTATCCATCCCATCTATCTATTTTTTTACCTATTCAGCAATCTATCTATCCATCTGTGTCCATTAATCTGTCGGTCAATGTATCCTTTTCGCTATTCAACTATCTATCCATACATCTAATTAACCATCTATTCATGCATCTATCTATCCATCTATCACTCTATCACTCTATCCATCCATCTATCAATCTATCACTCTATCCATCCATCTATCTATCAATCTATCCATCTATCAGTCTATCCATTTATCAATCTATCCATCTATCTATCAATCTATCAATCTATTCATCCATCTATACATCTATCAATCTATTCATCTATGAATCTATCTACTATTTGTCTATCCATGATTCTATTCATCAATTTATTCAATCATCTATCCCACCATCTATCCGTGTATTTATCAATCTATCTACCTATGCATCCATCTACCTACTATTTGTTTATATCTACAGACACACACACACACACACACACACACACACACACACACACACACACACACACACGCACACACACACACACGCACACACACACACACACACACACACACACACACACACACACACACACACACGCACACACACACACACACACACACACACACACACACACACGCACACACACACACACACACACACACACACACACACACACACACACACACACACGCACACACACACACACACACACACACACACACACACACGCACACACACACACACACACACACACGCACACACACACACACACACACACACACACACACACACACACACACACACACACGCACACACACACACACACACACACACACACACACACGCACACACACACACACGCACACACACACACACACACACAAAGAGTGTGTGACACACAGACCAAAGAGCCAGAGCTCAACCCCCGCAAGCACAATTAGGTGAGTACACATACACACACACACACACACACACAAACACACACACACACACACACACACACACACAGAAAAATAGGCACACGCATTAGGGAACACAGGTGGAAACTGAGTGCCCAAATGAGCCACAGAGATATTAGAAAGAACTTTTTTAGTGTCAGAGTGGTTGACAAATGGAATGCATTAGGAAATGATGTGGTGGAGGCTGACTCCATACACAGTTTCAAGTGTAGATATGATAGAGCCAATAGGCTCAGGAACCTGTACACCTGTTGACTGACTGTTGAGAGTCGGGACCAAAGAGCCAGAGCTCAAACCCAGCAAGCACAATTAGGTGAGTACAATTAGGTGGGTGAGTACACACACACACAGATATTCTGTCTGTCAGATGTTTATCAACATCTGTAAACCAACATCTGGTAAACTAGATGTTGGTAAACATCTGGTTTATCAGATGTTTACCAACATTTCCAATACATCACATGTATTATCAAGTAGACGATGATAGACAAACATCGTCTATGATGCGACTTTGTCATCCAAACGTTTCTTTTCTTTTATTTTAAAGTTCATTCCTCGTCCTCTTAATTTCTCCTACAAATTCATCGCCCCGAGATTACCGCGAATAGCTGTGCCGCTGGTCGTTAACTTGGTCCTTGATTACCTTCTGGCAAACTACCGAGCCAAAATTTATTATCTGGCAATTAACAAAAACACTTTCAGAATTATTAATGTTTTAGACAAAATACGATTATGTGCTATAATCACTGTCGAGGTTTCAGCCTTTAACTTGCTCCTCGGAGGTATTTTCTCTTGTTTAATAACAGCAAATGTCCTCGTACTTGCCGCTGGAAACTGGAATCCCGCCTTCCAGCGCTTCCAGTAAATACATGCATATGTATTGCAGCAGTTTACTTAATCGAGTAAGTCTCTTAGATCCCAAGGGACAGTAGCTCTGGCCTCGTTATTGGCCAGTTAGGGCTTCGTCGACTAGCACATATCCCTTCTATCTTTATGGATAACGGGTCCGGAACGTATCCTACCTGGCTGCCTGGATAACGGGTCCGGAACGTATCCTACCTGGCTGCCTGGATAACGGGTCCGGAACGTATCCTACCTGGCTGCCTGGATAGCAGGTCCGGCACATATCCTTCCTGGCTGCTTGGACTGTTCGTCAGTAATGCTCCTGCACGCACTTGCATCATTGGCAGAGACTGCTTGCTGCAGGCGCTTGTTCCACTTTAACAAGTTAGCACTGAAATTGAATTGTATAAGTGCCGGTTATTGTTCACTGGATCGTGATATTATGCAAGAACAACGTTGTGCTCTGACGTTTCTGATATGTAGATCCGGTGATGGAGGAGCCTCATTCCAGGTTGTGCGAGCTTCATATATCATACACTTCAGCCGACTTGTCTATGCTAATGATCAGATCAAATTTGTACACGTTACAAGTTCCCGAAACTCTTTCGTTGCGACGTGAATCTCGAATATAAGTGTGTACGATACTCCTGTGTTGACTAAAATGCTGGAATTCGTGGAAATAACTAAATGTCTGGCACGAATGACGTCCAGTACAAATCAACTGAAAAATTGTTCTCTGTTTTTTCCAATGAGGTGGCTCAGGCGCTCATTTGCTGGGCCGGGGTTTTTCGTCGTGTAGGTCAGAGGCGTGTGCTTGTGGTGGTTGTGATGGTGGTGGCGGTGGTAGTAGTGGTGGTGGTAGTGATGGTCTTACTATAAGAGCAACAACACTGCAAACTTTGCCATGATGCACTCCCCTGACACCAAACAAAGCCCCTTGCCAGAGACGCATGTCGGCTATGACCACTTGCGGACTGAGGGCTGTATGAAGGGATCAGAAAGAAAATAACTGGCTTACCGAAGAAGAAACTACGATGAGATGAGGAACTTCCTAATGAGAATGCCATGTGAAACAGAAATCGGAGAAAAAACTGTACAATATATGATCGACTACGTCACCCAGTAGTGCCAGGAAGCCGCAGATAAGTTTATCCAGACCCAAAAGGAAAACAAATTAAAAACAACAAATGAATCCATGGTTCAATCAGGCATGGCTTGAACCATGGATTCTGACACAGACGCCACACAAAGTATTGGTTATCCTCACTTATGCCTCACAGATGCCTCACAGACGCCTCACAAAGCCCCGTTTATCGTTACAGACTCCTCAAGAAGAATCGTTCTCTGCTCTGTGATTAACATGAGTGTTATGTGATCATTATAGAGTTACGAGGTGATCAGAGTAGTTTAAATATCAGTGGAAATGAGAAAGGTTTGTTGCAGATTGCTAGTAATTCTAGGTTAAGAGTATGGTAACGAGAACAATTAACGACGAATGGCTTTTCTCTCATATCTCTTGGTAATTATCCTTGTGATTATCCTCTTCCCCCGTGTGTTAAGAGCAACGAAAGTGAGGACTAATGAGACTTGTGCAGTTGGTGGCCTATTTAGTGAATATATTGACCAATTGAATTGTCGGCTAGCTAACCAGCTGACTGGCTGGCTGACGGGCTGACTAACTGGCTGACTTTCAGGCTGGCTGACTGGCTGGATGGATTTGGAAGTGTGGTGTGTAGCTGAGAGGAATCGCACAGTAATGCCTGCCTGGGTTGGGCCCTGAGTAATAGCAGCTGTAACGGAGTGGAACAATATACGCCGATTCACTTGAGGGAAGATTCAGCTTCGTTAAGTGCTGGAAGCGAGCCAAGAGCTGTTGCTCTCCGGCAACTAATGGTAGCGAAAGAATAGATTCCAGGTGCACCAGACCCTATTTCCTTGATTATTCGGGTGAATTTGTGGCTAGTAGCTAAAGGGATTGCAAAGGTATCGAGTTGTTATTCTGATTGGTAAACTCTCTTCAAGATCGCAAAGAATGACAGAGATATCACTTTCTTTTATATCAAGAGGGTTGCGATAGTGCAGAGAATATGTCAGAATAATAAAATCAATATTCCCACACATGCAATGATCATGGAAAGTGAGGAGAGTCATGAGGCTCACCTTCTGGTCAACCACAATGCTTGCGATGGCTCTTACTACTGCTGCTGACAATGTTGCAAGAGCAAAAACATTAACAAACAACTGACATTACTACTATTACGACTGTTGTTATTACTCTTTCTGCTACTACTACTTCAGCTTTATTTGTTACTACTGCTACTTACACTGTTCCTGTTGCTACATCTTCCCTAACCAAGACCATTACTAGTTTAACAACCATTACTATTTATATTTTTATTAAAGTTACTACTACTACTACTATTAATGTTAATGCTACTACCGAAATTACCTGCGACTACTGATACTGTTATCACTACATTAATCACTATCACCGAAACGAGTCCGTTTATAAACCAAATCGGCTACCATTCCCATATTAACAGAAAAGAAAACCATTCACTTTCTCTCATTTCTGCAGTGAACATCCTGTTTGCAGTGAAGACCTGCTCAGCAGTGAAAGCACTCTCTGCAGTGAACTCTCTCTCTGCAGTGAGCATCCTCTTAGCGGCAAACATCCCCCCCCCCCTGAAGCAAACACCCTCTTTACAGCGAACACCCTATCTGTAGTGCACAATGGACTCCTCATTGCTTCTGTTCACTCTTTTAACTCCTTACGGGATTCCAGCAGCGATTTTAGGATTGAAATGCAGTTGAATTCATCTGACTTGAAATTTGATTCTTTATTTACCAGCCAAATTTCCAACAGATGATACTTTCTTGCTCAACAAGTATATATTTTTTTATCCAAGAATACTTTTTGGTTTGCATATAGAATATTACATATTTTATCCAAAGAATTGAATGATTATGCAAAATTTATTTGATCGTAGTTCATATAGAACAGACGTCTTTATCTCAACTTAAATGTAAGGACAATTATCTAGAGATAATTTGCAAATGCATTTGCAAATTCGACATGAAAATGGTTCAGAATAGACTGAAACTACATCAATACACAGTGGCTGATGCACTTCTTGAATCATTTTTAGTAATGGTCGTTTTTTCTCACAATTATTTCACAAAATATGTGTTCAGATGTTGGTATCATATAGTAACCTGCACATGATATATGTACTACATGGGAGCAGCTCCATTACTGTTCCCGCTGATGGAATTACAACTTCTTGCTGGCACAGTTAACATTCGTCGTGTAGTTTAGAGGTTATTTAGTTGTTAACAGTTTAATGCAGTTTAATGGTTCTGACGTTCCTAACGGAAATCATATGGCTTGGAAAAACATCACGTAGTTAACAGTAATTATGTTGGTGTGGAAACCATTAGGTAGTTAAAGACCATTAGGAGGCTAGTCTACTAATATTTGTGCAGTTAATTTACCGCATTCCCTTATAAAGTGCTTTCATAGTCAACAATCATCATATAATAATTTTGTTTCCTGCAGTAAAATAATTTCACGTGATTAGCAATGGTCTTTAGAAATTTTATTTGGACAAAAATTGTCTCGGGATTCAAGAAGAGTAGATGGCGGTCATCAAGAATGAAAACAAGTCATCAAAAAGTAGACAAAAGTCATCAAGAGTGGACAAAAGTCATCAAGAGTAGACAAAATCATCAAGAGTGGACAAAAGTCATCAAGAGTGGACAAAAGTCATCAAGAGTGGACAAAGGTCATCAAGAGTGGACAAAAGTCATCAAGAGTGGACAAAAGTCATCAAGAGTGGACAAAAGTCATCAAGAGTGGACAAAAGTCATCAAGAGTGGACAAAAGTCATCAAGAGTGAAAACAAGTCATCATCAAAAAGTAGACAAAAGTCATCAAGAGTGGACAAAAGTCATCAAGAGTGGACAAAAGTCATCAAGAGTGGACAAAAGTCATCCAAGAGTGGACAAAAGTCATCAAGAGTGGACAGAAGTCATCAAAAAGTAGACAAAAAGTCATCAAGAGTGGACAAAAGTCCTCAAGAGTGGACTAAAGTCATCAAGAGTGGAAGAGTCTCTATAAAAAAAATTGGGGGGAGCGCTTGACAAGCCTCTGGCTTCCTATTCCCTCCGAGGCCACTAGTGAGAAGTTGACTGTCAGGTAAATTCAGAAAAGTGGACGCGCGAGCGCCTCCGAATGTAAACGAAGATTTCCGCGAATGAACGAAAACTTGCGCGAGTGAACGAAGGTTGGCGAGAGTGGAGGAAGGGCTGCGGACCCAGGAACGTAATGGCAGACACAGATAGCCCTCCAAAAAATAGTAAAGAAAACTGGATGTGACGTCCAGTCTGATAAGATTATTGCTACTTCGCGTTTCCGGAGTTTTTAGTGACATGTCATTAATGACTTGAAGTGGAGGCGGATGTGACAGGAAGAGAACTAGGAGCAGGACGAAGTTGAAATAAGGTAAGAGAAGTAGAGGTGGTAGGAGAAAGAGAAAAAGCAAGAGGGAGAAAGATGTAACAAGAGGATTGAAGCAGCAGAATGAGGGAGAAGAAGCAGGATGAAGTGATATAGCAAAAGTAGGATGAAAGTAGAATTAAATGGAAGAAAAGCAGAAGTAAATGGAAATGAAGCAAGAATAAGAGTAGATGCGGAAATAATAGAAGAACTAACATAAGAAATAAAAAATTAGGTAGAGCACCCGATTAGAATCCTTCAGTTTTGCCTTGAGTGTCTGTCCATACAGTGTTCAGTCAATACTACACACACATCACATCACGCAAATATACAGAACGAAGCTGGATGTTGCAGAGCGCCTTGCTTCCTTCTGATGTTAGTATCTTAGACGCCCCGTGCTTCAAGGTGTCCCCCAAGACAGTATCTTTTATGGATTTAAAATAGATGTAGCACCCAGCAGGGCCCGGGGCGGGCTTCCCCCTTTCTCTTCTCTGCTCTTTCTCCCAATTTCCCTGTCATATTTCCCCCTTTCTTCCCTTTCTACCTATATCTTCCCCTCACCATAACCAATTTTACTTCACACTGTCCATCACTGTAACCAGAAGATTGTGTCTAGAATGGTTTACATGTCATTATCTAAATGCAAAACTTTTTAACGAAAGTTAAACTCTACGGATATTCGGTGACCTGTTTCATATCCTGAGACAGTGTGATGGGCGGATATAGTGGCCCCTTCTCCGTCTCTTTCATGGTGTCAGAAGAGTTCTTCATGAGTAAGTTGGCAGTCTTCTTGCTCATATAATATATTATTAGTTCAATATTCAGGTTGGTGTCAGTAAGGGTCACATTTCTATAAATAATGTTATCCAGGAGGCCCTCTCTTCCCTTTGATGGGCGGTGGTGAAGACGTTCCTGTAGAATATTTTAATAGTAGTGACCGATGATGTACTGTTGTCTGTTGAATGTGAAGTCCCAAGGCGGCTCACCGTCCTTTTGATGATTTCCTCGACATATCCATTAGAGTATCCATCTTAGAGTATCAGGGAGGCCTCGTAGCCTGGTGGATAGCGCGCAGGATTCGTAATTCTGTGGCGCGGGTTCGATTCCCGCACGAGGCAGAAACAAATGGGCAAAGTTTCTTTCACCCTGAATGCCCCTGTTACCTAGCAGTAAATAGGTACCTGGGAGTTAGTCAGCTGTCACGGGCTGCTTCCTGGGGGTAGAGGCCTGGTCGAGGACCGGGCCGCGGGGACACTAAAGCCCCGAAATCATCTCAAGATAACCTCAAGATAAGATCCATTATTGGCCAGGACCTGCCATATTCTACCGAGTTCCTCGTCAACCTGCTTCCAACTGGAGCTATGTTTGAAGGCGCAGTTGGCGTAAGCATTGACAACATTCCGCTTGTACCTATCAGGGCACTCATTCTTAACATTAAGTCACATTCCCTCTGTTAGTTGTCGTAGTGTAGACTACAGTGTTAAAGTTCCCATTCCTTTCCCAGACTATTACATCTAGGAAAGGTAGTCTACCTCCACTCTCAGTCTCGTAAGACCTTACCACAGAACTTCGAATGCATTCTCAAGACTCAGGAAGTGCTCAATATCAGCTACCTGCAGGGATATATCGTCGATATATAGGTATATCTACATCTACTATAGATGTCTTCATCTACTATAGTAGTAGATGTATATATGTCTACATCTACTATAGTAGTAGATGTATATATGTATACATCTGCTATAGAAGTAGATACATCAACAATACATCACTACTTACCTTTGGATACATAAGGCTGATGGCTTGTGGCACGTATTGTGGTTTTTGAAGAGTGATGTGTTGGGTGGCTGAGGTACTCACGTATAGGAAACAGAGAGCAGACACATCACAGTGGGGGGATGTTCTGAGGGAAAACCCGTAAGGATCTGCACCGGGATCTTATTCCAATCTTAACATACCTCAACGACATGGGAGAAGAAATTACATCCTTCGTATTAATTTTTGTTTACGAAGTGAAATTAGTAGAGAAATTAATTAGTAAACGAAATTACTTCAAATGAAGTTAGTCAAATCTGAAAAGAAATTGACTGCAATAAATTAAAAATCTTATTAATAAAAGCAACTTCTGAGCTTTAGTAATTGCAAACTCCCAAGTTACGAGGATATAAATATTAATGAAAATAACTCCAGTGCCAATGTCGAATGAGGAAGAGTTGAACATTCCAAACTGAATGTCGAACACACAACATCAGAATAGCATGTGTAGAGTACGTCTGGACACCCTTCTCGGATACTATGCATGACAGGTAAAGAAAGAGTATTTAGCCAGAGGGGGATGCGAATAATGAGATGAATTACTGAGTGAAGTGGTGATGACAGCCCTCGGAGTCACATTTAAATATGTCAGTACTGAAGGGTACTGGAACCTGTACATCATCGGAATGAATGTGAGAACCTACACTAAAAGTGAAACAAACATGCACACACATATACACACACACACACAGTTTCACAGTTTCAAGTGTAGATATGATAGAGCCCAATAGGCTCAGGAACCTGTACACCTGTTGATTGACGGTTGAGAGGCGGGATCAAAGAGCCAGAGCTCAACCCCCGCAAGCACAATTAGGTGAGTACACACACACACACACACACACACACACACACACACACACACACACACACACACACACACACACACACACGCACACACTCACGCGCACACACACACACACACACACACACACACACACACACACACACACACACACACACACACACACACACACACACACACACACACATGCATACATAAATACATCCTTGCGTATACACAAATACTTGCACCCACAAATAAAAACACAAAATTACTCAAAACCCACAACACAGTATCTCATCATTTTTTTTTATCATGGTCATGGAAGCTTCACTCTCGTCGCCTCAGAGAATAGAGCTCAGTCTGCCCTCCACTGCCAAATGAGAAGTAGATCTCCAAGAATTAGGGTCCTCCATTTATTTAGTCCCGGCCTGATAGTGGTGGATCTCTCTCTGCTGGAGAGCGGCGAAACTACCCAGTGTTATGATTCTATGTATTCTACACCACTCTATATTCGTAGCTACGGTATATTGTGGAATCTGCATTTCTTCGGTTTCCTAATAAGAAATTCAAAGATATTGCATGGGCGGTTTAAGTCGTTTTGTTAACGAGAACAATCCTGGTCCTGCTTGTTTAATGATGAGATGGTTCGTAAGAGTGAACGTCTTTATTCATGAGATTTTTTTAGCTCATGGCTAAGAGAATTCTTATCGTGAAGATAATACTTCGTCATCAATGATTATAATCTTCTTGTGCATGAAGAGGAGACCGAACAAAATATACATCGCAGTTCGTGACTTTTAACGAATGAATAGTAAGAAGATAAACGATATTTTCAATAGAAACAGAAACATATATTTTAAAGAAATCTGGATCCTAGCTGTCTCCAGTATATTCTGTATATACGATGTTAATATCTATACTATTATATTGCTAAATAATGGACTTCGGTATTCATTTTGATGGTCGAATTTCTGTTTTACTTAGAATGTAGTCAATTAAATTAATATCAAATGTTGACCAGACCACACACTAGAAGGTGAAGGGACGAAGACGTTTCGGTCCGTCCTGGACCATTCTCAAGTCGATTGTGAATGATCCAGGACGGACCGAAACGTCGTCGTCCCTTCACCTTCTAGTGTGTGGTCTGGTCAACATACTTTAGTTACGTTATTGTGACTCATCACCTTAATATCAAATCAAATCAAATGATTATTCAGGTAAAGTACACACATACAAAGTGAGATACAAACATTGATGGATTTATATATAGAGCTAGTACACACAAAGCCTAAAGCCACTATTACGCACAGCGTTTCGGGCAGGTTTCGGGCAAACCTCAATATATTGAGGTTTTATAAGTCAGGATGGTAAGCGTGATGTGATTGTACTTTCTGTTTATTGATTGCTATTACAAGTTACATCATCAAATCAGTTATGACCAGCATCTTCTTTATGCTAAACAAAATCACAAGTAACTACCAGATCATTGAGCACTCTGAGTACAGCATTCGAGTTGGAGTTCTCTGTGGGTCGTCCTTCTACAGTGTTCACAGGGTAGTGATGCCTTTGGTCGTGAGGATCTAATAAGGCTTATGAAGCAATTATTGAGTCTCTAGTGGTACTCATCAAATTTATAAACAATGACTAATTGATGGTATAATTCTTATGCCTATGAAGTGATTATGTTATCAGTATAACACGTAGCGAATAGCAATTATCTCTGGAATGTCTTCACGAAAACACAAGGCAATAATTAACATAGTTTAATGAATTAATTTACTCGCTAATGCAGTGTAATGAATTTACTCACGATTGATGTTGATCAAAGCCAAATCGCATTAGGAAGACATGAGACGTGTAACTGATGGGTAATTGATTTCCCCCCAGAAACAACCTCACGAAACACTCAGGACAATCAGTTATTAACCCGGCTTCTTAAGTCACTGCCGATACTCGACTGGGTCAGTGGAGCTTACTGATGTTCGGTTAATCACAATACATGGGCAGTATATCTCAGTGTCTATTCTAATGGATTATAATTATCAGTGGTTAGCCATGCACAATTATCACTGGTTAGCTAAATGGGTATGCATGTAATGACTCGAATACCAATGTAACCATGAACCTTCACTAAACCTGTTACACTAGATCGTAGTGTTTCTTAATTGGTAACTTAGTTACGTTTATAATTTCACGCCCGTGATTATGGGCGTCCGTGAGATGTATATAGTAAAAAGTCAAGTTTAACTTGACGTTTGAGCTTGGTGGAAAATGAGTGATATTTTTGGCTTAAAAGACAAACACTCAATCACCCAACTGCCTTGTGCAGTGGTGTGACTAAGTGTTACAGAACGATGCTCGGTTGTGAACAAAGCTTATTGTGAAGCTCGGTTATTCAGACGCAGCCATTTTTAACGGAATAAAAGAAAGTCATAAGCAAGTGAGCTGACACTAATCTTCTCTCTCCTGCCTCAGGCGTAAGACCCCAGCTTCTAACTCTTTGAACATCTGATGATGAAGATTAAGCCACGCAAAAGGTGGCACGGGCATGAATAGCCCGTAAGTGGTGGCACTTTTGAGCCATTACCAGTATCAATAGATGATACTGGAGATCTGTGGAGGTGCGACTGCATCTTCCGTGACGGGAGATGTCTCCCGTGTTTTGAACATCTGCCTTTCCTCACATTATCGTAATGTTTCACTGTGTCCTTGTCTAATCTCTCAATGAGTACATAAAGGGCGTTTTGTAGTAATCAGTCCCATAGTAACTTGACCTTCACACAGGTACCAAACGTGCTTGATCTACCCCCGTTATCCCAGATCTCAGGGCATTATGCACTCTTGGTGGTTTGCACTCAAGGATCGACACACTCTAAAAAATCAATACGCAACACTTAACAGCCGTGGATATCAACTTCCTCACACATGTCCATCTTCAATTAACAAAACTGAAAGTTGAAATGTTCAGTTTCAACATTTCAAATTTACCTCGAGTAAATTTACTTTCAGTTGCGATTTATATTTCAATATAGATACCAAGTGAAAGTTATTCCTCTGGGCTCTAATCAATCTCAACTTCTGTTCCGCCAGACACCTGTATTAATATATATAACCTTGATGTCATTATTGTACGGTGTTTGGCTATTATTTTACTTATACCGAAGGATATAAATAAATATACTTATATCCTTATATTTACTTATACCGAAGACTCTTTTTCTAACTTCTACCATAATCAGTCACCTGAAAACTTGTAAAAGATAACATAGGACACTGGTTTATGGCAAAACTTTCGTTGAAAGATATCTAGCAATATATAAACGACTCCGTTTGAATGGTCAGAAAATTTCATACTAAATATCTCCCAGATTAGTAACCTAGACAATTTAAAGAAAACATGAATCCAGACATAAATATTTCAGAGAGGAATTAAGACTCAAAGATTTAATTACCTCGTACGTCAAGAATAATAATTGTAACCTGCATTTGTCAGTGAATTATAACATTTTCATACTGAAAACGACGCAATACCTATTAATAAGCTTGGAGTTTACCTTGGCTTATGAAGGAATTATTATTACTAATAGATGACATGTTGACAGGTAATATATAGCCAGCTTAAGTCATATTCGTCTTGCATGTGTTAAAAGTTAATTTCACCCAGAGTATGACATGAATATGAAGATGATGGACGGATCATTTACATATTTATTTTTGTCATACACTTATATGTTATGTGACATTCTTTTGGTATGGATATTATTATTACTTTCTATCTTATATAGTTTATGTAGGCCACATAATCCAAATTTTATAGTACGTTTTGTAAATATGTCACAATTAGGACAGCTACGGTATATGTTGTTCAATTACTTTATTTCAATTACATTTTCTACGCCTCTTTGGTTGTGCCAAAACTGCAACTATTTTAATACAATTTGTATACGATAAATTGTATAAATTTTGAGAGTAAGCTGAGTCGCTGTTAGGGAGATGATTGTAGGTTATGGTAATAGTTATGTCTCCAGTCTTATACTGTGTCCACAAGTAACTACTTGCGGAGCAGATACAAGTACTTGCAGAAATAAGTAAGTACTTGCTGATATAAGTACTTGTAGATAGAAGTAAGTACTTGCTGATATAAGTACTTGTAGATAGAAGTAAGTACTTGCAGATATAAGTACTTGCAGATTCAAGTACTTGCAGATATAAGTAAGTACTTGTAGATATAAGTACTTGCAGATATAAGTAAGTACTTGCAGATATAAGTAAGTACTTGCAGATATAAGTAAGTACATGCAGATATAAGTTAGTACTTGCAGATATAAGTATAGAAGTAAATACTTGCAGATTCAAGTAAGTACTTGCAGATATAAGTATAGAAGTAAATACTTGCAGATTCAAGTAAGTACTTGCAGATACAAGTAAGTACTTACCAACGTTTTTTCCAAATATGTTAGATTATTACAATTATATGTATTGAGGAAAATCAGTTTCGGAGCCATGAGATGGATTCGAACCTGTGTTCTGGGTACTCCCAAACACACACACCTTAGACCACTACACCACGAGGATTGAGATTAATCCCTGCTGGTATTGTTTTTGACAATGTCGTCAAAAGCAGTAGTTGTCTATGGCGTGTGCTTGAGAGTTCCCAGACCACAGGGTTCGAATCCTCCTGGTTTTCTCAATGATACATCACGTTAATAGGATTTCTCTGTGCATTATTTGCATTTATCATTAACACACATTCAGTAAAGGGCATTACCAGTGTGTAATATATTTTGTATTTTAACGATAAATTTTACTTTCATTACTCTTGTGTATTTTAACTAAATGATCTATTAATTTTGGTTATAAAATCATCTATAAATGTATAATCATTTATGAATATTTTTATTTTTATTTCATACAATTTTATGCAGAGCAAATGTAAATGTGAAAGTTGATGTAAAAGATGAGATACAAAATTCTTCATGAATGTTGTATGTATGGATTTTGTAAACATTCTCGACTAGAGGATTACATAACATCCTACAGAGCAGTAGCCTCCAACCGTAGGATGGGACGAACCAGTAGTCTCCACAGGCCAGTAAGATTCATCAGACTCTAAGGGATTCATCATTCCCACAGTGTAGATAATTAGTGATGCAGTTTATCTTCCAAACAACAGAACAAGCAAATTCCCCCTTCTCATATTTCATAGATAATAAGGCCGCTCGTCGTTTATAACTGAAGAAGGTCTTTCCAAGTTTATTTGCCTCAGCCAGGTAATTGGCTAATTTCCGGCCTCCCCAACCAAAGTTATGGTTTCATATTTCTCCACAACTCTACAACCGAGTTTCGTAAAATTCTCAAGCAAATTAGACTCTGCTCGTTCCGTCCAACATGTCCAACTAGATGATGGCGTTGCATCGACCCAGCAATTGACGGAGGTGGTTGTGATAGTGGTGGTGGTTGTGGTGGTACTTGCCTATTAGTGTTTACGGGGAAGTGAAGTCTAGCTCTTGAAGCCCCGCCTACTAGCCTTTGCTGAGTCAGTTGCGTTATAATCTATCTTAATGTTCGAATTCCTTGTCGAATCCAACTTTAAAGTTTTGGATTGAGGTGGCTTCCACAACTTCTCTGTCACTGCATACCACTTGGCGGTGGTGGTGTAGTCAGTACATAGCTAAGTCAAGGAGTGATGGTGTATATCAAGGGCGGTGAACCTTTCTGCGAGTGAGTACCCAAATTAGCAATAATCAAAACAAATGTTCTCACATCACCTTGGAGATTTTGAGTCTCAAATTGTATTTCTTGGTATTATATTTGTATTTTACCATTTTTGACGGAGACAAAACAACATGCTTGAAATCATTCTTAAAGAAAGGCGTTTAGGCAACCAAAAACTCCTCTGAATTGTTTTAAATAGAACAGCTTTAGGAAATTATGTATTCTATGAGAGAGAGAGAGAGGCTCTCTCTCTCTCACTCCTCCCTTTTGACCTCCAGTCCTTCCGGAGCAGACATTACAATATAATTCAGCTACAGAAGGGAGCCAGCTGTTCTCTCCAGCTGGCTCCAGGCCGGGTGGCAGGTGTGGCCAGATTTCATGCCTCCCGACACTGCCGTCTCAGCATTACTAGCGATGCCTCTCCTGATTTACTGTTGCTAGGGCTGTTCTATATATATAACATATATGCAGGTCTGATGTTGCTGCATTGCTTACACTGCTGCTCCTACAGTGGGTCCGTTTTCTCTGCTTAGCTGAACATATTGCCTCTGCTATTTATGACCCCACATTTTATAATCCAATTTATTTTGGTATCGCTTAGCTGTTCTTGCTAAACAGGATTTGCTGCTCCTCCTATTTTATGGGTGTTTTTAATAGTATTTTAGTACTGATGTTTCTGATTGCGTTCCTGCTTTATTGGTACTGATGTTTTTGGTGTTGAGATGTTTGGCTGTGGGTTCAAGGCCTGTCACGCGCTGGAAGGTTGTACAGAGAGCCACAATTGCCTGTTGGCCTTCCAGCAAGTATTTTTTACTCCAGAACATTGTCTTCTTGGACAATGTTTAGTAATCACTCACTATACATACATCAAGACGCAGGATACTTAATGTATGTGATGATGCTGCTCTTACACAAGGAGTTAGCATATTTATATTGGAGGGTACCATCTCTGGTTGGGTTTTGTAGGATCTTCGGCCTCGAAGAAGACGATATGTAGCATCTGGGGGAGCCTTGTGGGTCATCCATTTACAGATGCTGGATCCGTAAGTGTTCTTTTAGAGTTGAGTGTTCATCTGTCATCACAGCTGACATTCCATGGACCCGTCTGCGAATCTGGTGGTACTGCTGACCATTTTCTTCATAAGGAGAGGCACCGCTATGCATATGTTAACATTCCTCCGCCCTTTATCTGACCAAGTCATCCACAAACTGTTTACTCTTGCCAATCCTGGTCTCGGCGACTGCAATATTGTCCCAGTGTTTACCCTGATTCTTTTATTTGAAACTGTTTTCCATTCGTAATAATAGTCATATGGGCTTT